>NC_041707.1:28426576-28738076 GCF_900700375.1 Denticeps clupeoides
CTGCCCTTTCTTTGATCCTGTATCCTGAACTCATCCCTTTCGTCCTGTCACGTCCTCCACGTAACTCGGAGGGAACTTACCTGCCTCCTTGCGTTCCACCGCACCGAGGTTCCTCGTCCCCTCCAACACGCACTCTCGTCTGATTTCGGTAGCCGTGACAGAATGACTGAGCCCGTTAATTCCTCCGATTTCGCTGCTTTGTGCGATCAAGTAGCGTGCCAGGAAAACCTTATTGGATGTCTGTCGCAGGAGGTTCGCTTCCTGTGGCAGCGTTTACATGAGGTGTCTGTCGCGCACCGAGAGCATGAAGCAGCGAATGCTGTGCAGGGTCTTCTCCTCCCCGCGGTTCCCGAACCCAGTTTGGAGCTCCCGGAGTGCTGGAACGGGACCGAGGGGAGCGGCGAGACACTCCTCACCACTCTTTCGCTGACTTTCGAGTTGCAGCCTCACCGTTACCCCAGTTCCTGATCTCAGATCAGCCTGCTCCTAACCCTGCTCGCCGGTCCAGCGGCGGAGTGGGCGGCTGCTCGACTCAATTCCCCCAGTTCTGCATCCATGACCTACTCCAAATTCATGGAGGAGTTGAGAAATACCTTCTGCCATCCGGATGGTGTGGAATACGTCGCGTCGCAGCTCTATCATCTCCGCCAGGTTTCCTCATCTGTCAGCCAGTTCATCGCACGATTCCAGACCCTGGCTGCAAAAACTCCGCTGGACACCCACGCCCTCCAGATGATTTATTATGAAGGACTGGCCCCATGAATCCGCGGTGAGATTGTCAGCCGGGAGAGGCCAGCAACTTATGAAGCTCTCATACAACTTGCTCTGCGGATTGATCGGCATCTGCCGGCACTCCCAAAAACTGCAGCCCCCACTCCAACCGTGCACCGGACTCCCCGACATCCCTTCTCACCACCTCAACCCACCGTCATTCCTCCAGACCATCAGGGGGAACCCATGCAGCTTGAATGGCCAACCCTCACACTGGAAGAGAAACAGCGACATTTTTGGGAGGGTATGTGTGCATACTGCGCTTCCCATTCCCACATCTGCTTAACCTGCCCTATTCGCCCGGGAGAAGGAACGCCCAGCTGATCGTAACGGCGACCTCCCGACTCACTCTTCCGGCTGTCCTGGAATGGAATCAGCGTGTCATCTCCACCACCGCCTTTGTGGATTCCGGGGCGGCTGGAAACTACATCACATTCCCCTGGAACCCTTCACAACTCCACTCATGATCCCCTCTGTGGACAGTCATCCGGTCTCCTCAGGACCCATCATTCACCGCACGGTCCCCCTCCAGCTCCGGATTGACTCCCACGTGGATAAAATCCAGTTTTTCGTGACCACCATCATAACCTCACCACTCCTCCTCGGGTTCCCCTGGCTGTCTCTCCATGAACCCCATCTTTCCTGGTCATCGGGCATGGTGTTGGAGTGGGGAGCGCATTGTCATCACCATTGCCTACTGCCACAGCCCTACCAGTCTGCCTCCTCGAACCCAGAGCCAACACGTCCTGTGTTAGACAATGTCCCTTCCTGTGAACACGACCTAGCCGCCATATTCAGTCCATCCAAAGCTGCCCAGCTGCCTCCCCATCGGCCAGACGACATTGCCATTGATCTGCTACCGGGAACCACTCCACCGAGAGGACATCTTTACTCCCTCTCGAAGGCAGAGCAATTGGCCATGGAGCAGTTTGTGGCGGGGTCGCTTCAGAACGGCACCATTCACCACGGCAGGGTTCTTCTTCGTTACCAAGATGGTGGTCTGAGACTGTGCGTGGACTATCGTGGACTCAATAAAATCACAATCAAAAATTGGACACCATTACCCCTGACGAACACTGCCCTCGACGCTCTCTCGGGGGCAAAGTACTTCACTAAGCTGGATCTCCGCTCGGCCTTTAACCTAATTCGCATCCGAGAGGGCGACGAGTGGAAGACCACCTTCATCACCCCCACTGGTCACTTCAAGTCCCTGGTCATCCCATTTGGTCTGTGCAATGCACCCACCGTCTTTCAGCAGTTCATTAACGATGCTCTCCAGGACATGCTGGGATGGTGGGTGTATGCCTACCTGGATGATGTGCTCTGGATGATCCGATCTACTCGCCCACCCTGGAATCACATATCCAACACGTGAGAGCAGTACTGAAGAGATCGCTCGCCCATCAACTGTACTGTAAGTTGGAAAAATGCGCCTTCCACCAGCACTCCACCATGTTCCTAAGAAGCTGGAAGCAGTGGCATCGTGGCCCCTACCCACGACACTGAAACAGCTGCTACGGTTTCTTGGGTTTGCGAATTTCTATCGTCACTTCATCCGTGGCTACAGTACAGTCGCAGCACCCCTCACTGCTCTCACCAAACCTTCATCACGTACGTTTCACCTAACCCTTGAGGCCATTCAGGCTTTCAAGTCCTTGTGTCTTTGTTTCACCACCGCTCCTATTCTTCAACACCCAGATCCTTCCCTTCCATTTGTGGTAGAAGTGGACGCGTCAGAGGTGGGTCCGGTCTGGACCGGGAATTGAACCCGTGTTGCTTCTTCTCCCAGAAGTTCACCCCTGCACAGCGGCGCTATGGGGTTGCAGCTCACACCGGTTTGCAGAGTTACTTGGAGGGAACTTACCTGCCACCTTGCGTTCCACCGCACTGAGGTTCCTCGTCCCCTTCAACATGTGCTCTTGTACTGATGACAGGCAGGACATGCCCGAAACACCTCACAAGGAAGGCATCCAGGAGGCATCCTTACCAGATGCCTGAACCACCTCAACTGGCTCCTCTCAATGTGGAGGATCAGTAGTTATACTCTGAGGCCCTTCCTGAATGTCCGAGCTCCTCACCCTATCTATAAGGTTGCACTCGGCCACCCTATGGAGGAAGCTAATTTCGGCCGCTTATATCCGCAATCTCATTCTTTTGGTTATTACTTTACTTTACTTTATTTAGCAGACGCTTTTATCCAAAGCGACTTACAAGAGGAAGACACCAGCAATTCTCGTTCGATTTCTATAGAATATTGAGTTTACAAACTAAGAGCCCTGATAAGGCTCAACTTGTCAGCGAGGAGCATGCTCAGAGATTGTTAGGTGCTAGACGAAGAAAAATTATAATGTATTTTGTATTGTTTGTGCAATGTGTATGCATGTGCGTGCGTAAGTGTTAGATTTGTCTGTAATACTTTTTGAACAAGAGGGTTTTCACCTGCTTCTTAAAAGTGGTGATAGTCTTGGCTAGTCGTGTGGAGGAGGGCAGGTTGTTCCACCAGCCAGGGACAACAACGGAGAACAGAGTTGATTAGAATCTGAGACCCTGTGAAGAAGGAATTTTTTGTCTCATTTCATTTGCTGATCTGAGAGAGCATGCAGGAGTGTAGCTAGGTAGTATTGTATTGATATAGGAGGGTGCAGTTCCATTTACAGCCCTGTAGGCAAGCATCAAGGATTTGAACTCAATGCGAGCAGCTACCGGGAGCCAGTGGAGAGAGGTAAGAGGCGGCGTAACATGGGTGTATTTTAGCTGATTGAAGATGAGATGGGCTGCCATATTTTGGATCATCTAAAGTGGTTTTATGGTAACTGCAGAGGCTCCAGCCAGGAGAGAGTTACAATAGTCGAGTTTGGAGATGACCATTGCCTGGACGAGGAGCTGCGTAGCCTGTTGCGAGAGAAAAGGCCTAATCTTGCAAATGTTGTTGAGAGTGAACCTGCAGGATCTGGAGATCGCAGCAACATGATGGTTCAAAATTCTTTTGTCATCTATCCAAACTCCAAGGCTTTTTGCAGATGCCGTGGGTGTTAACAGTAGCGAGCCAATTTGAATTGAAAGGTTTTGCTGAGGGGAATTGTTGCCCGGAAAGATCAGAATCTTGGTATTGGATAGGTTGAGTTGGAGGTGTCACTCAGACATCCATGCCGATATGTCTGAGAGATAGGCTGAAATTTTTGTTGCTATAGTAGCATCTTCTGGTGGGAATGACAGATAGAGCTGGGTGTCATCAGCATAAGAGTGATAGGAGAAGCCATGTGATTGGATGAGGTGTCCAAGTGAGTGAGTGTATATTGAGAATAGAAGGGGGCCAAGGACAGAGCCTTGTGGAACACCCGTGGTTACCCTAGAGAGGACAGATGTCTCACCTCCCCATGATACCTTGAAAGACCTGTCGTGAAGATAAGAGGTGAACCAATCTAGTACGGTTCCTGTGACTCCTAAATCAGAGAGTGTGGTGAGAAGAATTTCATGGTTAACTGTGTCAAAGGCAGCAGATTGATCAAGTAGGATAAGGACAGATGATCTGCGGGCAGCTCTTGCAGCATGAAGGTCATCCATCATTGCCAGGAGGGAGGTTTCAGTTGAATGCCCTTTAATTAAACCAGACTGAAAAGGGTCGAAAAGATCATGCTCATGGAGAAATGAGGAAAGTTGAGCCAGGACTGCTCTTTCAAGAATTTTTGAAAGAAAAGGAAGGTTGGAGACTGGGCGGTAGCTATCCAATAGAGACGGGTTTAATATGGGATTTTTGAGCAGGGGAGCAATGACAGCCTGTTTGAAAGCAGTGGGAAATGTTCCTGTTGTGAGTGAGGAGTTTAAGACGTGTGTCAGAGCAGATACTATGGTGGGCTGTATGGACTGAAGGAGGTGTGAGGGGATTGGATCCAGGGAGCAGGTGGTGGGGTGACTAGACTGGAGAAGTTTAGACACATCCGATTCAGAGAGGGGAGTAAAGGAAGACAGTGTCCTGGTTTCAGAGGTAACAGCAGGACGGGGTCTGGGGCGGTGAGAATTGTTTGCTAATGTCAGCCACCTTCTCTGTGAAGAAGGTAGCAAAGTCTTCAGATGAGAGAGAAGTGGAGGGGGGAGGGAGTGGAGGATTCAGGAGGCGGTTGAAAGTAGAGAATTGTTTGCGAGAGTCATTGCAGTTGCTTACTTTGTCCTGGAAGTATCTGGTCTTTGCTGTAGTGATAGCAGCAGAGAAGGATTTCAGGAGAGATTGGTACTTATTAAGTTGAAGTTATTACCCAGTTATTACCCAAAGTTCATGACCATAGGTGAGGATTGGGACATAGATTGACCGGTAAATTGAAAGCCTTGGTTTCTGGTTCAGCTCCCTCTTCACCACGACCAATCCACCTGTTGATCTCCTGCTCCCTTCTTCCCTCACTCATGAACAAGACCCTGAGATACTTAATCTCCTCCACTTAAGGCAAAACCTCTCTCCAGACCCGGAGTTGGCAAACCACCCTTTTCTGGTCGAGAGATTTGGAGGTGCTGATCATCCCAGCCGCTTCATACTTGGCTGCGAACCTACCCAGCAAGAGCTAAAGGTCAGAGACTGATGAAGCTTGGAGGACCACATAATCTGCAAAAAGCAGAGACTCTCCTGCCACCAAACTAAAAACCCACCACACTACGGCTCCGCCTAGAAATAGTCCATATAGGTTATGAACTGTGACAAAGGGCAGCAAAATATCTTCCGATATAATAATCCATCACATTTTCCTTTTTAATAGGCTCATTAGGGTGTTAGTAGCCTAGTGGGTAACACACTCGCCTATGAACCAGAAGACCCGGGTTCGAATCCAACTTACTACCATTGTGTCCCTGAGCAAGACACTTAACCCTAAGTTGCTCCAGGGAGACTGTCCCTGTAACTACTAATTGTAAGTCGCTCTGGATAAGGGCATCTGATAAATGCTGTAAATGTAATGTAAATGTCATTACATAAACATATTCTGTAGTTCAAAAAATGCTTTTATAATGTGCAAAATGCTGATTATCATATCTGGATCCATGACGTTTATTCAGCTGACCCATGAAATCAGGACACAGACTTCAAACAAACACTGTGGATGATTTAATTATGATGAGAAGTAAATGTATAGGCATATGAAATGTAAACCTATTCAGAGATGCCTGAACTAAAAAAAAAAAAATATATATATATATATATATATATATATATATATATATATATATATATATATATATATATATATATATATATATATATATAAAAACATGAAATGGAATCCAGCAATAGACAATAGACAGAGCCTGTTAATGTGACTACATTAATGAATAGTGAGACCAGGGGAAACAGCTACATTTAAAATTCAAACAGTATCATAAATAGACAGATGTAAAAACTTTTTTTTGAACGACAAATTAAATTAACATTATTTATTGCTTCCTTATTTAAATGGACCACTGCCTACTAGATTCCAAAAGGCTGTTCAGGAATGAGGGCAGTGTGAGCAAGGAGGAATCAACAGAAGTTTCTATGCAAAATCACACATACACACACACACACAGTATCACACAAAGAATGGAGCAGACAATGATTTAGTCAATGATTTTCTACACACAGTGAGTGTAGAAACCGTAAAACCAAGTAAGACCCTCACCTGTAAGCCTTGGGAGCTACACTACAATTAAGCCTTAAATTATTGAAGGAGTGGGCTTTAATAAAGATGAATAAAAAAGGGAAACAAATACAAATAAATTACAAAATCACACTAAATCAATGCTAACCCAGCACCACCACCATCAGCGAAAGGAACAAAAAAAATGTTTATCCTTTGACCAGAGAGAATAAGGAATACACAGGTTATACAACCCTAACAACAAGACATTCCCATCATTGCACCTCAAGCCATACACTCTAAAAAGTAATTAATGGGACCTTTTGTCATTACTTAAATATATATGTTGTTGTAAAATGAAAAATCAAGTTCATAAATACTGTTAGACTTTTTACTTTCAATTTTTATTTTATTAAGCTCAGGTGACACAAAAATGATGCCTTTTGATTCAATATATAATCATGACTTGTCCGAGTTTAAAATGATATGTTAATCAAAAATAATTACATTTTAAGTTCATTCAATGTAAAATACAACTTGATGACGTGGAAACAGCCCACATTTTCCCTCTTCTGCTGAAGCGGACCTGTCTAACAGCACGTGTTCAAGGCTCATCCAGCATTGTGGTCGTGTTGAATGGTAAGGAATTTTATGCTTAATTACACATATTTGCATTCGCTTGGGATTCTGTTAGTGATAACCTACTTTAAAAGAACGATGTAACATATTATCTCTCCAGCTAGCGAGCGAGACGCTCAGGTTAGCTTGCCACCGCATTTGTGTGCACCGCAGTTCAGTTTTAACGTACACGGAGCCACTAATTCAGCGATTTTTGTAACATTTAACACTAACGTTACTGTTATACAGACCATTATAATTGTCTTATAATGTTTAAAAGATCACAGATGTTGTTAGCCACGACGCTAATGGCAATCTTTTATGGTGCTAATGTAGCACACTTGGCTAAATTAATAACCAGTGCGGGAGAGGGTTGTGTTAGTTCACTCCTTTATTGCACAACTGCAATCACACACGAAACTCAAAATAAACCATGCGAACTCGGCATGCACGCTACTCCGGCTGCCTCTGCTCTAATTCAGCGGCCTTGTAGAGCACTCGTCCTACTGTTCCTTTGGTGCCGCCCTAGTGGCAGGCTTCGGTATGACATTTGCAGAATACAGGAAATATACATTCAGTTTTGCCATGACTCTGTGCCCAAACATGCAAAAAAAACAATGGGGGAGGCCCAGAATGATCCCTACACTAACGCAGGCTTCTGTAGCGTGTGAGTTCTAAATTTGAAGCTAGACAAGCAAAGTTGATATCACTGCAGTGTTTGCTGTTAGTGAAGTAGTGATGGAAAAGTTTTATTGTCGAAATGTGACATTTCTTTGTAAATGGAAGCCTGTTTATGTTAATAACTGATAGGTAATGCTAGATTCCGCTTTTTGCTGCTATATGTACGTCAACAGCACAGTTTAAAATCATTTAACTTAATTTATTTCCCTATTTAGGTCTTCAGTTACTTTGCTGTGTGCCTTGCAAGGACAAAAACTAAAGCCTTCATCTTCTCCTGGTATCCTGGTGTCATCCTGGTGGATGAAGGGGTTCAAGTTGAAACGTGGTCAGCCTTCTGAAGTAAGCGTGAACAAACATGGAGTACTTTAAAACATAAAGTATAGATTGGCTTTGCAAAATCTGTAAATATGCAACCTCTACTAGAGACGAGTTGTTGAAACATTATAGGTTACGTCATATCCCCGGTGTGCAACCTCTGCCATGTCCTTACCTAGATTCATTTAAATCTTGGGGTAGCCTGAAATCACATATATCAAGGAAACACTCAACTCACTCAACAAGAAATGAAATTCTCAGTTTCTGTTGCCAGTTCTGTAATATGGGCACATTTTCCACTGAAAAAGAGAATTTTGAACACCTTCGTCAACATTTGAAAAAGCAGGAAACTGTCTCCTGTGTTTTCAAAAATTGCAGTTTCAAAACTAATATTTATGGAACATTTGCTTCACATAGAAATCGCAAGCATACTCCCCACTCATTAGATGAGTTTAAAGATGACGTTTTAAAGAGGTATGAAAACCCTTCGCAAACAGATCAGTGCAGTGATTTAGTTAATCAGGAAGGTGAACAGTCTGACATTGATGAGTTTAGAGATGATGATGTAAAAGTACTGCCAAAGTTGATTGAAAGTAGCTTGGCTCGTTTGATGTTGAAATTAGAGAGTTCCTTTCATGTTCCCAACCGATGCATTGATGAGCTTGTAGAGGAGTTGCATTTTATTTCTCATTCAGCCTCTGGTCCCATCATGAAAGACATTTTACTGTCTTGCTTGAAGAGACACAACTGTGAAATTGATGAAGCCATTGTGTCTGAAATGGTGAACGACATCTATGGTGCTAACCCCATTAGCTCTGCCCTCCGTGATGGTGGTTCTCTTTCCTCTGCCTTCAAAAGAAGAAAGTATTTTAATGAACACTTTTCTGTCGTGGAACCGATTGAGTATATTCTTAGTGGAGAGAGCAGCTTCCAGTATGTCCCCATTCTAAAGTCTTTACTTCAGGTTCTTAGCAGGAAAGATATACTCAACCTGATCTTGAGTGAGGCAGAAGCTCAGAAAACTGTTTACAAGTCATTTCATGATGGCACCTTTTACAAAACCAATGAGCTGTTCTCAAAAAGTGACCTTACAATTGCTCTCAATCTCTATGTGGATGACTTTGAGATTTGCAATCCGCTTGGTACATCCAGGAAAAAACACAAAATCACATCTGTGTATTGGGTGTTAGCTGATGTCCCCTCATTGCTCAGATCTGAACTAAACTCAATCTTCTTAGCAATTCTGTGCAGGGCTGAGGATGTGAAGAGGTTTGGTTACAGTGTTGTGTTGGACCCACTGCTCAAAGATCTTGTGTTCTTAGAGGAGGAAGGACTGTATGTTCCAGAACTGGGCAGAAGAGTTAAAGGCACAGTGTTTAGCGTGGTTGCAGACAATCTTGGTGCCCATTCTATAGGGGGATTTGTTGAGAACTTTTCCGGTTCATACGTCTGTCGATTTTGTCTAGGTGAAAAGTCACAATTTCAAGATGGTGAAGTGAGAACAGGGGCATTCCCACGCAGAACAAAAGAACAACACACACTGCATGTTCAGACTTTACAGTAAAATGATAGTTTGATGCATGTGTATGGAGTGAAGAGACAGTGTGCACTGACAGCAAAAATGAAATATTTTCATGTTTTGTCTGGATATCCGCCAGACAAAACCGATGCACCACAGCCTGTCCCTGTGAACTTTGCCCAACGGAAAAGTGTGGGTGGCAATGCCAACGAGAACTGGGCTTTGCTGCGACTCTTGCCACTTATGGTTGAATCGAAAATCCCTGAGGGTGACACAGCATAGGAAGTGCTTCTTGTGCTCAGAGACATTGTTGAGCTTGTTGTAAACCAAGTCCACACAGAGGAGACCATTTGCTTCCTGGACAGCAAGATATCTGAGCATAAACACAGGTTTCTCATGGTTTTCCCAGAGCAACGCCTCATCCCAAAACATTATCCAGAACTTATCAGGGCTTATGGTCCTCTGGTATCACTGTGGACAATGCGGTTTGAGGCAAAGCACAGCTTTTTCAAGCGTGTTGTCAGACATACTCGTAGCTTTAGAAATATTCTGCTGTCACTTGCTATGAAGCATCAGTTGTTGCTCGCTTATAACCAACATGATTCCAGAGCTGTCAGACCTTTACTACAGGCTACAACACTGTCTACAGTGGATGTTCGTGTGCTGAGAGAGGATATCCAAGAAGCACTGCTGGCCAAGTTTCCTGGTGAGACATGTGTCCAGATAGCCAAAAGTGTGTGTTACAGGGGCACCAAGTACACTAGTGGAATGATCCTGGCTAATGGTTCCACAGGTGGTCTACCAGATTTTGGGGAGTTGATTCAGATTGTGGTTTTGAAGGGCAGTGTTGGATTCATAGTGAAAGGTATAACTGCTTGGTCAGTTGAGCATCTGAGGAGCTATGTGCTTGAGAAAAATGGTCCTGTGAAAGTCATAGAGCCAGCTGAGCTATCAGACATGGTCCCCTTAATTTCGTACATCTTTGGTGGAACAACCATTATGACTCTTAAGCGCAGCATTTGTGTTTCATAGATTCAATGATACAAACTCGCATTCAGACATGGCATATAGTTAATGGGCTCCTGATTTCCATACGTAAGGATCAAATTTTATATGCTCTTTACATTATTCACCATTTAGATGTTACTAAGAATTACAGAAACATGTAAAACATTTTGTCTATAGGTTGCATGATGTCACAATCGGCTCAATTCCGAGTGATCCTTGCAGATCACGATGTCCGTAAAGTCGTACTACCATCTGGAATCCCTGAGATGGTGGATGACCTTCACTCAGTCATTCGTGATACCTTTTCCATTGGAAGAGACTTCTGTCTTCACTATAAAGATGCTGATTTTGGTGATGAGTTTTTCACCCTTGTATCTACAACTGACCTTAAGGACAAGGACACAATCAAGATTGTGTTTCTCCAGGACCAAGAGCCTACAGTAACCTTAACCTTAAATGATGTGACCGACACTAATGTGACTGATCATCCCCCTGAAGAGCACTTTGTTGACACCTCATCTGTGTCAAGTAATGACACACTGATTTTTTCTTCATCTGAAGATAGTCAAGGGCACCGTTACCAACGCTGGCCTGTTCAGTTTCCGATTCCAAGGTTTCTGACCTCACAGAGATCCAAATTCAGTCAGCCAATGAGTGCTTCCAAAAATATGGGACTCTTCTCCCTACAAAAGATTTCATTCCACTGCTTCCTGACATCTGTGGAAAACTAGCAGAAGCTATTTATAAGTATACCACTTATCCATCAAGTCTGCAGATCAGTGAGGTTGCAGAGGCCCTGACTCTAAAGCATCCCTGCCTGAAAGAACCGGGGTCCTTCAATGGGTCCTATGGATGGGCGCAGCGTCTAAAATATAAGATGAACAATTTCAGAAGCAAGCTTAGAGGTCTCGGCTGCCCTGAAGTTGAAGTAAACTCACTGAAGAGGAAAACAAAACATGACCAATATCCGGCAAAGAATGTTAAAAAACCAAAGAAGGCTGAGGTGAACTACCTACCCCCTCATGCTCCAGGTGAAAGTAGTGAAAGTTTGGAAAAAGAGAGAGTCGAGCTCCTGAGAGAAGTGATGAAAAGGGACAATTCCAGAGTGGTAGCTCAGAAAATGGCCAAAACGTTCAGCCTTCGTCAGGAGGAAATAGTGAAAGAGGCCCCTGCCATCAGTGACTTCATGAAGCGCTGGCCTGCACTTTTTAGTGAGGAACAAGTGAGATAATAAAATGTTTCTTAAATCAATATTTTTGTACTGTGAATTGATAAATTGTGGATACATGTCCACAAATTGAAGTCAAATAACAAAACAAATGTAGAAATAAATACATTTAGACCCAAATCATTTGAATGTATACAAATACACATTTAGATGTTTTATTTCTGCATCATTTATACATACTTATGTCTCTTGGGGTATTTTACACTGCTGTACCCTGCAGATATGTGAAGAATTCAAGAGGATAACAACAGTTAGCCTTAATTCAACCTTTCTGGCCAAGCTTGACCAATGCACCCCAAAACTGATGGCCTTGACCCAGTCAAAAGGAGGAGCTGCAGGCCTGAAGATAAGGCAGATTAAGGACATGCTTCGGCAGGTATAATGACTAAATTTATTTTGAATAGACCTTTATTTTAATCTGCCTCACTGTTTTCATGTCAAATGTCGATATGGCTGCTACGATCAAGGTCCATTGTATACCAACACCATTTTTTTTTTCAAATTCTTCTTATTTTGGTTACACTTGAATCTGATTTTTAATGAACACCGTATCTATTTTTTCCATCAATCAGGACAACACAGTTGAAAAGCGCAGAGAAATTGCCATTCGCTGCCTCATAGTCTATCTTGGAGAGAAGGAGGAGGATCTTTTCAAACTGTACAGCGTAAGTACTTGAGTACTTTTTTTAGGGTCTGATTTTCCTTTCAGGGGTGAGTATTATTATTTGATTTTCTTTTAAAAGTTGAAAAACAAAAACATTAAAAACAAAGTTTTTGAAATTTTTCATTTTAGACATTACAATGAAATGAACAAAAATTTGAAAATGGATTGATTTTGCTTTTATAGGCTGTAGAATGAAAAAAATACAATCACTTAAAGACAAAGACAACCCATTTTAGCATATTTTCATACCAGAAGTGGTAGTTTATTTGGGCGAATCATGGAGAGGCTTTGCAGGGGGAGGGAGTTACAAAGGTCCTGTTCCAAAAACAAAATCAAACCCTTATCAAATTTTTGTTTATTTGATTGTAAAGAATATGTGAAAATGCCTTGCATTTCATTTTTAGTTTTTCAACTTAGAAATGAAAATTAAATAAACACTCGTTTTGTTTTCAATACATGCCCCTGAATGAAAAATCCAATGCCAAAACATACATGGACCCTTTAGCCTTCGTGGGTAGAGATATGGCCATTTCAATCTTGTGCACCAGTCTCCTGTGGGTTAGGCGTTGAAGTACATGGTCACCATGCATTCCCTTATGCATGTCATCCTGAAGAGCTTGAGCTATGTATTTTATGCATCCTGACATCTTTTAATTTCTCTTACAAGGATGTGGAGGAGCTCAACGCAGACCTTGCAATGCAAGTGATGAAGATTGCTATCGTTGGTGATGGCCGTGCAACCATCATAGTTGAGGGATCCAAGATCCTGGAGGGGATTGATGTCGCCAGATCCTGTGCTTTGCTCATGGGAGTAATCTACGCTCTTAACCTTACCTATCCCAAGCACTTGAAATTGACCTTTGAGGTATTTCAGAAGCTATGCCTTGAGCTTGATGGACAAAAAGCCAGCTCTAAAGTAATGAATCTCAAGTTCGGTATTTTCTAGAGCAGACTTGATCGACCTTTCGTGAGGGAAAGTTTCACATCACACATGCACCTGTTCTTTTTTTCTATATTTCTGGTGCCAGTTCATGCATTGGGTTTTACCAAATTTTATAACAATGTTCTTCAAAAGCTCATGTTTTGTGTCAAGCCTACAAATGCTGCTGTTTGCACGTTGTGGTTAATTTCTCCCTCTACTTCTGTGTTCTGAGTGTTTTGAACTTCATATGATTATGTAAGAATACTGGAAAAGTTAAATTAAATTAGTATATTTAATGTACAGCAATCTGTCACCTCTTGTTTTGATTCACTTTCATGTGTTCAATTCAAAGAATGGTGATCCATGTACAGGGTCTTACTACATTTTATAACACTGTTCCTCATAAGGAACAGTGGAACGTATTTTACATCTCCATGCTGTCAGCTGATTTCACTCAGCCACCTTCAAACCACCAAACAAAGAAACACAACATCCTCATCTTCCTCTGTGTTTGTCAGGCGTGTAACCACACAGACAATCGTGAGAGAGGTACGCCCTTGTAGCGTGCGGGATTGACCCAAACGCGGAGAGAACCGTGGGAGGTTGGAAGACACACGCGATTGTTGTTGTAACGCCCGAGCGCTAAAAGCGGAATCCCACCGGGGAAACGGCGTTACGATAAACCGGCCGATATAAGTAGCTCGCGAGCTGAAGAGATGGAGAAACTCACGGTACCGGAGATGGAGAGGACTGGACACTGGAAACAGGTGAGAGCTCATGGACCATGAATTAAACACGATGTCTGAGCGAGGAGCAGGCGCCAGGACTTCCTGTTTATCTCCTGTCCTAACCAATCCTCGCTCTTCCTTGCAGTCACCTGACTCGCTCACCTGACAGGACCCCCCCCTCGACGACCGGCTCCTGACGGTCCCGGACGAGAAGGCTGGCGACGATGGAAGGCCGAGATGAGGTCCGGGTCCAAGATGAACCGGGAGGGAACCCAGGACCGTTCCTCGGGGCCGTAGCCCTCCCAGTCCACAAGATACTGGAAGCCCCGGCCACGAGGACGAGAGTCCAGGATCTGGCGGACGGTGAAGGCGGGACCACCATCGATGATCCGAGGAGCAGGCGGAGGGGCTGAGGGGGGAACGAGTGGGGAGGAGACATACGGCTTGAGCTGGGAGATGTGGAAAACGGGGTGGACCTTGAGAGACGAGGGGAGGCGCAGCCGATAGGCGACCGGGTTGATTTGAGCGGTCACGGGGTAGGGACCGACAAATCGAGGAGTCAGCTTCTTGGAATCAGTGTGCAGACGAAGGTGACGAGTGGAGAGCCAAACTCGATCGCCGGGCTGGAAGGACGGTGCCGACGTCGGTGCTGACGGATGTAGTCGGAGTTGGCTCGAGTGATGTCAGTCCGGGCCTTGATCCAGGCTGAGCGGCACCGCCGAACCAGGTCCTGCGCCGCCGGAACATCGACCTCTGCTTCCTGGTGAGCAAAGAGGGGTGGTGAGTAGCCGAAACAGACCTCAAAGGGAGACAAGCCCGTAGCAGAGGAAGAGTGCAGGTTGTGGGAGAGCTCGGCCCAGAGCAGGAACCGAGGCCAGAGACGGGGCTGCGAGGACACAAAGCAGCGCAGGAAGCGGCCGAGTTGCTGATTGGCCCGCTCAGCCTGACCATTGGACTGGGGATGGTATCCAGAAGAGAGACTGCGGGTGGCACCGATCAGACGGCAGAAGGCTTTCCAGAATCCGGCGATGAATTGGGGCCCCCTGTCTGAGACGACATCTGTCGGAAACCCATGCAGCCGGACCACGTGCTCCAGAAGCAACTCCGCAGTGGTTTTGGCGGAGGGGAGTCCGGACAAAGCCACCAGGTGCACTGCCTTGGAGAACCGGTCCACGATGGTGAGGATGGTGTCCTTCCCGTCCACGGGAGGGAGACCGGTGACAAAGTCCAATCCCACATGTGACCAGGGGCGCCGGGGAACCGGGAGAGGACGCAGATCACCGACCGGAGGAGAGGGAGAAGACTTCGACCGAGCACAGGTCTCACAAGCGGAGGTGAATTCTTGGACGTCTCGCCGCATGGAGGGCCACCACAAAGCGTGCTGGAGGAGGCGAAGGGTACGGGCCGGACCAGGATGCCCCGAGAGCGGAGAGGAGTGGGCCCAAAGCAGAGCCTCTTGGCGGCAGCAGGAGGGAACATAAAGACGACCAGGTGGCGTCTCCGGAGGAGCCGGCTCCCCAGGCAGCGCACGCCGGATGGAGTCCTCCAGAGGCCAACGAAGAGGCGCGACGATCCGCTCGGCAGGTATGATGGGGTCCGGATCCGGATCAGGGACAGACGAAGAAAATTGCCGGGAGAGGGCGTCTGCCTTAGTGTTCTTGGATCCGGGACGGTAGGCCAGCTGGAAATCGAAAGATTCAAAAAACAATGCCCAACGAGCCTGCCGGGGGTTGAGCTGTTTGGCTGAGCGGATGTGGATCAGGTTCTGGTGGTCGGTCCAGATCAGGAATGGCTCAACAGCGCCCTGGAGCCAGTGCCGCCACTCCTCCAGAGCCCACTTGATGGCCAGCAGCTCACGGTCCCCAACCCCGTAACGCTGCTGAGTGGGAGAGAACTTACGGGAGAAGAAGCAACACGGATGGAGCTTCCTGTCTGGACCACGTTGTGAGAGAACAGCGCCCGCGCCCACATCGGACGCGTCCACCTCGACAACGAACTGCTCAGCCGGGTCCGGGTGGCGAAGAATAGGAGCAGAGGTGAAGAGACTGATGAGGTGATGGAAGGCCCGAAGTGCCTCTGGAGGAAGAAGAAACGGCCGGGGTTGATGAGCTGGTTTAGTGAGAGTCGTCAGCGGTGCTACAACTGAACTGAAACCCCGGATAAAACGCCGATAGAAATTGGCGAACCCCAGGAAGCTTTGCAGCTGCTTAAGACTAGTGGGTTGGGGCCACTTGGTCACAGCTTTGACCTTCTGGGGATCCATGGCCACGCCCTGGGTAGAGATGGTATAACCCAGAAACGCGGTGGAGCGCTGGTGGAAGGCGCACTTTTCCAGTTTACAGTACAGCTGGTGGGCAAGCAGACGTTTCAAGACGGCTCTCACATGAAGGACATGATCCTGTTCATTCTGGGAGTACACTAGAATGTCGTCCAGGTACGCAAACACCCACCGGCCCAGCATGTCCCGGAGGACATCGTTGATGAAATGCTGGAACACGGCGGGCGCATTGCACAACCCGAACGGCATCACTAGGTACTCCCAGTGTCCTGTTGGAGTAATGAAGGCGGTCTTCCACTCATCCCCCTCCCGGACGCGCACGAGGTTGTAGGCGCTGCGCAGATCCAGCTTGGTGAAGATGGAGGCCCGGGAGAGGGAATCCAATGCCGTGGAGAGGAGAGGAAGCGGGTGCCGGTTCTTGATGGTGGCCTTGTTCAGCCCCCGGTAGTCAATGCAGGGGCGGAGACCTCCCTCTTTCTTCTTAACGAAAAAAAAACCTGCGGCCGCAGGGGAGGTGGAGGGCCGGATGAAGCCCTGTTGGAGGGCCTCCGCGATGTAATCCTCCATCGCCCTGTTCTCTGCGGGGGACAGAGAGAACAGCCGACCACGAGGCAGCACTGCCCCAGGTAAGAGGTCGATGGCGACGTCATAAGGACGGTGCGGAGGCAGGGTGGAGGCTCGCTGTTTGCTGAAGACCTCAGCGAGGTCACGATAAGCAGCAGGGATGGATTCGATGTCGGCGGGCGGGGGGGCTGGGGATTCTCTGGAGCACGTGCTTGCCCTGGGAAGCAGACAGTGCTGGCGGCAGGCAGGACCCCAGTCCAGGATGCGGTTTTCAGACCAGAGGACGTGTGGATCGTGGAGCTGGAGCCATGGATAACCCAGGATGAGAGGTGATGAAGGTGCTGAGATGACCAGGAAGTGGATGTGTTCAGAGTGGAGGCCGATGGACATCAGAACTGGCTGGGTCTGAGACTGGACTGGATAAGGTTGGAGAGGGTGTCCATCGACAGAGGTGACGGGAATGAAACGGGTGACTGCCTCCAGGGATATTCCCAGCTGGGAGGCTAACCCTTGGTCGATAAAGTTGTCGGCTGCTCCTGAGTCCAGGAGAGCCTCCAACTCGACCCGCTTGTGTCCCAGCTGGAAAGTTACCCTGAGCGAGAAACGAGAACTAACAATATGAGTGGACGTGCCAGGCAGGGCTCCCCCGACACCTACCTGGCTGTGCCGTTTCCCGGACGGAGAGGGCACTGGGGACGGCGATGTTCTGAAGAGCCGCAGTATGCGCAGAGGCCCTCTCTCCAGCGGCGGTCTCGTTCCCCCTGCGGCAGTCGTCCAAGCTGCATGGGTTCCTCGGCCGCTGGGCTAGCGGCCGCGCCGGGAAATGAAAAACGAGGCGGAGACGGCATATGAGTGGAAGGTGGTCGGGACCAACGTTGAGCAGGTGGAGGCCGTGTCAGAATACGCTGATCTATACGGAGAGCCAGATCCACCGCCGCATCGAGGGTTTGAGAAGCTTCTTTGCCAGTCATCTCGTCTCGTATGTGATCAGCCAGGCCCTCAATGAAGAGAGCGCGAAGAGCGTCGTCTCCCCAAGAGAGTTTGGCTGAGAGGGTTCTGAACTCTGAAGCGTAGTGGCAGACGGAGAAAGACCCCTGACGCAGATGGAGAAGCTGAGAATCCGGAGCCCTCTCGCCGCTGGCTGGGACGAAAGTCTTCCGGAGCTCCTCGGAGAAGAGAAAATAATCGTTGCAGATGGGTGATTTGGCGTTGTATAGGGCCGCCGCCCACTCCTGTGCACGCCCGGACAGGAGAGATGTTAAGAGAGCCACCTTGGAGCGAGACGTCTCATAATGGGAGGAGTAGCACTCGAAAATCATATCCAAGGTGGCTAATAACCCGTCCGGGCGGCCGTCCACCCCGTTCCATTTATCTGGCAGAGCGATACGAGGACCGGCGGTGGCGCCGGAGAGCTGGCGCTGTAACACTGTCATGGAGGTGGAGAGTTGCAAAACGGAGTCCTTGAGAGTATTAATGGTGGTGGCTTGTGCATCAATAATACCATGTAAATATGTGACTTCCGCCTTCACGCGCTCAAACTCCGCTGGGTCGACTACGGGCTCAGACATCCTGTCAGGCGTGTAACCACACAGACAATCGTGAGAGAGGTACGCCCTTGTAGCGTGCGGGATTGACCCAAACGCGGAGAGAACCGCGGGAGGTTGGAAGACACACGCGATTGTTGTTGTAACGCCCGAGCGCTAAAAGCGGAATCCCACCGGGGAAACGGCGTTACGATAAACCGGCCGATATAAGTAGCTCGCGAGCTGAAGAGATGGAGAGGACTGGACACTGGAAACAGGTGAGAGCTCATGGACCATGAATTAAACACGATGTCTGAGCGAGGAGCAGGCGCCAGGACTTCCTGTTTATCTCCTGTCCTAACCAATCCTCGCTCTTCCTTGCAGTCACCTGACTCGCTCACCTGACAGTGTTATAATCATTTAACTGCTTCTTGCTTCACAAAGACAGCAAAGTTCTGCAGCTACACCTCATTTCTGGGGGATCCCTTTTCTGATGGTCATGACACAAGAGAAGACACAGCACATGGTAACTTAATTTCATTTGGAAAAAAGTTTGATCATCAAGTATCTAACTGTCTTAGAACCTTGACTACTCAAGGTTATAGTACAACCAAACGACCAAGGTTGTAGTTTTGAGAAACTTAGCCTTCTGGGAAACAGGAAAATTCCCTTATTATAGGAATCTCTTGCAGGGATCATATAGAGATCATACTAATTATTTAGAAATTTGTTTTATTATGACCAAAAAGCTACTTCACCATACCTAAAATATCATGTTGGATCAACTTAAATACTTGCATTCTTGTTGACAATTATTAAGTTCATGTAACTTATAAATGTGTTTTGTTGTGGCAAAAAAGCTACTTCCCCATACTCAAAAATACTGCTTTGAATGAATGTAATTCTGCCAGGAGTTGGCTTAACTTAAAAATTCTAGTGGAAAACGTTAACATATCTTTTTAAATCAAACTACCGCTTTATTTTTTACAGTGTATGCTGGCCTTTTGGTCCCCAGCTGACACTTTGTTTATGAGGGGAAGGCCACCTCTTGGCTCTGCACTGCCAATTGTGGCACCTTATATAGCCAGTTGCGGCAATATCTCATGGTCATCTTTTCCCTTTTTCACAACATAAAAATATTTTACATTTTACATTTTTAGCAGTTGCAGATGTTCATGGGCAGATGTTTTGTGTATTAGGATAAGAAACCTTTTTCTGTTAGAATTACAGAAGGGAAGCAGGTTTTGACTGATGTAAAACTGTCATTTGTAGTCAACCAGAAACTGAAGTGGGAGAGAACAGAGGCCTCAGGGTGTCTGTGATCTTGCTCTTCCAAATAAGTTGAACTTAAAGCAAAGATGTTCTTCATACACTGTAAAACCTGATGACTTAGTTCAACTCAAGCTATTTAAGTTTAACCATTTAAGTTTATTAACTCAAACAATTCAACTACAAAAAAGAATTAGATTTAAGTAAAACTAACTAACTTTCTGAAATTATTTTGACTCATATGAAATATTTCACCTAACATATTAAAAATCAGTGACTTAAACTTTTATGGATGAAGTAAGACTAACTTGTATGAATCAATTTACGCAAGTATTACCACTTGAGTTCAATTAACTCATTCTGATTTAACTAATATAAATTATTACAATATAGCTATGACAACTTTTTACCTACTCAAATCATTTGAGGAAACCGATTGCCTTCAATCATTTAAGTGTAATAACACAATATACACAATGTGTATTTTTGACAGAACTTAAACCATTTATTTAAGCTTGTCACAATCCTAAACAAACAGATTTTTCTACATTTTAACATCTAATGATTACTGTTTCCAATGTACAAATAAAAAAAAACTGATTGTAAACATTTGGATTCTTTGGTACTATACTTCATTGCAGTCACAATGGTCATAACTTTGTAAACACAACATTAACATAGTAGTCCAAAACATGTAAAACACAGAAGAATGCCGTAAAACTGAAGGACTGAACAGAAATCAACAGCTCAGCAATAGTTATATATATTTTCAGTCAATCTCCAGTGATAAAACTGGCCAATGCCTTCATTACAGTTCATTCCTCAAGGTCTGTATCTTTGGTTTGAGCTGTTTTCTACCATCTTCAAGATTTAGGAGGACAACCTGTATGAACTCAAAGAAGCCACTTAGCTTCTCAGGGTAGCTCAAATGCAGAGCATAAATCAGTCCAAACAAAACCACCAGTGAATCTGTCCAAGATCTGTTAGACATTACAACCTGATCCTGGATGACAATTGACACATGGTGAGTTTGAAAAGGCACTCCAGCAGGAACATCATCTTCATTGACCACTGCCACCAAAGCCACTGTGCCATCTTGGTCTTGCTCCAAACCATCCTAAAGAAGAAATATATCCTTAGTGTAAGTGTAATTGTGCAAATCATCAAGTTTACAAAAAAGCCAAAACTAAGACTACAAATGTTTAAGCCACTGACAATTTGTCCTGTCATGTAATGAGGGAAGTGTTCTGGACTATAACTACATCCTAATGACTCCACTGCTGTAAATGTATGTTGTCACTGATCATATACATATATACATATACATACATACATATACATATATATATATATATATATATATATATATATATGTGTGTGTGTGTGTGTGTGTGTGTGTGTGTGTGTGTGTATATATGTATGTATGTATGTATGTGTGTGTGTAAAAATTCTGAAACCAGAATTTAGATTTTATTGCTGTAGTCTACTTGTATGAACTACATGTCAAGAGGAGTAGGGAAATAGAGTTAATTTATTGCATTAGTCATTTTAAACCTTTTAAGCAAAATCTAAAGTACTGGCATAACTAATAGGGGGCAGTGGTGGCCTAGCGGTTAAGGAAACGGCCCCGTAATCAGAAGGTTGTTGATGTCTGTAAAACTACTACTAAAAAAAAGTACCTTGCAAATTTTGAAGACTTCTGATGAATCCTCCTTTAAGTATAGCGGTAGGCCAGCCAGGGCTGCACTGATGTTGTTCTTGTCCTGTAACAAAAACAAAGTATGCATATGTGTAATGCCAATCAATCACATTCAGTATAAATGTAATGCACTGATCAAATGTTACCTCTTCTTCATAAACCATCCAAACGTTTTCCATGTTCTTACCAAAAACCCCAGTCTGCCTCTTTTTGTAGAGCTTTAGCAGCTGAGATGTATGTTTGTCCAGTGCAGCAAAGAAGGTAAATGGTACATTTTGATTGGTGATCCTGTGGAACTCACTGTAGAGCTTCATGGAAAATAACAGCACAGGTTAAAAAGACAAAAATAAAAAGATGGGAGGACATACTGTAAAATATACAACTACTCAATTTTAACCTCTTTATCAAGATTTCTGACAAAATGTCAGTTAATCTTTACTTTTACTTACTTGGGCTTTGCAGAAGAGTCCAGGCCATCTGACTGTTAGCTCAGCAATAGGAGGAGCTGAATTTACGATTTCTTCACGCCTGAGTGCAAAGGTGTGCTGCATATGTTGATGGATTAATAGCATGTCTCTTTCTGTTGATGTCTTATTAAACTGCTCCACTATCTCAAGCCTCTGATTTTCTAGAGTGTCCTTAGTTTCTCCATGGGGTACTTGGGAAGAAAGTTGACTTCCCCTCTTTGGGGTCTTTTGATGTTGCCTCTGGATGGTGCAGCCTCTAGATTGGTCCTGCTGCGTTTTCCCGCATTTACAGCCACATCTTTTATGCCAGCTTTGCTTAGTTTGGTCCTGTAGTTACCCATCTTGAATCGCAGGCTGTTCTTCCAACCATTTTCTTTTGAACATGGATGTTTGCTCACAAGGGCCTCTGCAGCCTTGCTACTATGATATGCTTTGTGCTTATACATTTCAGCAGACATTACATCAAGAATATTGTGTTTTTGATCCCTGCTTAACCGGATAATTTTTCCCTCGTTTGTAAAGGCAGAGTTGCCCTCTCTTAAAACATACTCCACCTCGTATGAGAAAGATGGAACCACAAAAATGTCTGGCCACTGGCAAAGGTGCTCGGGTGATTCTGTGTTATCAGACAGCTACACTGTCATCAGTGCTGGTTGAACTCAAATCTGACTCAATTAATCTAACAATCTCCTGAGTGGCCTTGGATGGTAGGTCCTCTATGTTAACTAAATTGCACAAAGCTTTGTCAAATTCTGGGTCTTGAAACTGAATTCATAAGGCAGATTCATCTTATTTTTCACCTCCAATATTAAGGCATTTACAGTCTCAGGGTGCGAGGGCAAAATAGCACGTAGTTTCAGAACATCAGTCACTTCCATTTACTCTGTATTAGGGAAATCTGTAACATAAAAACAAAGAGGTAGTCCAGATTGCAGCTCTATATTTTTCCTTGAGAAGCCACCATCAGCATACCAACATTTACTCCAAAGTTGCAGTTTATGGACAGTTAAGTGGCTATTTCTGGAGGCCAGAGTTGTCAACACTGTCAGGTACTATGAAACCAGAACATCTGTAGAAATTCACGGATTCAGTACAAGTTTCAGGACACAGTATTAAATGGGGTACAATGTGTAATCCAGTACTCAATTTACTGTGCAGTGTTGTGGTTAACGAACCAGTACATTATAATTTGTAATGACAGGTAACATAATGGAAAACAGACATTACCTTGGAAAGTTGTTCTGTGTGTCTAGAAAGGTGATCGCTTGTTGTCATAGAAAGGTCCAGACAGATCTTTGGTCTCCTTCGAATCACCATAAACGGCTGAGCATGGCTGTTCAATGTAGAGACGCTTTTTTATTCATTTGGTCAGTTAGCTGACTAACATATTTCCTTGTATAGCCCTGGCTTTTATGATCTCTTAGCTCATATGACTGCAAATGCTCAATATACCAGGTCTCATATTCTTTCATCAGAAAAAAGATGTCATTTGAAATCAGTAGTATGTTTCTGATCTCGTTAAACTTGGGTAAGGCAGCATGTGCTCCAGTACAAACATGCCAACCACAAAAGTTGTGCCCTCAATGGTTACCTGTTTTGTGCAGCAGACACTGCTGCTGTTTGTTATGTTTGATAAGAACACGTGTATCAGCAGGCAATAACTCAACAAAAATGGACTCAACTTTTGGCAATGATAAATAGAATTCCATCATGCTTTGGTGTCGCTCTGCCAAGGTTTTCAACACATTCTTATAGTAAATAGTGTCATTAACAACTTTCTTGAAAACTCTGTGCTTCAGAGGACCAAACCACTTTATGAGATGAGGATAATGCTCAATGTAATGATGTTTTGGTCATAATCATAAGTTAGGGAAGACTTCCTGGAGCAACTGTCTGTGATCTGAAAGTTTACAGGCCATGTACTGAATAGTTCAACTATATCTTTTAAGTCCATCAGCACTTCCCAACATTTATCTCCTTCTGGGACTCTAGAGCCAATGAGGACAGGTAACAATCTAAGTTGAGCGTGGTTCTCATGCCCATTCCCACCAACTGTTCCACGAATGGCGAAGTTATGCGGAACTGGATGAGGACAGTCAACTTTATCAGAATGTTGGAAGGGAAAAGATAGTATTGCCCTATTTAGCTCTTCCAGAGTGAAATATTTCTTTGCAATCAAACCTTTCAGGCAATGGGCCAACTCCACAGGAACCACACCTTCAAAGAGGTCATGCAGGATGTCAGGTGGAAATCCTGTGATCGGATGAAAATAAGAGAGATGGTCAGAGAGAACACAACTGTCTTTCACACCATAACTTTCTTCACTATCATTGTTCTGTATTTTGTGTATGAGGTCATTGTGCAGATCTTTAGTTCTCATCTCAAAACTACCAGTGATTGCATCTGATGTTTGTAGCTCTGTTTGAGGCAAAATCTACAGAAATATGTAGACCTAAAGCTCTCACTGAAACCACCTAATCCATGAGCAGCAAGATTATTGGACACAACAGAGTAGACTGTCCCTTTCAGACATTCACCAAGTGCTTCAATGTAGACACCCTCTTCTTCTAGAGTTTTTAAGTCACCCAAGAGAGGTACAAAAACCTTTCCATATCCAAACTGACGTACATCATTTGAATTGCACAGAAGAGCCAGTTGAGTAGAATGAAGGGCAGAGCGGTACTTTACCGGCAGATTAGCTAACATCCAATAAACTGCACAAACCTTATGTATTTTCTTTGATGTTCCTAGAGGGTTTGCAATTTCAAAATCATCAATGTAGAGAATTTCTGACCCTCTTCTGAGAGAAGAAAGTTTTCCTGGTAGTAGGAGCCATCACAGTATGACAAATACACCCCAGGAATATGTGAACTGGCACCTTGTACTTTCTCAAGTACATTTTTTTTAGCAACAGTTGCAAAGATGTGAGAATAGACACATACATATATGTATGCTGTGATGACTCAATAAGATATTCTACAGGTTTAACAAATGGAAACTTCCTCATATTATGATTTCCGCCTCTTGGTGGTTGACAGTGGTCCCTGAGATGTAACAGATTTATGCAAAACATTACTCTCTGAAACTGCTTGAACAATCTCATTTACAGATCCTGACAGTATTTTGATAACATTTGTTTTAAACTGGCAAGCTTTAAATGAGCATGGCACCATTTATTTTTCTTTTAAGTACCCCCTTAAATGAATAAACATATCATTCTCAACAAATGGCTGCTTAAAATCACATATTGGGCAATGAAATGCCAAAGAAATCAAGTGACTATTTCCACTTAAGTTTACCAATCTTTTTTATGGTTCTCTTGATAAATGGACCTTCAGTGAATTAAAGGTAGTGAATGCACACATGCAGCTAGTATACAAACAAGGTAAAGGTGACACTGTGGAATACTGGCTATGGCTGAGCCTGTAATGTCTCAATAACTATTTTTAAGGAGCTAGAAAAAACACACAATTTACATTTCCTCATAACTTGTGCCTTCAAAACACCTGCCATAGGTTTAAAATAACAATATAACCATGTAGACCATGTAGTTAATTATTGGTTTTTCACCAACCAAACAAGCTCTGGGGAAGAATGTGACTGAAAGCTCCAAAACTGACATTATAGCTAATGTTAGCTTTACCTTAAATGCAATGTCTATAAGCTCCACAATACATTTTCCGGAACATACGTTGGGTCCTTCATTGTGTGCTTTTAAATTAATGAATGTGCAAGACTTTTAAGTGACAGTTAATGAGTTTGAAAGGCATTGGCTGATGAGCTAACAAATTACCTATCTTACATCATAGCTAATTTCACTTGATACTTTCACAGACTACGCTAATGACACTCAGCAGCGTCTTTAGCCACGTCTTTTCGGCGTTCTACATGCAGTGTTCAGCAGCGACTTTCAAATAACTTAACAGAAGAAAAGGTTCATAAGACTGGGCATGCTTGTAAAGTAACACTAGTTTTAGCACTGTTCAATTAGCAAACGAAACACATGGCAGCCTTTGCAAAATGTGCTAATAATCTTAACATAAGAAGAAGTAGGAAAACAGAACTTCACATTGTTAAAAGAAAACCATGTTGTTCCTTTTGTCCTCGCAGGCAGATAAATCAGCACAAAAAAACAATGCACAACATCCTCTGAGCTTCTCCGTTATGTCCGTGTGCAGACAGGTACAAACTGGTTAAGTCCTGTCTCTCTCAGTACCGTGTGCAGACAGGTGGACCAAGACATTTACACGTATTAGGATAATTTTCTTTGCAGAAAGCAAAATACAAAAATACAGATGAGATGACGGTTATACAATTTTTTTTTAAACCATGTATTTTTTAGACTGTATAGACACTGTATAGAAAAAGTATTTGCTATTTGATTTCTGGTGATCAACATTTGGTGTTTTTATGTGATTTACATTGACTTTTAATGAGTCATTAATACTTATATAGAATTTTATTTTATTTTTTATTTGAGCACAATATTGTTTGTAACCTGAAATAAAAATGAATTAAAAAAATTAAATCCTACATAGCACTATGTCCAGCAAGCAGCTGCGTGGACATAAAGTTAGATAAAGTAAGTGAATGCAACTCACATGGATTATATGCTTAATACTTATAATGTGCCAAGAATTTAAATAGACTCAAAACAATTGAGTTATTACTTCAAAAATGTATTTTTGAGTTACGCAAATTCATTTGAATGAGTTGCTCCAACTTTTCTTGAAGATTAAGTAATGATAACTTACTTCATTTATTAAGATATACAGTTAGCATCTACAATTAGATGCTTTCCAAATAAAGTGGTTAGTGGGATGAATACATTGACTTGAATGTATTACTCTTCTTCTTCAATCGCAGGCCATTTGCATTAAAATATATTTTTAACTCTAAAATATTTGATTTCCATATTTATCAGGAGAGGGACTGGTGTGAGCTTGGCAAGCCCTGCTACACTGCCTGAACAAAAACCTGAAATATAACCACATGCTGAAGCAGCTCTTTTCAGCTCATCCAAAAAAAGCAAAATACAGCTGATGATCAAGTAAGCTCAGGCTTCACTGTCAAGCAGAGTCATGCTCTGAGGGGGATTTCCAGAGGGAGGGGATTGTGTGGCAGTCAGAGGCTATCAAGGGTTGATTGCTGCTGGTTAACCCTGTGCCCACCATAATTTAAGAGCCTGTGTAGTTCATCGAACAGAGTAATGCAGATAGTAGGAATTTATCTTTTTCCAAGACAGACTACGATTACAGTATTTTCCATGTAAGTAAATGAAAGCCATTTTATGATTAA
The DNA here is from genome assembly GCF_900700375.1 of Denticeps clupeoides. Lineage (NCBI taxonomy): Eukaryota > Metazoa > Chordata > Actinopteri > Clupeiformes > Denticipitidae > Denticeps > Denticeps clupeoides. The sequence continues at coordinate 28,453,726 of NC_041707.1, forward strand.
ATTAATTATATTTCAAGTAAGATGACCCATCACAGGCAGACAGACATGTTGATGCGAAGGTTCTCTGGTCACATAATACAATTTCATGTTGGATACAGTATACTGAACACAGTGACCCATAAGGATGCATATACGTTGCCAAGAATCAAAGAGGCACTGACAGGCCTACAGGGGTGACACTGGTATTGGCTAGCCTTTATCGTTCAGTGGCTGATGCAACGTCTGGATGAAAAGGTACGTGATAATCTGTTAATATGATTGTTAGTCTTCATATCCGGGTGTGCATCGGTGGGGATTGTGCCAGGATTTGCAAAAAAAAAAGCAGCAATCCTAATAGATTTCTGAAGGTGGTGGGGGCCATCTCTTGGAAGAGAATTAATTGGACAGATTGCTGTGAGCAGGCATTTCAGCAACTCAAAATATGCCTTGTTAGCAGCCTCTGTGCTTGACTATGCAGACTACATCTTGCTGTTTCACTTGTATAAAGATGCCATCCAACAGGGGCTTGGATCAGGGCAACAGACTGCCAATTTAGGGGTGATGGAGCATTGATGGGCTTGATAACTCCTTTAACATTGAGCTGGGTTATAAGCCGGGGCAGGAGCATCAGGCACTTTTGTTGCAGTGTCCAAGGACTATGACTGTGGTACCAGTTGAAGCTATAAAAGACTGGGTGGAGCAGCAGAAGAGGGACCCAGTGTTTGCACAGTTGCACAGAATGGGTGGCTTCGGGGATATAACCCAGGAGTCACACAGGGATATGTGTGACTCCTGGAAACATTTGAAGGTGCAGCGGGGGGTGCTCTTGTGCCCTTTGTCATTGATTCGACTGACCTGGCATGAGAAGAGATGTAGAGCAAAGGCAGCGGCCCTGTAGCAAATGCCTGATTGGGAGTGGGGGGAAGTGTAAGTCAAGCCTTGCTTAGGGGGATTTCAACTAGCTACACCTGGCAATTCCTGGCAGTGGAATTCCTGTTGCTGGGACACCCGGGAGATTTATACCCATATGTGCTAAGTGCTATTGACCTGATTTCAGTACTGATTCGGGATAAGACGGCAAGAACAGCTGCCCAAGTGATCTTGGAGGGAAGTAATACAGCGCTATGGGTGCCCTGGGTGACTGTTCTCTGACCAGGGTCCAGCATTCCAGTCCACAATGGGGAAAACACTGTGCAAGACATATGGCTGTTGTAAAGTTTAGACCATGCCATACCACCCATGGGGGAATGGGTCTTGCAAGCACGGGAACCAGACTTATTAACTTGCTGAATACTCTCCCACAGGAGAAGCAGAGCCAGTGGGCTACACACCACCTGGCTGAGCTAGTACAAACATTACAGCATACCCCAGAGCAGTATCGGCTTGTGCTCATTCTGGATCAATGTTGGGGGCGTGTGACCCAGCTGGGGAAAAAAAAACTGCATGGTGCATGCACATCCAGCTGCATTAAAAACTGCATCCAACTTAATGCACCACCTCAATCAGCTGGTGGGCACAATTCACGGCCGGACTGGGCAGACTGCCTGGTGGTGAGTGGGGAATGCACAGTATGCACGCAAGCCTTGTTGATAGTGCTGTTCTTGCTCCATGGCCGGAAGGGCAGCCTGGCAGAGTTGTCTCTAAACTGAGTGAGACTAATTATGTGGTTTGTACACCTGATAGACAGCGTAAGACTAGAGTGTGTCACATTAACAAGCTTAAGTCTTATGTTACCAGAGATGAGGAGAAACTATCTGATGACCCAGTTGGCTCCTTGCTACAGTCCTGAAGAGGACTGCCTTACTGTGCAGGATGTTCCTGTGACGCGCTCCTCTCTAGAATTCTGAAATTATGTCTGATCTGGACTCGTTTCTGTCACATCTCCCAAATCAGCAAACTTATGAGATAAATATTTGTTTTCAGATGTGCCATTTTGTTGTAATGTCCTGTGCCATGACAATGATGTAGGTAACTATGCTCCCATCAAGCAGCATGCATACTGCATCATTCAGCAAAGAGAGGTGATGATAGCAGCTGAGGTTGCCTATCTTGCTGATCATGGGTTAGCCATGAGAACTGCAGTTTTTACAATGATGTGGCTAATTAATTGATTTTTATAGGCCAACTAGCTTCCTGCCACCGACACATTTAACTTAGTCGTATCAGACCAATTATATTACCAAATAGGTCACAGTGGATCAATTAAACTGTTTAGGCAACCTCACTGTAACAATCGTGATATGTGTGTGATTAAAGGATCTCCCCTTTTACTGCAATGTCAGCAAGGGTTATAAAACCCTGCCACAATCTTGGAACCTTACACGTTCAACATAAATGGAATTATCCTGATCCTGCTGCTAGTAAATATTTGTCTTTGATTACAGAGATTTAATAAAATCGCCAGCAATGTCCATAACCGTGTGAACGCAAGTGTTGCACTCTCCAGGCAGGGCAGAGCTTTAAAAGCACAGTTCTGAAAAAAGCATTTGTGGAATATATGTAGTTGTGGATATTATCCGGAAAACATCTTGCTTCATTAATATCTAAGATGTTTTAAATGGGATACCAGCAACTTATAGAGAAGTGTGGCTTATTTATGTACAATTTCTTATTTTTTTTCCAATTACTAGGTGCAGCCTATATATTTAAGGTAGTTTGTTATGAAAAAAAAAGTGGTAGAAGAAGGATAGTTTACAGAAGATACAGAAGAACTCATTGAGTCTGTTGTCATTGACATGAAGAAAATACATTAGAAATGTTTCCCATTTTCTTTTAATGTTGAAGAGGAGTCAGTTTAAAAATATTGTTTTCGCCCAGCCAAAAAAAATGCAGGTATTAAGACTAAATTAAAAAGTAACTTTTTTCCTGGTAAACATGACAAGTCTTGTAACAGTTAGTGCTCTCTAAACTGTTCATAGGACTGCCTGTATCATTTCTCCAAAGGCCACGTCACTGCGTTTTCTAATTTAATGCATCACCATGATTAATCACCCAACGCAGAGCCTCCACCCAAACACAAGGGCCACTGGACTAGAGTGTATTGCTCTCTTAATGGTGCTCATTAAATGCAAATACTGTTCATCAGCCAAGCAGAGGATAATCATTGCTGGGGGAGGGCAGGAGCCCTGAAATTACCAACAGCCTTTGCCATTTGACAACACATACTGGTGTGTGTATGTGAGTGAGAGCGTGAGAAAAAAAGTATATAGAGAGATGCTCAGTGTTGCGTACTTATTTATTATTAGGGAAAGAAGGTGTAAATAAGCATGCGCCCCATCACACTGTAAATCCACAGCCTCTACCCCTACAGTGTGGAGGCTAATTCAATCTTCTGCCTAGTCCTGCAAGGAGAAGATAGCTCATCACTTTTTAATGTTCAATAGTGTGGTAACCCTGTGGGATCATGCTAGAGCATACTGATGAGCCCCCATCACTGTGGGAATGATTCAGTGATCTCAGGGAACAAGTGATCTCATTATAATGGATACAATGGGATTTAAAATTCTCCCACTGAATGTACAGAACTATGCATTCTCCCACATGACTAAATGTCCAAAAACCATTAGTTACAACTATTGAACATACTATACCAGAAATCACACTGTAAAAAGGCAAGCACTCTATTAAAACTCATCTGTTCTTACCTGGAAATACACAGGCATGGCACAATAGAAGTTACAAAAATCAACAGTTTCTAATTTATTAACACAGGTTGATTACTATTGCAGTTACATGTAAATATTGTATGTAAAAAATGGCACCAATGTTACAGAAAAGCCCAAAATAAAATAAAAGAGAAAGGGATAAAGGAAGAAAGAGAAAAAACGGTAACCTCTGGAGCCAGGCAGCCTAGAATCTGGGGAAGAACCCCTGAGTCTGAGAAATCACATAAGTATTCACAGCATTTGCTCAATACATTGTTGATACACCTTTGGCAGCAATTAGAGCTTGAAGTCTATTTGAATATGATCCCACAAGCTTGGCACACCTATCCTTGTCCAGTATCAACCATTCCTCTTTGCAGCACCTGGTGGATGGAAAGCAATAGGGCACTGCTATTTTAAGATCTCTCCCAAGATGTTATGAAAAGGAAGTGAAAGTGAAGTGATTGATACACTGCAGCACACAGAGAAATGAGTCCTCTGCTTATAACCAGTCACCCTTGGTCGGGAGCAGTGTGTGGGGACAGTACTTTGCTCCTTAGCAGATCAGGATTCAAACTGGCAACCTTCTGATTATGGGTCTGCTTCCTTACATACTAAGTCACCACTCCCCCACTAATTGAATTCAAGTCTGTGATCTGGCTCCAGACTCTGGCTCAAGGACATTCACAGAGTTGTCCTGAAGCAACTCTTTTGATATCAGATTGTGTGCGCTTAGAGTCGTTGTCCTATTTAAAGATGAACTGTCGCCCCAGTCTAGGTTCAATAGTGCTCCGGAGTAGGTTTGATCCAGAATGTCTCAGTACATTGCTGCAGTCATCTTTCCCTCTATCCTGACTAGTCCCCCAGTTCCTGCAGCTAAAAAATACTCCCACAGCATGATGCTGCCACCACCATGCTTCACTCTAGGGATGGTATTGGCCTGGTGATGATGAGCAGTGTCTGGTTTCCTCCAAACATGATGCCTGGCATTCAAACCAAAGAGTTCAATCTGTGTCTAACTCTTACTAAGGACTGGCTTTCGTCTGGCCACTCTACGATACAGGCCTAATTTATGGATTGCTGCAGAGATGGATGTCCTTATAGAAGGTTCTCCTCTGTTCACAGAGGTCCTCTGACAGAGTGACTGTCGGGATCATCTTGTGGCTTTCTGCTCACAAGAAGTGTGACAAGAAACATCAAAGAAAATCTGATTGGTCTGTGATAACATTTTTGGGAATCAAATGCAGGGTTTAAAAGAGCTTCTCTTGACGCCCTTTTTTTTACGTCTTTTTTTTTTCCTCCACAGGGGGGTGTGGGGAGTGGATTTCTCTCTCCTTTTTTGGGGGGGTATTTCTATAACATTTTACATACAATATTGTTACGTTCACAGGATGAACATCCACCCTGGCACACCACATTCAAATGAAAGAAGGCGAGGAGGCTGTAAGACATGAGGGTAGAAAGGGATTTATTGTCATTTTCAATTCCAGACGATCCTTGTGGCTGCTGCACACATGCTCCCTGCTCTCGCTTTGCCTACTCTCCTGTACGGACCTGGAGCCCTGCATGTCACATCACATAACATAAATGCACAAACACAACAAATGAAAATACAAATGAAAACATTCTGCGATTGTTTTTTTTACATTTCTACTGAACAGATAACTAATAATTTATTTACACACAACAATCATTTGAATGTTCTCCCATATTGACTATACCAGCTTAACAACAAAATCCTACAAACACACAAAATAATATACAGAGCTACTGTGTTATCCCCCTGCACTCCACAGAACACTCATAACCAATCAGTAAGTCCCAAAAGTGAAAATATGAACATTCATTGGTCCTACTTTAACTCATTAACTTGTACAACTATTTTTACTTATATTTTCATATGTAAATCAGCATAATGCACATTTTATTGCATTGCACATAAATCCTGTATGCTTCAGTTACAATCTATGGTCAGGCTGTATCAAACTCAGACCTGTATTACAATATTTCCATGTAGCAGCAATAGTAATCTACCTGTTTTAATAAATTAGAAACAGTTCATCCTTGTAACAATCTGTATGTCCAGAAGAGTTAAATGCATTACTAATAATTAATGGAGTCAGATAAACAAGGTCAACGCAATTCTCTGTTGTCTTCCCCATCATCCACCAAGTTGGAATTCCATTCTGCAAAACTTTTTTACAGGTTCTTGGTCACCTCCTTGACTAAGGCCCTTCTCCCATGGCCACTCAGTTTAGCTGGCAGGCCAGCTCTAGGAGGAGTCCTGGTGGTTTTTAACTTTTTTATCTTATTGATGATGGAGGCCATTGTGCTCATTGGGAACTTCAAAGCAGCAGAATATTTTCTGTAACCAACAGACAATTCCTTTGATTTCATGCTTGGACCTTATATATACATGTGTGTGCCTTTCCAAATCATGTCCAATCAACTTTTTTTTCCTCAAGTGGACAATTAAGCTGAAGAAACATTTCAAGAATGATCAGGGTAAAAAGGATGCACCTGAACTCAATTTTGAGCTTCATGCCAAAGGCTGTGAATGCATATGTGCATTATTTTTTTATTATTAATAAATTTGCCAAAACCTCAAGTAAACTTTTTTCACATTGTCATTATGGGGTCTTATGTCGTGAATTCCAAGGGGGGAAAAATTTATTAAATTCATTTTGGCAAAAGGCTATAACATTACAAAATGTGGAAAAAGTGATGTCAATTATTTCCGGATGCTCTGTAAGGCTTATAAAAGTTATTTTGATCTTTTGGAAAATTCCTTCCTGGTTGAAGACATAAACAGGTTTTGCTTTGTTTCATGCCATTTAGTTTGCCAAACGTAGACATAGCGCAAACATTATTGTTTGGCCACAACTCTGGCCCAACCACCAACATCATTGAAATTGTACATACAAAGTTTTTATTTTTTGCATTATGTATATGCACAGTAAGAAGATTCAATTAATGAAAATGAAATGGTGCTTCCATAAGAAGGCATCTGCTCATGCAATTAATACAAAAATATTCTCTACTCACATACAGTAAACATGATGTACGATCACCGATTCACATCAGGCCACCACCGACAATCGCCTAAATGTCCAAATTCTCAGGATCACTACTAATGTGGGTTCTTCTTCTTCTAGTCCTGATGTGTTCTTATGGCTTGTGTAGTGTGAGCAGTCAGGTCGCATCCAAGGATTTTACCGTAAAGTGTGCTCATTTCGCATTTATTTGTACAGCTTCATACAAGCAGGGAAGAGCAAAAAGAATGGGAGACTAGAGGAAGCAGCAAATCTCTGTCTCCAAAATCTTCGTGACTGGTGAGAATTAATGACGAGTACATCTATATTTGTACAGTCAGTCGAAATTAGTCCATTGTTCTTCTCACTGTCTCATAGAGAAGTGTTTTTCGCGATCCCATAAGCACCACTTTTAGCCTGTCTGTTGAATACCTGTTTGCCATTCTGCTCTCCTCCATTTCCTGCTTAAACCCAGTAGCACGAGCATTCACATTCAAGGGTGTGCAGCATCAGATTATTCAAGCTCATGTAATAAACTGGTGAAGACTCGCCTGCCTCTGTTGCATAACTCTGCGCTGGGGTTTTTCGCCTTCACTGACACATGCTCTCCCGTTTCTCCTTGACAGGTGATACTTCTTGTGAGCAGAAAATCACAGCTTGGTGATAAGGTCTTCATAAACCTGGAATGTCCTATCGCACAAGGAGCATGATCATTCATTCAGCAATCCTTGAAGGATGCGATGATGCGGTACAAACCTGGGCCCCACTCACAGTTGATCATTTTGTTTCTTATTGATTCCTTGTTAAAAAAAGAGAACACTGTATCAGTAGGGAATTCAAATGGAGCTGATGTACTGTGTATTGTGGTCAGACGAATCATTTTTTTCACTGCGGACCACCTAGACTGTACCAGAAACAAGTACAAAAGCCAGGGTCTGTCATGGTATGGGGTTGTGTCAGTGCCTTCGGCAAAGGTAACTTGCACTTCTGCAATGACACCATTAATGCTGAGAAGTATCTCAGTTTTGGAGGAACAAATGCTGCCTTCAACACAACGTCTTTTCCAGGGACGCCCATGCTTATTTCAGCAAGACAAAGTCAAACCATATAAAGAGAATGTTTGGTGCATTTTGAAATGAAAAATGAGTCAACAAAGACCCTGTACTGTTGCGCATGACCCTGTACTGAGTGACCATGGGAGAAGGGCCTTAGTCAAGGAGGTGACCAAGAACCTGTAAAAAAGTTTTGCAGAATGGAATTCCAACTTGGTGGATGATGGGGAAGACATCAGAGAATTGCGTTGACCTTGTTTTAAATGTGTTTCAAGCCTGAATGGCAAGAATGAACACAATTCGTATGGTCTACATGTCGCAGGGTTGTTCTGCTGCCAAACAAGTCCTTATAACAAGGCTCCAGCCATGTCCCTAATTACTCACATGGCTGGATCCCTAATGTCAAGAAGATAGGCGCCAGGTCCCAACTCCACCCTGTCCCAACTTTTTCTGATTTGGGGTTGTAGCACTGTTGAGAGAAAACAGTTTCACATAAATGTAAATTCTGCTGTTATGACAAAAAAAGACGTGCAATTTCCATCTATGAACCTAAACATATTGATCATACTGAACATGAACTGAAAGGATTTAGCTTTAACTGTGCAATTTCCAATTCCTGATCAGTTATTATCAAATTGTTCACTGTGGGCAGCTGGCTGATGCATTATTCTTACTTGCTTTGCTGTTTCTTACAAAGCAAAATCATTTCATCTGCCATGGATGTAAGTTTACTTGGTTTATGATGTAGTACAGGTAATCTAAAATGTCACAAATCATGGTTTTATCAGTTACAGTTTGGTCTGTGAGTTCATCTATTGTGCCAGCCATATCTAAATGCCACATTGTAAGTGATGCAGTTTTTAGTCCATGTTCATTTTATATGTTGTTGGAGTGAATCTGGATTAAGAAATGCCTCTACTTTTTTAACGCCCCGGGCCTTTTACATTTACATTTACAGCATTTATCAGACGCCCTTATCCAGAGCGACTTACAATCAGTAGTTACAGGGACAGTCTCCCTGGAGCAACTTAGGGTTAAGTGTCTTGCTCAGGGACACAATGGTAGTAAGTGGGATTCGAACCCGGGTCTTCTGGTTCATAGGCGAGTGTGTTACCCAATAGGCTACTACCACCCTGTGATATGTTCTTCTTTTTTATTTAAATGAAAGCATTCCCATGCAAATGTTCATTGCCCTGCCCTGTGGTATGGAGGTCCCACCACTGCTGGCTCAGGTACTAAGAAGAAATTAGCTGTGTATTAAAGTCCACCCAACTATTCAGTGTTGGACAATGAGAAATCACAAAATTTTCATGAGATTGTTGTGAATCCTTGAAATGTAAAGTTTCTCGGACAAACTGCTTTGTTAAAATGTGTGGGTGTAAATAAGATTAAATCATTATATAGTCATTTCCAGCGTTGAATTATGATTGGCAAAGCATAATTAAAGATGGCATGATATATAAAAAATTATGCAAGAGCATTGAATCAGCAGTGACCACATATGCTTAAATATCATTCCACTTGTTATGTTGCATCCATTAAATTGCCATGGCATTGTAAGCTGCAGGCTAAAAAAACTGCCTTGCTAAGCAGTAGTACAAACAGCTGAATCATAGATGCACTACATCCATGACTCATAGAACCATAAATCCATTATTTGACTTTTTAATGCCATTGTAAAGTTGCCTGGACAATGACATTAGCCAACAAGGTCACAAGGGTGCAAGAAATTGTATTGAATATTGTAATGTGTTAAGGAAATTCTGCTGTCTGTCGGGGGGTTGGGGGAGTTTTCCTGGGTTTTTGGTGTGTTGAGTTGTATGGCAGACAAAGGCAGATGCTCGCCTGAAGGAGTCTGCGTTTGGAGCAGCGGCAAATGATTTTCCCATGGCTGTCTTGGTGAGCCCACATGCTGCAACAGGCGCAAACAGCATGAGCGGAGTTCACGACGCCTGGACTGACCTTGGTGAGAACACCAAAATATTCTGATAAGGCGGATTTCAAGGTATTTCCTGCTTGCTCCTGTCTAGCCCAGAAGATAGGGGCAATTATGAGGCCCTAGCGGGGGCACTCCAGAGACATTTTGAGCTATGTACACAGCCAGATCACTTGATAAATTAACTGAGCAGCCACTTCAGGCAGCCAGAGGATCCCCTGAGATTACTTGCTAATGACATTCAGAAGTTGACGCGTCGGGCATATGGGCATATGCCCCAGAGTGTGCAGAGGGAGTGTGCAAAGCATCAATTCGTCAGGGCACTGTTCATGTAATTGGAACACCCACCCACTTTACAGGCTGCACTCGAACTTGCAACAGAGAGGGAAGTTGTGTGGGGTGCAGCCACTTCGACAAACACTGCCGTAGTAAGGGCTGCAGGAAACAGTCCCATGGAGCAGAAATCACTGAGCTGATTCGGGCTACTTCCCTCTGGTCACCACAGGACACAGGACATGCTGTCCTATGACTCTGCTGGGGATGTGGACAACCTGGCTGTCTTCTTAGACAGTGCCCCAGGAAAGACACTCCCAAGGGAAACAGGGAAGGGTCCACATAGAAGGGGATATACAGACCCCAGCCACACCCCCACAACCTCATCTGACTTCAGAACCTGCTGCAGTGGTAGGCCATACTTGTGCTGGGGACTTGTTCCTGTTAGGGCATTAAATAATGTAACAAGAAAGGACTCGTATCCATTACCCCACATTGATGAGGCACTTGGCTCAGTCTCTGGCTCCAAGTGGTTGTTGTCTCTCAACCTGCAGAGCGATTACTTCCAGGTGCCTTTCTCATCTCTCTCTAGCTCTCTGGCCTAAATCAGCTTTTTGCACCAATTCAATTCAATGGACCTGTCACCTTTGCTAGGCTAATGGATCTAGTGATAGCAAGCATCACCAGTCAAGAGTGCCTTGTTTATTTGAACAACACCCTAATGCATGGGCCCTCATTTGACTACATCCCATTTGTCTAAGACATGAATTCTAGCGGGATGGGCATCAGGGGTGTGTTGTCCCAGGCGGGGTCAGATGGTGAGAGAGTTGTTGCATATGTCAGCCATGCATTTAATAAAGCAGAGTGATGCTACTGTGTCACCTGCCTGAAGCTCCTGCCATTGAAATTGTCTATTAGACATTTTAAAAACCAACTGTGCGGCCTGCCATTCACTGTCAGGACCGACCACGCGGCGCTCCAGAGGCTGATGTCATTCAGGGACCCAGAGGGGTAGATCGCCAGGTGGCTGGAGGAGCTCCAGACTTTTGACTTTAAAATGGAGCAGGCACCATTTTACACCTCTCTGAGGGGCGGCTGGAGTGCGCATTGAAAGAGCCCACCACAGGTGGTGGTGCCTCTAGAAATGATGGCAACGGTACTACAAGCCATGCATGGGCCACCGGGTTCAGGCCATTTCAAAGTCACCAAGACCCTTAGGCGCATGTGTGAAGTAGAGTAATAATCAGGATTTGGCCTTTTTGCATTGTGAATTTTATTCTGAAAAATTTTAGCCATACGCCATGAGGTCGTCTTCACTGACGTCAGTGAGGGGCCAGAATATACCTTCCACATAGCCTTGCATGTGTAAGGTAGTCTGAGGCTGTCTGGAAGAGTCTACAGAAGTAAGTGAAGGTGACGTGTGGTCATGCAGGTGAAAAGTTCTTGTACAGTGAAAGTGACCGCACAGGTTTCCGTGAGAATACTCTTATCTAGAAGCTAGAAAATTCACCTACCCGTCTTAGTGAGTGATCGTGTATAGAAGTCACACAACCTCGATTGGACATTCGTTGCCCATTCTGTAGCCGCGCTGGAGATATTATTGTCTTGTATCCAGACACCAGGCTGTCTGTGTTGACATGACCAATGGACACGTTGCTACCACAACAAAATGCTGTGTTATGTGACATTTGTCATAAAATAAAGAGGGACAAACGTCATAAATATAACACAAATATTCCAGTGTTTAGTAGTAACTGTTGATGTAACTGTCGGTCACATCAACACAGACAGCCTGGAGTACAGCTGTCATAAATGTGGAAATTTGGCTTAAATTTGTAGGAATGTAAAATGCAGTTTCAAATTTTTGGAATTCAGAATCAATTTAATACATTCAGATTCAGTACGTACAATATAATTTTAGTTTGTGCAATTCAGATTCAAATATATTCCATTCAATTACGGTTTCTACTGGCACAAATCTCTGCCCATTAAGGGCATCATGTATATAATCCCACCCTGGAGCCAGGCCTGTGTTTGGGTCCCGTAAGCAAGCGCCTGGTGACCGGGCTTTCACCCATGGGGCCAGGCCCAGCCCGAACCGAATACATGCGCTCATCCAACTGTGGTCCAATCCCCAGACAAGAAAACTGGCTACTGGGAGATGGAAGGTCACATATCTGGCAGGGAAGGAGCTGGAGCTTGTGAAAGAGGTTGAGCAGTACCAGCTAGATATAGTCAGACTCACCTCGACACATAGCATTGGCTCTGGAACCCAAGTCATTGAGAGAGGTTGAACACTGTCCTTTGCTGGAGTTGCTCTGAGTGAGAGGCAGAAGGCTGGGGTTGGCTTTTTGTTAGCCCCCAAGACTCTCAGCTTGTCTGTTGGGGTTTACCCTGGGGAACAAGAGGCTAGCTTCCCTGCACCTTCCGGTCGGGGAATGGGTCCAGACTGTTGTTTGCACTTATGCGCCAAATAACAGCTGAGAGTACCCACACATTTTAGAGTCCCTGGGATGATTGCTAGATATTGCTCCGACTGGGGACTCCATTGTCCTGCTGGGGGACATCAATGCTCACGTGGGCATGACCTGGAGGGGCGTGATTGGGAGGAACCTCCCACCAGATCTGAACTCGAGTGGTGTTTCGTTATTGGACTTCTGTGCAAGCTGCAATTTAGCCATAACGAACACCATGTTCAAACATAAGGATGCCCATCGGTACACTGACCTGTCACCATATGTTTTGGACACTCTGGTGAAGAGAGGAGCAGAGCTGTCAACTGATCACCACCTGGTGATAGCAGGGGAAGATGCAACGTAGACCTGGCAGACCCAAACGTATAGTGAGTAGTTTTTTCCATGACTGTTTTTGCACAGAAATTTCAGAGAACATATGGTAATGAAAACGTGCCTTGGAGTAACTGAAAAATGACAACTCAAATTGACCATAATGTTGTTAAACCAAAATTGTGACAGGACATGCGTCTATATTCAAAATAAAGATTTATTTAAACCATTTCTGAAAATCCAACTTAATGTTAACAGCAGGGAGGCAACAATAAGTAAAAAAACAAACATAAATAAGTAAAACTGACTAGCGGGCTGTATGTAAATAGTTGAATGCTGCATGTAGAGATGTGTGTTACATGTGGTACACACTATAGTGTAGGTGGGCATCATCTCCATGATTCTGTGGAGGACAACTATACAACTTGATTGGTGATGACTGAGTACCAGCTAGAATTTTAAGAGACACATGTGTCTAAATCTTTCTTTTTGGAATACTTTTGTACTATTGGAAATTCCAGGTTCACGACCTTTCAGGTTTTAATGAAGACCCCCTACTTTGTCTCCAGACTGTGGCCTTGCCCTCACAAGAAGAACTATCACCATGTGGCCAAAAGAGCAGCAAAGGTGCCAAGAGAGTCGTGAGGGGGGTGAATTACCACTATAGGGAACACAAGCGTTGACACGAATGTGCACACAAAATGTGCACAGCTCAAACGGTTGTGTCAAAATTGGTTGGCTAAGCTGACACTCGATTATCAAAATTTACCAGCGCTTCAGTATGCATCCAGCAAGTTAGTCTTATAGATAGCGAGATGGCAATATCCAAATAAAGAGGCAGTCCCCAGAATTATTCACTATTACTAATTAAGTATTATAATAAAGAGCAGGCATAATCTTTTTAGTCTAGTGACCTGTACAAATCTGTACACTTTTTGAGGTTTTAATGAAGAGACAAACCTATTACTTCAACACCATCAAACGTGGGATGGAATGTAATGCATTTACATTACATTTACATTTACGGCATTTGTCAGACGCCCTTATCCACAGTGACTTACAACGTGCTTAAGTTACCATCGATGAAGAGATCAATTCCGGTTCACTAGGACCCCAACTATGAATACATCTATTTTATTCACTCTGTTGTAGATTCTGTGCACAAGTTCGACAACAAGAAAATTACCATTTAATCTAAATATTATTTAAAGAGGAAGGTTAATGCAGTTTCATTCACTCAATTATCAAAGGGACTACAGAGGGTGGTTCGATCAGCTCCATCTGTACCATCTGTAACAAGCTCCCTGACCTTCAATCAATCTACAGCAAGCGGTTCTGGAGCAGGGCCAGGAAGATAGTGAAGGACCTCAGCCACCCTAACAATGGACTGTTCTCTTTGCTGCGATCAGGGAAGTGCTTCTGCTCCCTGAAGTCCAGCACAGAGAGAATGATGAGGAGCTTATTCCTACAGGCTATACGAGCTCTCAACAACCACAACACTTCATAGAACGCCAATACACTTCAGCACTTTCACTTTCCATCAATTCTGGAATCAAATCCCCCAGAATCCTTGCACAAACTTTTTACTCTTGCACAAATTTTTTACTTTTTTTTTTACTTTTTACTTTGACTTCACTCATTTGCACACCTTCACTTTACCTGTTATAGTAATATTTGGTTATGTTTGCAATATTTGCATATTAGTTCTTTGTATACTTGCAATATTTCCAATACTGTGGTCTGTAGCAGTCATTGCATATTATACAGTTTATGACTATGTATGTGACAAATAAAATTTGAATTTGAAGACAGCTGATGCAAATAGGCTGAACAAGCTGATTAAAAAGGCTGGTTCTGTCCTGGGTGTCAGACTGGAGACCCTGACGGAAGTGTATGAGAGGAGAATGCTGGAAAAGCCTCTCGGTATCATGGACAATCCCTCTCACCCCACGCATGCCTCCATGATGGCCAATCAGAGCACAAGAAGCAAAATGCTCAAAGCCGCTAAATGCAGAAACGACCGCCACAGGAAATTCTTTCAAACCTGGAGCTATCAGATTGTATAACTCGTCCTTGCTCTGTAGGTGATTGTACAATACTACTCACCTGTATGTCTTTGAATGTTTGTTTTACCCCCCTGCACACATTGCTGCTGCAACCCCCTCTGCTGGCATAATCATGGCATAATCATTATGTCACATAGCACTATCTTGGGCATTTCACTGGATATAGTAATACCATTATTGTTATTGAGCCTTAAGCTATTTTTGATATTTGCACTATTGTACTATTGTTTGTAAATATAATTTATTACTCTTGTTCCTCCTACTGCATTGAGCGTGTTGTTGACAAAAGAATTTCCCTCCGGATAAATAAAGTTCTTCCTATCTTATCTTCTCTCTTCTTAAAAAACCTCTGAGACCGTCACAGAGCAGCTGTATTTGTACTGACATTAGATTACACACAGGTGCACTCTATTTAGTCATTAGCACTCATGAAGCAATGTCTATGGACAACTGACTGCACTCAGACCAAAGGGGGCTGAATAATTACGCACAGCCCACTTTTCAGTTATTTATTATTCGTTCCACTTCTCAAGTGTACACCACTTTGTATTGGTCTTTCCTGTGGAATTCCAATAATATAGATTCATGTTTGTGGCTGTAATGTGACAAAATGTGGAAATGTTCAAGGGGGCTAAATACTTTTGCAACCCACTGTATATACTTTAGAATGTTAATGAAGTGTGGATCTTTCTGAGACATCCACTGGTCCAATGGCTCCGGTGCTTGCTTAATTAAAGGCATGCCACTGTCATGTTTCATTTAAAGTGTAATTATTGAACAATTTCACAATCATGATTATGTGTAATGTTAACAGGATGAAAATTACATTCGAGGAATCCTGCTGGGAAAGTTTATATTAGGCAGGCATAAATGAGACATGACCCAAGGAAGACACAGGCGAGTAGAAGATTTCACTGTTTCATTCATCAGACCGGCATTTCTGAATTGGAAATGCAGGTCAGGTCCCAGGGATCTACAGACAGAGCAGATCCATTGGCTTGTAAAATTTCTAAAAAAGCATGTAATTTGAATAGGATTACTGGGACATGCTTCATTGCAGTGTAATGACTTTGTATGCAACTCTCATTTGCAGTATAATGAAGGGAATCCAGTGTATAGTTCAAACTGTTGTTTGAAGTACAAATGGAGGCAGAAGTCCCAGCACTTTCTCATTCTGTCTAAAGGATATCAGAACACAGGTGATTAAGCTAACAGGGTATTTACACTTGGGGCATTTGACCTTAGTTACTGACCTTGTCCACTGGGAAAAAAATTTGTTTTAGGAACATTTAATTATGTTTTGTATGTGTAAACATGGTGATGGAAATCTAAATCTAGATCTAATATTTTTTTTTGTTTCCGTGAACTGCATCTCCTTAGTTTCAGCAACGTTTGACAGGTGTCTGTAATGATGAACTGTGCAAGAGACTTTGCAGAGCTTCACTTAACACACTTCTTTAAATCTGCCAGAAGTGAATCTAAGCTGACAGAGCTGATCTAGGCAAGGGCTTTGCTCCCTTGTTGGCGCTTCAGTTGTGTGAGTCATATCCATGAATTGCTGCAAATCAGCCACTGGCATGCATATGGCTGTGTATTTCTGGGTGCCAGTCCCAAGCCAACTTAAATGTGTAAGATGGGTCATCGCAGGACCATGTTTTGTTTTGCATAGCAGCCGTCTGTAAGAAGAAATGTGACATTCCTGTGCCTTTGTTGTGCATGAAGATTCAACACCTCAGTTTTACATGCCTTTTGTCGGACGGCAGTGCAACATTTGCCTCCCCCGAGCCAAACGTGTGAGGTGTCGGCCGTCAGGACCACCCACTCTCTTTGTCTTCCCAGACGGGAGGCACCGGGGGCGTGACGTCAGAAACAACAGGTTCTGATTGGTCTGTGACAACTTCCTGTAGGCCAGGTGTATAAAAGATCTGTTCTCATGTGGGAAAAGACTGGGCTTTCTTGCTCAGGGGTTTTTCTCTTCTCTCATTTTTTCTCATGGCTTTTTCTCTCCCTCTTTCTCTCTCTCTCTCTCTCTCTCTCTCTCTCTCTCTCTCTCTCTCTTTACTCTTTCTTCTTTCTTTTCTTATTTTTGTTTTCTGTGTAACATTGGTACCTTTTTACATACAATATTCACATGTAACTGCAATAATTATTTACCGGTGTTAATAAATTAGAAACTGTTCATTTTTTTTACCTCTATTGTGCCATGCCTCTTTCTGCCAGGAAACATCAAGTTGGAGTGGTTTGAATACAGTGCTTTTGTGTGTAGAGGGAGAGTTTTCTACAATCTGTTTAAAGTCTGACTAATAAACCTTGAACCTTGAGGGCTGAAGGGTGATCTGTGTCATTGTTTGATATTTTCTATTTGATACCCAAGATACCCTTGTTACAAGAAAAATGTTAAATTATACAGTTCAGTTTAGATTCAAGGTGAGTCTCAGATATCAGAACCAAAAATGCATGATCCATGTTAACCTGTCTTAAGTTTTTTTTTCCTACTGGAATGCGGAAACAATGCAACTATTTTTACTTGCATCAGTACAGACTTGTGTAAGATGGGGTGTCGCAGGACCATGGCCTTTCTACGCTTTTGTTTTGCATAGCGGCCGTCTGTAAGAAGAGATGTGACATTGCTGTTAAAATTCATAGTTCACAAAAAGATCTGTTCACATGTGGGAAATGGACTAGGCTTTCTTGCTCAGGGGTTTTTCCATCGGAAACCTTCCGGCTTCCGAGTCTTTTCTCTTCTCCCATTTTTCTCATAGCTTTTCTCCCTCTCTCTCTCTCTCCTTACTCTTTCTTTCCATTTTAGTTTTCTCTGTAACATTGGTACCTTTTTACATACAATATTCACATGTAACTGCAATAATAATTTACCGGTGTTAATAAATTAGAAACTGTTAATTTTTTAGCCTCTTTCTGCCAGCTAACATCAAGTTGGAGTGGTTTGAATACAGTGCTTTTGTGTGGATCTGCAACCGTAAGTCTTTTTTTATCAGAATTTTACTGCATAGCAAGGAATAGAATCTCTGTGCTTTAATTTAAATAAAAAGGATCTACATATCCTAAAAAGGTTATCCGTAGAAACCGAGGCATTTCTAAATCCAGATCCACTCCGACAAGGTATAAAATGAACATAGACTAATTACTGTATCACTTACAATGTGGCATGTAGATACATGAATTTAAACTGTAAATCTGAATCTGAATTTTACTGCATAGCGAGGAATAGAATCTCTGTGCTTTAATTTAAATAAAAAGGATCTACATATCCTAAAAAGCCCGGGACCGTAGAAACTGAGGCATTTCTAAATCCAGATCCACTCCGACAAGGTATAAAATGAACATAGACTAATTACTGTATCACTTACAATGTGACATGTAGATATGGTTATCTGAATTTTACTGCATAGCGAGGAATAGAATCTCTGTGCTTTAATTTAAATAAAAAGGATCTACATATCCTAAAAAGCCCGGGACCGTAGAAACCGAGGCATTTCTAAATCCAGATCCACTCCGATAAAATGAACATAGACTAATTACTGTATCACTTACAATGTGGCATGTAGATATGGCTGGCACAATAGATGAACTCACAAACCAAACTGTAACCAGTAATAACCAAGATTTGTGACATTTTAGATTACCAGTATTACATTGAACATCATAAACCATGTCCCACGGTGAACAATTTGATAATAACTGATCAGGGATTGGAAATTGCACTGTTAAAATTCATAGTTTACAGTTTAAATTCATGTTCAGTATGATCAACATGTTTAGGATCAAAATGTATATTTATGTGAAACTGTTTTTCTCTCTGAACACCTCAACAGTGCCATAATCTCAAATAATAACTTTTAGTGATAAAGGTGTAATTCTCTAATCACATGGCAACAAGCTGGATTTTTTATTTGTGTTTATTTTTCCGGCCACTGTTGTTGATTGGACTCAGTCAGTCAGTGCAAATCTGCAGAGTTATGAATTCCCTAATAAAGGTGTAATTCTCTAATCACATGGCAACAAGCGGGATTATTTATTTGTATTTATTTTTCCAGCCACTGTTGTTGATTGGACTCAGTCAGTCGATGCAAAGAGTTATGAATTCCCTTATATCATTTTAATTCTCCCACTATATTTACATGTTTTTGCATTACAATATCTGATCATTGTTGTCATTTGTTTTTCTGGTTTGGTTTTAATGTACAATGAACACTGTTTTTCTACGTGTACAATCTGTATGCAAAACTACAACATTTTGACTTCATCAGACTCCAAACAATGAACCCCACCAAGTATTCAGACTCCAGACAAAGAACCCAACCCAGTGTGTAAAAGCTTTGATCAAGTTGAATATTCTATGTATGCTGGTGTGTTTGATCTCTGTCAAGAAGGCAGGTCTCCCTACAAGGGTGATCTCAGACTCCTGAAGATTGTAAAGGACACGGAACCACCACTATCGGCTACATTTGAATTCCCAACTGACCAGGAAGGATGAACAAGCAGATACACAACCATGAACCAATTGTGATCCCCATGGCCCCTGAATACTCGAGTGCCCCAGGGGATCAAGCGGCCGTCTGTAAGATGGGGCGTCGCAGGACCATGGCCTTTCTACGCTTTTGTTTTACATAGCGGCCATCTGTAAGAAGAGATGTGACATTTCTGTGCCTTTGTTGTGCATGAAGATTCAACACCTCCGTTTTACATGTCATTTGTCAGACGACAGTGCAACATTTGCCGGTCCTCCCCTGAGCCAAACATGTGAGGTGTCGGCCGTCAGGACCGCCCACTCTCTTTGTCTTCCCCAGACGGGAGGCACCGGGCGTGTGATGTCAGAAACAACAGGTTCTGATTGGTCTGTGACAACTTCCTGTAGGCCAGGTGTATAAAAGATCTGTTCACATGTGGGAAAGGGACTGGGCTTTCTTGCTCAGGGGTTTATCCGGCTTCCGAGTCTTTTCTCTTCTCCCATTTTTCTCCTAGCTTCTCTCTCTCTCTCTCTCTCTCTCCTTACTCTCTCTTTCCATTTTAGTTTTCTCAGTAACATTGGTACCTTTTTACATACAATATTCACATGTGACTGCAATAATAATTTACTGGTGTTAATAAATTAGAAACTGTTCATTTTTTACCTCTATTGTGCCATGCCTCTTTCTGCCAGGTAACATCAAATTGGAGTGGTTGAATACAGTGCTTTTGTTTGGGAGTTTTTTGCTCGGTTCTCTCTCACGCTTTTTACACTTGCATCAGTACAGTCTTTTAAAAAGCCACAAAGGTCTCTCAAGTTTATCTCCTGCCTCGCAACCCTCTCCTCCACATCCCAAATCTTGCCATCAAACATATTCCTATCAATATATCTAGTATTAGTGAAATTAGTGATAGTGAAATTAATTAAATTTCACTGAGTAGACTTTGTATCCTCTGTTTCCTGTAATTGTGCCAAGGGTCAGAGTTGATCTCTAGAAAATTGCTTGGCAGAGACTTCCAAAGTGGAAAGAGTCATCATTTCATCTCATATCATTATTATCATAAAGATCAGCATGCTACCAGCCTTTGATGGCCTTCCACATAATCCATACCTTGCATTATAGGCATCAAGGAGAGTTCCTGCTATGAATAGAGTTTTCCTTTAATAAGGACTCTGCACTTCCATTGCCTGAATTAGAAAATGATTTAGAGCCCCATTCCAAATAGGGAAAGTTTAGGATGTGGCTGCCCAAAGGCAGACTGTTGTAATCAAGAGAATTGTGCCTCATTTGCAAAAAACTTTAAAAATAAATTTTTTTCTCTCCCTTTTTCTGGACTGGTGTCTGTAGAAACAGATTTATTGTAGTTCTTCGTGTCCTTAGCTACTAATAATCAGTGACAAAGCTTTATCCCTGACATTTTGATGAAAATGAAATCATCTAAACAGTACCAGTGCTACCCTGGGGCAAGAGGGGGCAATGACCCCTTAAACAAACATACCACCTCCTTCAATCAAATTTTTAAAAAATTTAGTAGGAAAATAAAATGACCCACATCTTGCATTGTGCAGAGCATAGTGTAGATGATGTACAATCATCAATTCATCTCTGTCGACCAGGCCACCACCCACAATCAGCAAATAATAAAAAAACATGTTTCAAATTTGTCATCCGTCGTGCAGTTTGTTGTCACTGTGCATGTGCAAACACAGAACTGATGTTCAAGGAGCAGCACATGGAATATCAGCTGTGGCAGACACAAGTGGTCTTGTGGTCTCGCCTACTTATCATGACTGGAACAACAGGAAGAAAAGTTATTCATAGTGCTAAATAAAATGAATTTTCTAAAGTGCAGTGCTATGCACCACCACCTCTTTTTTTCTGCACACCAAATGGCCAAATCAGCATGTTTTACTTTGTTCAGCATCACTACTGAAGTGACATCTTCTGTAATCAGAAACTTTCTGGTTCAAATCCAGAGAGGGCAAGGTGCCACTGTATTGTCCCCACACACTGCTATACCAATTATGCCATTTTTATATGCAGGCTTGGACAGGATCATACAGTTCTTTAATTAAGCTTCACACACAAGCCCCCCCCATTTAACATTTTCATAAACGTCTTCATAATGTTTGCAGCATTGATGAAACTTTATATAATCAAAGGTGTAATCAAATATTCACTTGTGCTATTCAATAGTTGTTAGTGCATATAGTGCATAATATCATTTTAAAATGGGGTATCTCAGTGTGAATGTTTGCTTTCAAAACACACCTACAGTAATGAACTAATCAGCTTTGAAGGTACTATCTGTGCATGTTGCATAACTGGCAAGTACAAGGAGACAAATTCTTTAAGAAACAAACCTGGCCATGGCTGTAAGTGCAAGATTTCAAGAAGTCTGGAAAGGAAAATGCAGGGAGCCTTGTTTGGGTACATGGAATCTGTAAAAAAAATTCTGTTGACATTTTGAGGGAGAATATGCAAATAATTGCTCATAGTTTAGGTTGCTCCAAGACGATTACAATCACGCATTGGTTTGTTTTTGCTTTTTCTCCTGCCTTAAGGCTCCTCTCGCACCCCAGGCTGATTATGATTGGCAACACCTGCATCTTGTCTGCCGGTAGAGCAGGGCAGAGCTTCATGTTTGTTAGACCTCTGAAACTGGACGAATGAGTCAGTGGTGGCTTAGCATTTAAGGAAGCAGCCTAGTGATCAGAAGGTTGCCTGTTCAAATCCCAGTCCGCCAATGTGCCACTGAAGTCCCACTGAGCAAAGCACCGTCCCCACACACTTCTCCCTGGTCACCTGTCATGGCTGCCCACTGCTCACCAAGGGTGATGGGTTAAAAGCAGAGGACACATTTTGTTGTGTGCTGTGCTGTGTATCACAATGACTTCACTTCAGCTGGCATTCATGCTGACAACCACAGAGGGGTGACTGTGTGTAGTGTATAATGATTTTTAGCTGTGTGGTTGTCAGAGATTGGTGTAGTATTGTGTGTGTGTGTGTGTGTGTGTGTGTGTGTGTGTGTGTGTAATATATGTAATATAATATATACATTTTATTGTTGGAGTGGTCGTATTGAAGATCTGTGGCTTGGTTCCAGAACCATGCAATTTGGACAAGCTTTGTAATGGTTGAATGGGCCAAAGTCTGTCAGGAAACCTATAGTAAAGAACAAACTAGTAAATAACTACTCCAAGAGGTCCAGTCATCAAAATCACAGAGCAACTGCAATGCTTTGCAAATTTTCAAGCCATGACTGTCGGTGAAGATAATGTTTTAGGGTAGGGGTGAGGAAATTCTCAGACTAGAAAAAGCAAGAGAAACGGGAGATAACCTTTTTCGTTATGACTACATAAGGGGACAAATTCCAGATTCGAGCGTCTGAGCTGCCGCTCTCTGCCGTCATGGAGTCTTTTTATGACCATTGGCAAAGTTGTTAAAAATAAAACAATTTAGAAAGTTCAGGTACATAAGTATTCACAGCACCTGTGGACATCAGGGCCTCATACCACATCATGGAGTATGTTTCTGACCACTTCAGCAGACACATGCACATTTGTGACCTGTTGGAGGTCATTTTGCAGGGCTGTGGCAATTCCCCTCCTGTTCCTCCTTGCACAAAGGCGGAGGAAGTGGTCCTGCTGCTGGGTTGTTTTCCTCCTACGGCCTCCTCCATGTCTCCTGATGTACTGGCTTGACAGCTGACAGCTGACATTGTAATATGTCTTGACATTTGGCAGTGGTGGTCTATCAGGTAAGGAAATGGACAATCAGAAGGTTGCAGGTTCGAATCCTGAGCCACAAAGGTGCCACTGAGGTGCTATTGAGCAAAGCAATGTCCTTACACACTGATCCCCAGGTGCCTTTCAGGGCTGCCGACTGCTCACTAAGGGTAATGGGTTAAATGCAGAGGACACATTTTGTTGTGTGCACTGTGCTTGCAGCACTTCACATGTATCTAAAAGGTGTATTCAAGTATATTTCAGTCTTACTTATGAAATTATTGAAGTACTATTTAACAGCATTTCCTGGACATTTTATATACAGATATATAAAAGGTGGACATAAATATATTGCAAGTTATCAATTATCACTTTAGAGTGTTTTGATAAGTTAAGTGAAATGTAATGGTGTATCAAAATAGTACAGTCAAGTACTATTTTAATAGTACTTTGTTGAACTAATGATCTATATTTAGTGCACAAAGTACAATAAGTGTGAAAAATATCACATTTTAGTGTAATCATCATGAATACATTGAAGTATAGTACAGTTGAAATAATTTAACCATATTTAATTGGGTTTAAAGAATCAAAATGATTAGCAATAAATTTGTTGTCATAATGGTTTAATAGCTTCTTTCTATGTTCATAACGTGAAATAATGGCTGTTTTTATTTATTAATAAACATAATTGGCCCCACGATGGCACAGCAGTTGGTGATTTTGCCTCACACCTTCAAGGTTGTGACATTAAATCCTTTGGAAATTAGTTGTAAGCAAAGGTTCTCAGAATTCTTCCAACTCTCCAAAGCATACAGTGATATATTGCATATACATTTACATTCACGACATTTGTAAGTTGCTCTGGATAAGGGCATATGATAAATCAGTAGTTACAGGGAACCCTTTAGCAACTCAGGGTTAAGTATCTTGCTCAGGGACACAATGGTAGTGAGCAGGATTTGAACCTGGGTCTTCTGGTTCATAGGTGAGTGTGTTACCCACTAGGCTACTACCACCCTAGCACCCAATATAAATTGACACAAGGCTAAATTTAACCAAAAACTGCAGCTTTTTTTTTAACACAATATAGCAATCTGATAATTAGTATAATACTTTCCCAGTTAATACATTTGAAGTGAAGTGAACTGATTGTCATTGTGAAGCACAGCACATGTTGCACACAACTAAATGTATCCTTTGGTTTTAACCCATCACCCTTGGTGAGCAGTAGGGAGCCTTATAAAGGTGCCCAGCGAGCAGTGTGTGGGGATGGTGCTTTGCTCAGGGGCACCTTGATGGTTTGTGATTCGAACCAGCAACCTTCTGATTATGGGTTTGTTTGCTTATCCTCTAGGCCACCACTGCCCCAAATTTGAAAATGTAAAATAATAAAATTTCACTTTAAAAATGCTTTTGCCCAATTTTTTATTTAGCTTTTTATGTCAGACTTTCCTAAGGACCATCAGCAGTTTAAGCTTCTAAATCCCTTCATTAGCACAAACAGGAAATGCTTTTCCTCTGTCATCACCGCAAAAAGCATTACTCTCAGAAAGGCGCTCCTATTTAAACAATTATCATATCCTTGGAAAACCTTGGTTCCAGATCCTTCACGTTTCTGGGATTGATTATGCAGAAAGGTATGACCGCTGTACGGTCCATTCTACGTCAATGACAAGCCCATATATGTTGCAGGCCTTCTGGGAGAAAAGCCCCTAATCCGGATGTGGGAGAAATGAACTCCAGTGAAATCGCAAAGTCTCACTGGATCTGCATGGCTAATGAGCAGCTTGTAATGCAGAGACAACTCATGTTTGAGGCTAATTATACAGACAAATATTGGATCTCAGCCTGTCAATTCACCATGGCTGGATCAATACCATCTTCACAGCTGCTGTATGCATTATACTTACCATGATAATCATTAGGCAGACCCGATGCCACCCCCAATGCCAGACAATTTCACAACTCGAACCAACAGAAGTACTACTTAATTATAGCATCAGAACTTTTAATTCGGACAGTTTACATTCTGTGGGATTACACCATTCTTACATAAAATAGGTATGTGTCCTTAATTCAGCTTGTATGTACCACTCATGTTTGTATTTTGTCTCATTTGATGGTTAATTATAATAAAAATTCTCTGATGAGTGGTAATGGAAAATGTTTGCACCATGCAGAGTTAAAAAGACTTGAATCTGTCAAAAATGCATTGTGTGTGCATGAGGGCATGTTGATATTAGAATCATGAGTAGACAGTCACCTTTCTATAAATCCCAAACAGAGCAGATCATTTAAGAAACTCCAAAAGTTCCCAGCAGTGAACATTTCCAAAGTATTACCACAACAATAAAGAGTAAATAAATATATTGATAATAAAGCTCATTAACAAATGCATATAATGGGGAAGGATTTAGTTCTGCCTTGCGCTATCAAGACCAAATATTTTTTGGTCCACTGTAAACATAGTTGGCATTACACAGCTATAATAAAATCTTATTTGCATGTGTAGAGACAAATTGTCTCAGTATGGTAAATTGGTCCCATATACTATTATAACTTTCAAAATTCATCCTGCCTGCCAGAGAAATCTTGGATTCTACTGGGCAATCTGATTTATCTTACTATATCTCATGTATGAAAAAGGGCTGCCATAGGTTAATACATTATACCCGAGAAGCCGTGGTACGCAGCGCCGCGTGATGACGTCACCCCCGGGAAACTCCGCGAAACCCGGAAGCGACAACGTCAGCGGAGCGAGGAGCGTCGGCAGCAGCGAGGAAGTGACGTGGGCAGCGAGCGCAGAGGATGCGACCCCCACGATCTTCGCCATGTCGAGCCAAGAACTCTGCGCTCTGCTGGCAAGGCTCCCCATGGACTGGGACGACACGGACGACTCCGAAAGCACGGGAGACGAGAGTTGGGCTCCGCCCATCGCGCCCGTCCATGATCGTCGCGAGGTCCGTGGGAACCCACGTCACTTCCAGGGGGGTGAGAAGCGACAACTGCGGCGTCCCTCCAGCGAGGAGGTGGGCAGACTCCAGTCCGAATGGCCAGAGTACTGCCCATGGGAGTTGATCGCACCCTGGGTCCAGGATGTCCGCAGGGTGGACGACCCTCGGAGTCACAGGTGGGAGGACATGGATGATGTGAGCGACAATGACATGGATTTTCGTTGGGCGGTCGGGGCCGGGATGGCTCCGCCCAGCGCGCACGTCCGAGATTGTCGCAACATCCGTGAAGACCCACGTGACTTCCGAGGGTATGAGGTCAACACGGACTACAACGAGGATGACGCCGATTGGGCAGTCGGTGCCGGGATGGCTCCGCCCATCGTGCCAGTCCAGGATAGTCACGAGGTTCGTGGAAAACCACATCACACCCAGAGGTGCGACAACAGCGAGGAGGAAGACAGCGATGCGGGGGTAAGCTGGTGGAACAGGGCGACAGGAGGTCGCCAGCCAGCAACTGCACTGCCGGGACTGCCCCGCAGGGAAGACGCCCTTCCAGCTCCGGTCGCTGACCCGCCTTCCCTCTGCCCGGACGTTCCCCAGCTGAACGGCAGCGCAGCACCAGCGCCCCCGCATGCTGGAGAAGACGTCCACCACCCCCCACGCCACACACCTACCACCATCTCCACCAACGAGCCCAGCCCCATGTGGGACAGCCCAAGGGTCCCGGGACCCTGCAGTGGGGCAGCAGACACTGATGAGATCACCACCATCCTCACGTGTCTGACTGGCTCAGCATGGGGCTGGGGCACAGCCCTCTGGCAGCAGGGAGAGACCGACAGAAGGAGTTTTCGGGACCTCCAGCAGAGACTGAGAGTTTGATCGGCCTGATCCAGGGATCGAACTCTGCCCCTCCACCACATCCAGCGCCAGTCAGGATCCGGGGCAAGAAGACCCAGCACTGGTGGACGACGAGAAGGTCGCTCCTCCCGAGTTCCTGGCTGTGCCCCCTGAGGAGGTCCCGGAGATCCCAGAGAGGGAGCCAGATGACCCCCTCTTCTGTCTGTCTCTGTCTGTGTGTGTGTGTGTGTGCGTGGTATATGTGTCCGTATGTCGCCCCCACTTCCCCTCTTTGTGTCCAGATGGCAACCCAGCAGCAGAGCCGAACCCCAGGGAGGGAGTTCCCAACCTGACTGCACCGGTCCAAGGCGAGGTGGACGAGCCCCAAGGTACCCCTAAGTCCAGCCGGGGGGGGTGCTCCCCCAAAGAATTTTTTGGGGGGGTGCAGTTCGGGTTGGGGGCTCCTCCTGAGGGGAGGGTAGGTGGGGAAGCGATTGAGCTGGGTCCTCCGGTAGCCGGTGAGGAGGGCGGGCCAGGCATGGGCCTGCGTCCGCCTCCAGAGGGGTGGAGCCCCCGAGTAGGCATGAGGACCCAGCTGGGACAGGCAGGAAGAGGGCCTGCTTGTCCCAACGGACGCAGAAGGGGCTAGTCGGATGGTCTGGCAATGCCCCCCCCCCTTGGCACCAGGGCCGTGCAGCGAGAGGGGCTGCATAGTCCCAGAAGGCACCAGCCTGGGGTGCCTGGAACAGTCGCCGGAGGCTCCGGGACAATCTCCCTGCGCGGTGCAGGGGGTGACACAAGACGTGTCAGAGGGGACGTGTGGAGACAGGGCCCACACGTACCCAGATGGATCGGCCCTGATTATTGTGTGCAGGTACGAGAGTCCGGGGCCGCCATGCGGGACCACGCCGGGGAGCCAGGCCGAGGGTCCGGGGCCGCAATGCGGGACCACACCACGGAGCCAGGCCGAGGGTCCGGGGCCACCAAGCGGGACCACGCTGGGGAGCCAGCCCGAGGGACCAAGGCCGCCACGCCTTACCACGCCGGGAGCCAGCCCGAGGGACCGGGGCCGCCACGCCTGACCATGCCGGGGAGCCAGCCCGAGGGACCGGGTCCTCCAAGGGGAGGATACAGCAGGGCAGGAGCCCTGTGGTTGCCACCGCCACCTCCACTGATGGTACTTCTGGGGCTCCAAGGACGTAGCCCTTGGAGGCTCTGTCAGGATTGACGGCAGCTGTGCTCAACACCGGTGGCCAATCCTGACGGCGCATAAATGCCGGATATTTCCGCCCCTTCCAGGTCTCCGGCATTTTCGTGAACTTCATTTGGCAACAGTGTGCATGTTTGTAATTTGAGTTCTGGCAATCGGCACACGCCTACGGGTTAGTTTATGTTCTTTATTTAAGTTAAATCGTTTTCGGCCACCGCGCCAGTCTTTATTTGTGTTTATTGTTTATTTAATAATAAAAACCCCTTCCCAACATGTCAAACCTCTGCACTTCCTTCCCCCGTAAGTCCGTAGACGTGACAATCTATAAATCCATGTGCCATTACATCATACTACCATTAAACTGAAAAGATCCTAGTTAAACCTGGCTTTCTCTATATATTTTATGTGTTCGTATTGAGTCTTAGTGTTTAAAGTGTAGTCTCTAGGTATATGTCATGGGAACGATCTGTTTGCAGTATGCCTAAAGAAATCAGTGAAATAAATTTCTAATTAAAGACATTTTGGGCTCTCGCTGTTACACAACTTCTCATATTACACAAGAAGTTTCTCTAATTAATTTCTGAAACAAGAGTGAGTTTCCGTGATTCACGCTCATAAGATTTTCGTTTTCAGTCATGAATCTGGAAGTGAACATAATGCATTGTGATATTGGAAGTGGCTTCTTCTGTTAAAATAAGTCTTTGACTTCTATAGTTAAGGACAGCTAAGAGCTGTCTCTCTGCAGAGCAAACCTTTTTTCCTGACCTCTTAAGTTCTCTGTCAGGGGAAGCTTTCTCATGACAAACCATCAGAGAGTCGCACAAACCATATGACATGCATCAGACTGTGTCTAATTCATTTTGACACCCAAGAGTGGCATCACACTTGTATCTGTTGGGATACAAAGCCCAGGAGCATAGAGTCTAAAACCCTGCAGAAAGCTACTGATAGCTTCTAGAAATTGCTGATTGTTATTAAAAGACAAAAAAAAATCTTCTTACATCTACCCTGAGGACAAATGGCTGTGCTTAAATTAGTATGAACTTTACTAACATTAGTATGAACATTACTAATACTAATGTCACAACTGGGAGGCTGTGTAATTCAAAATAGGAGGCGTGCATGTCTCATGATTAATGAGGCATGTAAATAAATCTCTTTCCTGAAATGTATTATTAAATTATATTCATTTCTGCAGAGGTCCCCATCCCTTCCAAATATGTTTGTTTCTAGGCCAAAAATCTCCAGGTCTGTTTTCTAATGTAGCTGCAGTCTTTGGCCCGTTTGTGTTATTCTCAGTAAGGCTAGCTGATGCTTGTGACCCTTGTGGGCCTGCCATCAGCCTGGTAACCTTGCTCCTGTCACTTCTGATTAAAAGTTACAAGTGCCTGGCAGGCAGCATGAATTGAAACAACGGCAGTGTTGGGCCACAGAGGTTTCATGGAATTGTGAGTGGAGCAGAGAAGCCATGCTTTTAAACCCCCTCCATCTCTTGTATGGCGCATTTAACTGAAAGACTGCAAAAAAACAACATTTGCTGGATCAATTGTCACACCATCCAGAAAATTACCAGTTGGACATCTGTCTGCTTCTGGCAGTGAGGTTTAAGGATTTCAACACTTATTTTCTTTGATGGATAAACGAAGCAGGAGCCCACACTGACACTTCCTGCCTTAGACAGGTATAGAGGTCTCTGAGTTTTAATTTCAGTCATGTGATGATCATGTCATGAAAATCATGTCATGATTCTGTATGATATTGTGTTGAGGTATGTGTCCATTGTAAAAGGTTTGCTTTGCCAGGTTTTAAGTATAAATATTCTTATTGATACAAAACTTATTTTTCTATACATACACTCTGTATATGTGGATATATAAAGTTATGTTAATAACATTTAGGGCCCTGTTTCTGCTGTGCAAAGCACAATGGTACATGCAAGGAAATGCATTTTTTGGATGTGTTCACACATATGATGCATTGTGTGGGGAGTGGAAAACCAGGAGGGCATTAACTTGTAAAAGTGATGTTTTTTTACAAAACCTTGAGCAAGACCAAAGAAAATAACTGTGCTGACCCTACACAACCCAACAAGGTTAACTACTCCTACCCAAATTACAAGGGGAAGTCTGCGCCCTCTTGGCTAGTGTTCACAGGATACAATATGTGCAAAGAGATCCTATTGTTTTAACTCATGCAAAACTTTGGGAGCACATCACTCATACCATTATTCACCTGCACTGCCTACCAGTCAGGTTTCGTATCTCCTATATAATGCTTATAATCCTTTAACTAATAAATGGTCCCAGTAGCCCCTCAGTATTTTTCTGACCTGTTGATCCCCTACACTCCATCTCAGAGTCTATGGACAAAGGACTACTCTTCAGCCCCCACACCACACACCTACAGTGAGTTTTCAGTGCTATAAATTCAGTGCTGCTCCTGCTCTTTTGAATTCTCTGACTCTGGACAAGAACCAGCTGAAAATCTAAAGAAATCTAAAAGGCCCTCAAGCTAATTTATGTAAAGTGATGTTATGTTTTTTACAAATGTAATTTATTATTATACTGACAGATTTTTTTTTAAATAGACAAAGAAAAATATATAATAAGCAAAAAATGTCAAAATAATAAATAAAGGATAATATTAAATGATCCTTAATTAAAATAATAATAAGAAAAAGTATTATTTTCCCCACAGATTTAAGTTTCATTACTTGTTATAATACTAACTTTTTAAGGACCAACTTGTCCAGAAAGAGTGATACAGGTTTATCACTTAAATAAAACAAAATCTGCCTCATCCTCTGTCATTGATGAGGTTTTTCCAGTTCTACTGTTCTAAACTTCCTTGCATGTTTTGCATCACATTAATGCAGTATTTCTTTTATTAGTTACTGTAATACACTGCTCAAAAAAAGAGCAGATAAAGAAGCAGCCCATAATCAAAAGGTTGCTGGTTTAAATCCCGATCCATCATGGTGCCACTGAGCAAAACACCGTCTCACACACTGCTCCCCGGGCGCATTTCACTGTTCACTAAAGCTGATGGGTTAAAAGCAGAGGACACACTTTGTTGTGTGCACCATGTGCTGTGCTGCAGTGTATCACAATGTCACCTCAATTAAGACGTCCTAGATCTGAATGAGTGAAATATTCTTTAAATATTTTAAATACTTTGTTCTTTACATATTTGAATGTGCGGACAACAAAAACACACAAATAATATTGATGATTGATGGAAATCAAATTTATCAACCCATGGAGGTCTGGATTTGGAGTCACACTCAAAATTAAAGTGAAAAAAACACTGATGAAAATTTGGTGAAATGTCCTTCAAACTAGTCAAAATGAGGCTCAGTAGTGTGTGTGGCCTCTATGTGACCTCCCTACAACACCTGGGCATGGTCCTGATGAGATGGCGGATGGACTCTTAAGGGATCTCCTCCCAGACCCGGACTAAAGCATCCACCAACTCCTGGACAGTCTGTGGTGTTGGAGGATGTAGCAAGACATGATGTCCCAGATGTGCTCAACTGGATTTAGGTCTGGGGAACAAGCGGGCCAGTCCATAGCATTAATACCTTTATCTTGCAGGAAGTGTTTACACACTCCAGCCACATGAGGGGCCAACCCAGGGCCAACTGCACCAGCATATTGACTCATAAGGGGTCTGAGGATCTCATCTTGGTACCTAATTTCAGTCAGGCTACCTCTGGCAAGCACATGGAGGGCTGTGCGTGAACCTACATGAACCCTACACCATTAGTTCAAGCACTAGAAAACATTTTGGTAGCATTATCAAACAGACATGGAAGGTGTGACTAGGGGGGGGGGGTGCTGGGGTTGGCACTTTTGATCTAGGTGCTTCCTTTTTGACATTTGTTCCTCAAATGTGTAGGTCTCTTCCATACACTCCAGTTTCAGGTCATAGGCCAAACTGTTGGGAAAGATCACAGAACATCACAAAAACCATCTGAACAGAGTTGCTATACCCAGGAATATAATCTCAGTTGGTTCATGGTTTACCTCACCTTCCACAATATTTGTGAAAAAAAACATTATTATCTGTATTTGGGAGCACTTGGCACACTTTGATTAGTACATTGTGTGATATTCTTAATTGCTTTTATATCCATATATTTGCTCTTCTATAACTCCAAATAAGCAATTCTGTGAACAGAAAAAAAGAACTAAGGCCCCTCCACACAAGAACACACTTCTCTAAAACAAGTTTTTGGTTTCAAAAAAACTTGTGGGAGCATTATCTGAAATGTTGCCTTTCACATGGAGATGCAGAGAATAGCCCCCCCCCTCTGCACCTGTAAGTGGTGCTTTAGCTCCCCGTTCTCACCCAAAGTGCTCTTCTTGTTTTGTGTCTAGTCTTCCTCTGTGGTGTGTTTAAACCTAGCCTTGTCTTTTCCTTAGAAATGTTCACCTTCAAGTTTTTCTTGTAGTTTCTTTGAGTTTCTGCTGCTGCTGTAGCATGACCAAGAACATGTTATCCATTGATGCATTTGGGGTTATAGGTCAGACTGGAAGTTGGGCTAATACGTCAGTGTTTTCACAAAAAATGTCATTTTGCCATCCACACGAATACAAAGAAAGGCCAAATTTACTCTGAAACTTGTTTCAGAAAACAACTGTTGTAAGTCACCTGAAATGCTGGATGCAAGGCCAGATCAGATAGGAATTTTCCAATTTTAGAAAAAAAACTTTCTTGTGTGAGGCCTAAGACACAATAAGCTATAAAGGACCAAAAATGGAAATAAAAGAAGAAAGAACTGGGTCCACTTTTTAGACCCATTTTAGAGGACTATATATGAAATCACTCTAAGTAAAGTCTGTTTCCTGGATTGATTTCCAATTGACTTTGCTGACAAAGCGATAATGATCTATCAGCTCACAGTCAGGGTACTGAACAGGATTAACGGTTTTACAAAATAAATTGATAGTTAGTTTTTTACCCAGATTTTCTTAGTGTTCTTTTATTCACAATTGTAATAAACAATTAAATTATAAACTGATCAGATGAAGCTGGTCAGTATGAAATAGACTGATGGATTGAAGCTGACCAACATGGTGAAAATTGACTGCACATCATGACTGGGTTGCACTGGTTGCTATCTGTGAATGATTAATAATGTTCACATGAGTCATACACCACACAGTGACAGGTGGTTATGTGGTTACCTCAGTCAATCATTTGTATATGTCGTAAATAAATGGTTGTCAAACACTCCAAATACAGAGGAAATAAAGAATATTACAAACCCAACAAGCCATAAATGTAGCATATGCTTAAATCTGAGTGTGCATAGAATAAAAGAAAGCAAGAATGAGAAGATAAGTCGTCTTATTTCCAGCCCTGACAAGTTTGCATGTTTAAAAAAAAGAAAGAAAGAATGGTTAAGCATAGATACAAAAAATAAATACAAAAAGAGCCATTTTCCCACATGACCCAACCACTTCATCTGTTAATCAAAACCTCATGGCACCACAACACAGGGCTCAAAAACAGGCCACAAATTCTGCGGTGGTGCCCATGAGTTATGAGCCATGATGAAAAGAAATGACAAGCAGCATAAGAAGTGACTTCAGCAGGGGAAACAGGCAAGAAAGAGAGAAAATGCCAAGACCAGGTGACTACTGGTCCAAGGTCACAATCATCTGCAAGTGAATTGCAGCACTAAGGGGAGCATACTGAGGATAATGAGCTGTTATGCCTGTTATAGCAGACATTGTTTGTTCGAAGGAATGTGGAGGGGAGGTGGGGGATATTTTGCCTGGCTCTGATGAATTACTCTGTAATCTTTCTTCTGGCCCATATCAGAAGCTGTAGCCAGGGATTGCAATAGTCTTCCTGGATTGTTTGACGTGCCTGTAGGACAGCTCTGCACTATTTTGATTGAGCGGGATTAGATTCCTTGGTAAATCAAATGACCTGTCAGTCACTTTAAACATTTGGAAGATCAGTAATTGGACTTAGATTGGGGCGAGTGAGTATTCATACACCATCCCTCTCTCGCCCTCATTTTTCATATCTGAATCTGCTATCACAATTGCAAATGGATTCCCAGCACATATCACATTGGCTTTGTTCCCATACATATTTATCACTGTCAGCATGATCTATGGTTCATTCACCACACGTCTTGGCTTGGACGTTGCCCACCAATAGCTCCAGCACAATCATGCAACTACCTTCTTAAGCAAACAAGCTGCATTATGCATTTTATAATTCTCAGTATTCATGACTGAATAACTATTTTGATTTCCTCTTTTTAGTGTTAATGGAGAGGCATGATTAGAAATTCTGTTGTCATTACCACATGAAAGCCTGTCAGCCTGTTGCTTAAAGTAATGTTTACATTAGATAAATTCACAATTAATTATAGTCTATTTTAAAAATCAGACAAATGCATTTTTAGAAGCCGCTCATTGACAACATTATATTTAATTTTGATCGAGTGAAGCCCATGCGTGTGCTAACTGATTCTGAAATGCCTACAAAAGAATTTGCTAATTAGGTTCATAAGTGTGTACATTTAATTTGAATTGTTGCTTTGAGCAATGTTCTCTGTCTGTACATATTAAAGCACAAACATTTGAGTTCAGATTTGTTTAAAATGGATGCTCCATTGGTGGTAACTCTGCCCCGAGCATTCCACTGACGACTCTTTATTACAGAAGGCTTTAAGATTCCACACTTCCTTTCTCTGCTTCTCTTCTACCACTGTTCTTGAAAATAGGGCAAGAAAATTAAATGAATTAATTCTGAAAAGAAAGGTTAGCCGTACATAATGTACAGTGGGGCAAAAAAGTATTTAGTCAGCCACCAATTGTGCGAGTTCTACCACTTAAAAAGATGAGAGAGGCCTGTATTTTCATCATAGGTATACCTCAACTATGAGAGATAAAATGACATCCTCTGGTTTTTAAAGAATTTATTTGGAAATTATGGTGTAAAATTAGTGTCTGGTCACTAACAAGCAACCTCAAACAGTCACACTCCAAACGCCACTATGGCCAAGACCAAAGAGCTGTGTAAGGACACCAGAAACAAAATTGTAGACCAGCACAAGGCTGGGAAGACTGAATCTGCAATAGGTAAGCAGCTTGGTGTGAAGAAATCAACTGTGGGAGAAATTATTAGAAAATGGAAGACATACAAGACCACTGTTAATCTCCCTCGATGTGGGGCTCCACGCAAGATCTCACCGCGTGGGGTCAAAATTATTACAAGAACGGTGATCAAAAATCCCAGAACCACACGGGGGGACCTAGTGAATGAGTGAAAATTTGAGTGAAAACCTCCTTCCATCAGCAAGGGCATTGAAGATGAAATGTGGCTGGGTCTTTCAGCATGACAATGATCCCAAACTTTCATGATCCGGACTGGCAGGGGCTACTTCATGTTTCATGTTAGTCTCGTGTAATGTTTCCTGATCGTGTTCACCTGGTGTCTATTTATATAATTGTATAAAACTATCCTGTTTGTGTCTGTTCGGCGTCGTGTCATTGTGCGTGTTCATGTTCCCTTGTCTCGTGTGTAGTTTGTATTAAACCCCTGTCGTGTGAAATCGTGCGAATGCATCCTCCTTCATCGCCATGTCCAGCCCACCTGTGACACAAACACACCACCCAGGCAACGAAGGAGTGGCTTGGTAAGAAGCATTTCAAGGTTCTGGAGTGGCCTAGCCAGTCTCCAGATCTCGACCCCATAGAAAATCTTTGGAGGGAGTTGAAAGTCTGTGTTACCCAGCAACAGCCCCAAAACATCATTGCTCCAGAGGAGATCGGCATTGAAGAATAGGCCAAAATAGGCCAGCAACAGTGTGTGAAAACCTTGTGAAGACTTACAGAAAACGTTTGACCTCCGTCATTGCCAACAAAGGGTATATACAGTAACAAAGTATTGATATGAACTTTTGTTAGTGACCAAATACTAATTTTCAACCATAATTTGCAAATAAATTCTTTAAAAATCAGAGGATGTGATTTTTTCTCATTTTGTCTCTCATAGTTGAGTTATATCTATGATGAAAATTACAGGCCTCTCTCGTCTTTTTAAGTGGGAGAACTTGCACAATTGCTGGCTGACTAAATACTTTTTTGCCCCACTGTATATCACATTATGCATTTTCGAGTTAAGACTTACTATGAGGAGAAGAGATGTGGAGAATTGTGGGTGAAATTTATTTTAGCAGTCTGCTTCTTAGCACTTTGCAAATGACAAAGGTGGCACAGAAATGCCACTGCAAAGAGAGTGCCCTGGATTCCTGTTTTGAGTTTTTTCCTCTCTACAAGATACCAAACAGCCTTCCCTGTCTATCTTTAAACAGGCTCATAACCCGTTAATGGGCCAGAGAAGAGTCACCATCCATTGATCAGTCGTGGCAGGACAGAGGTCAGCAGTTTGCCCTGGTGCCATGCTGTTCTTCCATCAGGTCCATTCTGTGTTACTGACCTGAGGTCAGCCTGAAGGAAAGAATACAGGGGCCAAAAATACCAACAGCTGTGTACTGCTATTAGGTGGAAACACAAAAGGGAAAAGCTTTTTGTGTTTCCAATATGCTTTTTGTAGATCATATATACATATACACACGTGCAAGAGTTTGTCCTGACAGATGGACAGCAATTTATATCTTGAGAGTTTTTTTAAATAGGAAATGTTCCTCTGCTTGGCTGCTTCTCTGACGTGAGACCAAACAAGTGGAGGCCCTCGACTCTGTCAGCTTCTGATACCAAATGTCACTAGCCCTAGAGCAATGCTGATCTGAGTTGATCTCTGAGAGGCAGAGACGTGGGATCATAATGCATTCTGGAACATTTGGCATCAGTTTTTTTGGGACCAGACTTTTAAACAAGAATTAATTGACAACTGCTGTGCCAGTCCTTAATAAAAGCTAATGGAAACTTTGACCTCTGCATTCTCAAGGTCTTCCAGCTCTTGAGTGTGTGTTCAGAATAATGACTTCTTGAACCTGCATGAGTAAAATGACCATTTGTACTTTTTTCCCCCCACACGTTCACCAGGCAGCTCCAAAACACTCCCCTTTTGCTCATGTTTTCTGCTATCCCTATGTCCTCTGAGCAAATGTGCTAATGCATTAATCATAGTCAGTAGCACTGATGTGTCACACTGAACAGTTTTAACACTACAGAAGGCTTAAAAAACATCCCTTTAATGCTCTTCCCCTGGTTTTGTCTTTGTTAATCTGCAAGCTGTGTGTTTTCTAAAACAACTGGGGAATATTTTCTTGTGGAGGAAAGACAAAACAATGAGGAGCTCCACAATATTTGTTAATGATAGGTCAACACCCCAACCACAACCGCCATACCGCCATTTTCACTAGAACCCCAACTATGAATATAAATCATTCAGAGGAGGAGGGACCAGATGAGCAATACACTCACAGAAACAAAGCATTATTGTAAATACTGTTGGAACCATACTGAATTTAACCATATGAATATATATAGGGTGGTAGTAGCCTAGTGGGTAACACACTCGCCTATGAACCAGAAGACCCGGGTTCGAATCCCACTTACTACCATTGTGTCCCTGAGCAAGACACTTAACCCTAAGTTGCTCCAGGGGGACTGTCCCTGTAACTACTGATTGTATGTCGCTCTGGATAAGGGCGTCTGATAAATGCCGTAAATGTAAATGTAAATGTATATGGGGCTTTGACCTTTTCTTTTCCATCTTCCATCCATGTCCATCAATTTTTTTTACTCCAGTATCAACACCCATCCTCCAATCAGACGATCACTGCTGTGTGTAAACTAATAGATTTTTTCTTTCAACAGGTTATGTCGGGTCCACGCCCTTCCTGCATATCCTTCGTTTATTGTTAGGGTCGTCACAGACCAGTTTTTAGGTTCAGCATACATAAAAGTACTACATAAAATTGTTTATTGCATCAAGACTTTTTACTTTGTCAGGAACTTCTATTTAAACAAAATAAAATATTATCTTGTGAGAATTATGACCTTTGTGTTGTTTGGGACATTTTTGACCCAGTTAAAATCTAAGATTATTAAATGATAATAAATGCTAAAACTTAAATAATAAACACACAATCAGCCAACACCCTGCAACCAGCTCTTACTCCAACCGATTGCGTTTCAGTTAGGTGCTTTCTCTTTGCCTGTTTGACAGAACAAACAAAGACAGACAGGTTCAGGTATGTAAGGCCAATTGAGTTTATAGTTGGTGACTTGTACACAACTCTAATTTACAGCATGCAACAATAAGAAGAGGATTAACTGTGAGCCAAGTTCTGGATCATATTATTGCTGAAAATGATGCAGTGGGCACACAGCAGCATAGTGATAGTGATGAGCAGGCCTCTGAGGAGGAAGATCACATACTAACATGCTAAAAGTGTCACTTTTTCTACACATACATCTAAATTCTCTCTCACACACACACACACATGCATGTTCATTATAGAAGTTTTTATAGAACTAGTACTTGATTTCTAATGGTGTGATTTGCTCGATTGGTTGTTTATTTTTACTTTGCAAAAGTAAATTTTACGATCATTTTTTATTATTTAGTACTAGTTCTGCTTTTCATTGTGTATATGTGTTAAAGCTATATTTTAAAAAAAAATACTTGTTTTTTGCCCTTTTCTTGAACAAAAACCAATCTTTTCATGGATAAGGGAGCCTAACAAGTTATCAAAGAGGTAAGAAATAAATAATAGTTTTTATGGTATTTTATGGCTGATTTAAGACACAGGTCAAAACCAACCCGTTAACATAAGAGAGATAAGCTAACACATGTGGAAGGATATATGACTGTGATAGAATTTAGAAAACACAAGCAAAGTCTATATCATATTGTCTTGTGCTGGCATGCCAAAACAAATGTCCCACTAAAGCTAAAGGTGTGTCGTTGTGAAGAAACAGGGATTTAGGCAGAACTTTGGCTTGTAGAATAAAACACGGCAAAGGATGGAGTCAGTGCTCTCTCTGCTTAAAAGATTTTTGGTGGAGAGTTGGATATAAATAATTTCAGTGGTCGTGTTGTGTTAGCTGACATTAGTGTTAACTGTGCTTTTCACATGTGCATCTTTTGTCTTTTGGTATGAATTGGCTATACAAAGTAAGGTGAACATTTTCTTCTGACTGCATCCTCCAACTACCAGATGAGTCTCTAAAACGACATATTTCATATTCAAAATATACTGTATACACCAAAATCTACTGTGTTCAGTAGTTACATGCCAACTATTGACATTTGTACCCTAATTGAGTAGATATCCCTTGAATTAATTTATGTTTTTATCTCAACCCTATAGTTTTGCGAAAGCTGAATGTGTAGTGTATTTAAAGCTTGTCAGCAGTAAAAGTTAATCAGTGATTATGTGGATTCCTCCTTTAAAAATGCTGTAGTTGTATTCTGAAATACCACACACACCACAGCTTGAAATATGAAATGTGACCCTGAGGGTCCAAGGTATACTACGCAGAGCGTGAGAGTGCAGAACCAGTGTTAGAGGGCACAGTTTAATTACAATCAAAGTCACAGTGTTCATGTCTGGCAAATCTGATTAATGCAGTCATGCAGAGCAAAAACTGATTTTTTTCTGATACTGATAAATTACCCTCTAAATGAAACAGATAGAGTGGAGACATTCACTTTAAGAATACAATTTAGTCTTTATTTAGAAATTATTAAAGAGTTATTAAACTGAAAGTAAAACTACAGATGTTTATCTGGCTACATTATTTCATTTACATTTACAACATTTATCAGACGCCCTTATCCAGAGCGACTTACAATCAGTAGTTACAGGGACAGTCCCCCTGGAGCAATTTAGGGTTAAGTGTCTTGCTCAGGGACACAATGGTAGTAAGTGGGATTTGAACCTGGGTCTTCTGGTTCATAGGCGAGTGTGTTACCCACTAGGCTACTCCCACCCAACTCCTCCAATCTCACCCACCCAAATACTAAATCAGGAGTCCATCACAAACCATGCCCACCTAAAAAGCAGCACAACCAAATCCCCCAGTTATTGTCTGTTCTTGTTTGGCATATTATGACTCTGCTGAAGCTTGCCTTGTGATCTAAAAGGAATCACAAGGAAGTGGCCCTGTAATCAGAAGGTTTCTGGTTCAAATCTCAATCTGCCAAGGTGCCACTGAGCAAAGCGTCGTCCCCACACACTGCTCCCTGAGCACCTTTCATGGCTGCCCACTGCTCACCAAGGGTGATGGGTTAAAAGCAGAGGACACATTTTGTTGTGTGCACCATGTGCTGTGCTGTGTATCACAATGACAATCACTTTGCTACACATGCATTTAAATTCTCTCTCACTCACACACATGCATGTTCATTATAGAGGTTTTTATGGAACTAGTGCTTGATTTCTGATGGTGTGATTTGCTCGATTGGTTGTTAATTTTTACTTTGCAAAAGTAAATTTTTACGATCATTTTTTATTATTTATTACTAGCTTTTCATTATGTACATGTATTAAAGTTCTATTTAAAAAATACTTGTTTTTTTGCCCTTTTCTTGAAGTAAATATATGGGTCAAAATTGACCCGAAACACCATAAATGTTACTATAGTTAATAATATTAAATATTAAATTAAAGATTTGTGATCTAATACCCCTTAGTAATTGACAGGTAACAGAAAAACCTTTTATTTATTTACATTATTTTCTTGAGGTTCATGAAAACAAGGGGTATGCTGTTAAAAGAACAAAAATATTAAAACCAATCTTTTCATGGATAAGGGAGCCTAACAAGGTATTCAAGAGGTAAGAAATAAATTTAATGATAAATAATAGTCTACGGTATTTTATGGCTGATTTTATGACACAGGTCAAAACCGACCCATTAACATAAAAGAGATAAGCTAACACATGAGGAAGGATATATGAGTGTGATAGAATTTAGAAAATTCACTTTCACTTCACTTAAAAGGCTCAGTAATGGCTCACTCAATATTCTGACATCCGACATGAAATTTAGGAAAAAGCCCCCTGTGGTTGCTTCCATTAACAGAGTGTCAGGCTGCTTTGTAAATCCCAATGTGAGCAATGACCTTGTGCTTGTCAAGGTTACAGACAGGGAAATCCCTGTTGGTGATCTCTATACCTACCCCAGTAAACAGAATTTACATTTATTGCCTCATAGAACTATATTTTAACCAATACCAAGAAATGTGAAGGGAATGCATATTCTCAGTAAAACAGTCAAACAGGACCTTAAGCATAAGCAAGTGCCACCTGATTGGTTTCAAATTGTGGTGTCCTACACCAACAACTACATCAAGCCTGTCAAACACCAGCCCACAGCTTCCATTTACAACTCAGAGCTCATTTCATTTCCACAAAGCCCTGCAGAACATCATCCAGTCATAGCCACCCTTTCATCTTTTGTGCTGCTCAGTCACACAATGCTGTATGGAGTTTTTTCTGGCCTGACACACTCAACATGTGAAATTGGAAACTGGTGTATGACTTGTGAGTGAGTCACATGCTGACACAACAGAACAAAAGCTTGCAGAGAAAGTGTGCTCAGGTGAAACTGCTTTTTCCAGTTGCAATTCTCTTGCCCTCCCTCTTGAAATCATCTGACCACTGGGGCCTTTTTCAGAAGAAGAAAAAACAGATTAGCAGATCAAACAAAAACATAGCTCAGGGCATACTAAATAGACCATAAAGCCTCATCCAAATTCAGTGTCTGAATATGTATGGGTGACAAGACAATTTAAACAAATGCAGGCAAATAAGACTAATTCACCAAGCGTAGCTTGATTTATGTGCTTTTGTTTTCATTCTGAGGGATTATCTATCCAGGAATGCTCAATAACCATGGCATGAAGAGGCCAGGAAAGAATGAGCTCATTATGAGCTCTGTTTTCTCTCCGTCTCTCTCGCACTCAGTGGATTTTGGACAGCAAAGCCCCTGTTGGTAGTGCCCCCGTTTGGAAAAACCCCACCACTCTTTGATTTGATCTGTGTTATTATCCTTTGTGGTGCTCCATTGGTAGTGCATGGTGTGCTTTTCTCTAAATTATTAAAGGTGCTATCCATGGATGGTTTTCTGATCATTTTATCATATATGTAATTTTATTTCTTTATTACACAAGGTTTTGCTAATATACCAACAGTCAATTTAAACAAGTACAGTTGTTCAGGTTTGAACATTAGCATTAACCAATATAACAGCTCTGTCCAGCAGTGATATGACAATGCACTCCTGAAAAAAAAAAACGACAACGTGACCATGCCGGTAACAAGAAGGATGACCAGCCGGACCTCTCACTGAGAGAGACAGCAGTTATCCATCCCATTTCAGCTCCACGGTTGCTTAAGTTGGCATTGGCAGATCAGGAACATTAGACAAAGGCAACACCCAAATGTTTTTATGCCAGGTGACCCTGTTAAATGGCATCTCTGGGGGGTGTTAAATCTCACAAAAGCATCTGTGATTTTCCTCCTATTGCACCCCTGCGTGACAGCTGCTGGTGCACCTGGTTGCCAAAACCGCATTTGCTTATGCATTAGATACTATACTAATCTGAAGAAAGTTTTATTGTGTCTTTAATCAGTACAAGGATTCAAGAAATTCAAATTATTCAAGTATAGACTGTGCATAACATTTAATACAAATAAAATGTTCTAAAAATTAAAAACACAATATATACATATATGTGTATGTGTGTGTGTGTGTGTATGTGTGTATATATATATATATATATATATATATATATATATATATACACACACACACACACACACACACATACACATATATGTGTGTGTGTGTGTGTGTGTGTTGGGAAGGTTACTTTTAAAATGTATTCCGTTACAGATTACAGAATACATGCCCCAAAATGTAGTTTGAAACGTTACTCAATGTGAGTAACGCATTGTGACCATTTCCTTGACCATTTCTTTATTTATAAAGCTGAAAAGTGGAAGAGTATTAGACAAACATAACAGAGCGCAAACTTGAGGGACTGCGCATGTGCAGATCCGCTAGGTAGAACAACTCAATAGCCAGCATTTTTGACAGAACACCTGTGTTATGTGTGGTCTGCGCAGTGTGGAATTACCAAAATTAGAGAGGAGATAGAGAGGGGAAATACAACTCATATTTTGTATTCTAAATACGCAATGCCATTACATGTATTCCGTTACTCCCCAACACTGTATATATATGAACTTTGTATTAGTACTTTAGTATATACTGTTTTTAATGGATGTACTACATACTATTCATGGTGTACTAAACAAAGTTATATATATATATCTCCATCCTATGGCAAGCCAGACAGAAAATAAATAATATATATACTAACAGGGAACTGAATATTTGGAATGAACATCTGAATAAATGGAATGAAACTTAAATATACTTAAATAAAAGATCTGAATGAATTAAATATTCTTATTTAATGCTTTGTTCTTTAAATAGTTCAATTTGCTGACAACAAAATCACCAAAATTATTGATGGAAATCAAATTAACCAACCCATGGAGAGGCCTCTACATGCCTGTATGACCTCCCTAAAATGCCTGAGCATGCTGCTGATGAGGTGGCGAATGGTCTCCTGAGGGATCTCCTCCCAGACATGGACTAAAGCATCTTCCAACTCCTGGACAGCCTGTGGTACAACATGGCGACACAGATGTGCTCAATTGGATTCAGTTCTAGGGAACGGGCAGGCCAGGCCATAGCATCAATGCCTTAGTCTTGCAGGAACTGCTGACACACCCCAGCCACATGAGGTCTAGCATTGTCTTGCATGAGGAGGAACCCAGGGCCAACCACACCAGCATATGGTCTCACAGGGGGTCTGATCTCATCTTGGTACGTAATGGCATTCAGGCTACCTCTGGTGAGTACATGGAGGGCTGTGTGGCCCCCAAAGAAATGCCACCCCACTCCGTTATTGACCCACTACCCCACTGTCAGGCAGCAGAATGTTCTCCACGGCGTCTCCAGACTCTTTCACATCTGTCACATGAACTCAGTGTAAACCTGCTTTCATCTCTGAAGAGCAGAGGGCGCCAGTGGCGTTCTCTGGCAAATGCCAAACGGGTTTCACGGTGTTGGGCTATAAGCACAACCTCCACCTGTAGACATTGGGCCCTCATACCACCCTCATTGGAGTCTGTTTATGACCATTTATGACCAATGCACAGTCCTGTTAGCTGCACAAACTTCTTTCACAGCATTCGTTACGTGTCGCCACTCACTGCCTTTCTT
This sequence comes from Denticeps clupeoides, assembly GCF_900700375.1. Lineage (NCBI taxonomy): Eukaryota > Metazoa > Chordata > Actinopteri > Clupeiformes > Denticipitidae > Denticeps > Denticeps clupeoides. The sequence continues at coordinate 28,497,938 of NC_041707.1, forward strand.
TTATTTTATAACTGTTTTATAACTGAGACCCCAGATCAATATAAAGAGGGTCCTAGAAAATTATGAGCTTTTTAGTGTTGTATGGGGCTAAAACAGGTATGTGTGGGAAAATACCATGCTCAAAGATGGCAGCACAGATTGTTAAATTGCCCCCTCCCTGCCCTGGGACATCCCCCATGGCCGACTGACCAATGGTGTTATGGCTACAGCTGTGGTGCTTGGCCAGGTTGAAACCAGCCTCATTGACAAACACAAGTATGTGAAGTGTTTCATTCCCTTCTAATGCCTTTATTCTCAACAATAGAGTACAAAAATCCATTCAGTCATACACAACAGTAACTGAAAACTACATAGAATACTCTTCTATCAGCACAAGTAGACAGTAAAAGAAAGAGCGTGTTGAGGAGGAAATGAGAATCCCAATTGCGGATGACACATACCCTGTTACCCACCCGGAAATGCAGTTGTCTTGAGTGGTGTATGTCATTTTGGGTGGTGGAGTGGCGACCACAACCACCTGCTGGTACTGAGGTGAATTGTGGACTGTACATGGGCAAGAAAATTTCTATTTTCTCGGACGGTGGTGGCAAAGAAAAGAGCATGAAGAATGTGCTCCACTACTGTCCAAACATTAGGTTTGGACTTCTGTGCCCGGCTACACCGTGTATTACATTGCCCAATGTTCAGACTGACAGATTTGAGGAAGAATGTGAAAAAGGTGGTGGTTCTGGACTCAAACTTTCTCACAAGGTGAGCTTTATGCTCTTATCTACTTTTAGGAGATCTGATTATGTACTGTAATAGAGCTATTACGTCAATCTTATTTTTTTCTTTGTTCTATCTTATTAAATATTTTAGATTTTGAGTATAGATTTGTGTGAAGATGTACCGAGCCTCCTTTTAGGTATTGTGAATGTAAATTAATATGGCCGGTGTCTTCAAGTTGTAGGTTTATGTTTCGTTTACTAACCCTGTTTTCCTACTGAGGATTAGTGTAAGTGTAATTTGTTTTAATATATTTATTTTTGTGCACGGTTATTGGATTTACAATTTACAAATTAGGAACGTCTTGTAGTTATGGGCAGTCGGTTACTTGCACCATCCACAGACGTTCTAATAAAACGGTGTGTTATGGGGTGGGTGGCGCGCCTCCAGTTTTGGGAGAGGCTAGATTGCGTGGGGTGAGGACTTGTTTTTTATTTCACCTTTCTTCACTTCCCACTCTATTGCAGAGTTCTACTTTGAGCTGACATTTCTCTTTTTCTTTTTTAAATTATGACCAAGGCTAATTTTGTATCGATGCCAGGTGGGGGCAACATTTTATTCACAAGTCTCAATTGTAGGGGACTTATTAATCCCAAAAAATGTAGTAAGATTTTCATCACGTAGGTGCCCATGTAATATTTTTACAAGAAACACAGACCATGTGTTAAACCCTCAGACCATGTCAGACTTGGATCAATCAAACCTATCACTCTTCCTTTTCGGGGAAAGAGGAGTGGCCATACTACTGCATAAATCTGTTCCTTTTGTAGTATCTGACCCTAATGGGAGATGTTTTATTGTTACTGGCCAAATTCATAATACTTGTGTGGTTCTAATTAATATATATGCCCCCAATTACAATGATGAGGGTTTCTTTAAACTTCTCTTTTCAATGATTCCTGATCTGTCTACACACTATCTAATATTAGGGAGTGACTTCAATTGCTGGCTTAATCCTCTTGGACTTGGACCGCTCTGCAGTTACTCTGCAGTTTTTGCTCCCTCTAGATTTTTATCTTTTTTATCTTTTATGAACAAATATGCTGTTTCTGATGTGTGGTGAGAAGGCTATGAGAGAAAACGTGTTGTAAACACACTTGTTGCAGCATATTTCTCATTTGGATAATGAATATGGCATCAATTAATCCCCAGATTTATACAAGGAGCGTCTCTCTGTGTGCAAGCAGAGTATCAGGCTACAGAAATTATGCTTCAATCCAGATGTAATTATTATGAACATGGAGACAAGGCCAGCAAGTTATTGGCACACCAGATATGTCAGACAGCAGCATCCCATCAAATACTACACATTCAAAGAGTCTCGGGCAAAACCTCTGATGCCCCGGAAATTATCAAAGCCTTTAAGGAATTTTATATGTCTCTTTACTCCTCTGATCTTACAGCTTGATGAGGATATAGAGATCGGCACGGATGTCTCAACAAAGCAGAAATTGTCCTGGTCCTGGACCTGAACTCTCCGGATCCCAAAGCTCAGGAGGCCCTCATATCACTGGATGCTGAAAAGGCTTTTGGAATGGAATGAGTGGAATGGATATATCTTTTTCACTGGGGAGATTTTAAAAAAAAACTTCATTTTGTAGATTAGGATACTTTACTTCTCAACGCAAGCATCTGTTGGAACAAATAATACTTAATATGAATTTCCCCCTCTATTGTTCAACTAGGCAGGGTTGACCCTTAAGCCCATTATTATTTACGCTTGCAGTTGAACCTCTTTCAATTGCACTTTAACACTCAGATTACTGGAATTGTTAGGAATGGGTTAGGAGTTGAGAGTGTCCTTTTATGCAGATGATCTCTTGTTATATATCTCTTACCTACTGGTCTCCCTGCTGATCTTACTACCCTTTAATCATTCTCTCAGACTTTGGTTATAAATTGAATTTGAATAAAAGTCCATTATTTCCCATTAGTACTGTTGCTAAGAATTACCCTCTTTACATCTTACCCTTCAAAGTTGCCCATAATAACTTTAAATACCTTGGTGTCTATGTCACCACTAAATTTGAGGATCTTTTAAAGGCCAATTTTGTTTCCTTGTTGTCTGTAGAAATGGGAGGGTGTCGATGGTCTTGGAGGTTGATGGAATGAGGCAACAGAGAGGCAAAGTGTAGGGAGAAACTCAAAAAAAAAGTTTTTTGTTCCCAGAGGTGGTCACAGCCATTGGAGAAAAAATTTAATCCATGGCATACATCCAGAAAAAGTGTTTTGGTACAGAAAACAAAAACTAAAGGAAAAGAAACAGTATCATAAACTATATATAGAACCAAAAAGAAATAAACAACAAAAATGGAAAAGAAACAAGAGAAAACCTTACTCAGGTACAAGCTATTTCTGCCACCAAGCACACGGCTGTAAGCAGCAACATAGACCCTCTCAAAAGAGCTCCAGCAGTCCTCCACTTGCAAGGTTTTCACATGAGCATAAACAAATCAATGAACATACAGATTCAGCATTTCTGATCATTCCAACTATTTAAAACAATTCGAATTCAAATTTTTGTCACGGCCATTTGGCAAGGTGAGGCAGGTGAACAGAGATGATGAGAAGACTTGACGAAGGACGCATTCGCACAACTTCACGAAACCGGGGTTTAATCGGTGATGAACAGGACAGGGGAGACTTTTGGTAACATATGAACATGTAGCATAACAAAGACCCGACAGAGAAAAGACATGAATAGGGCAGCTTTATACAATTAAACACAGGTGAAAACGATTAGGAAACATTACGCAGGACTAATGGGAAACCCCTTCCGGACCGGATCATGACAATTTTATTTGTCACATACATAGTCATACACGGTATGATATGCAGTGAAATGCTTTAGCAACTGCTACAGACCACAGTATTGCAAATATTGTAAACATAACCACATATTACACTTTTATGTCTTTAACATAAAACAAAAAATATGTATAACATGTAGGGTGAAGTGAAAAGTAAAAAAAAATAGTGCAAGAGTAAAAAGAGTAAAAGGTTTGTGCAAGGATTCTGGGTGATTGAGAGTGAAAGTGCAAGTGCTGGAGTGTATTGCAGTTCTATGAAGTGTTGTAATTTTTGAGAGCTTGAATAGCCTGCGGGAAGAATCTCCTCCTCATTCTCTCTGAGTTGGATTTCAGGGAGCGGAAGCGCTTCCCTGATCGTAGCAGAGAGTACAGTCCATTGTTGGGGTGGCTGAGGTCCTTCACTATCTTCCTGGCCCTGGTCCAGCTGTAGGTTGCTTGAAGGTCAGGGAGCTTGGTACAAATGATGCGTTCAGCTGATCGAACAACCCTCTGTAGGGCTCACCTGTCCTGCATGGTGCTGTTCCTGAACCAGATTGAGATGTTTCCCATCAGGATGTTATCTATGGTGCAAGAGTAGAAGTTCTTGAGCACCTTGGAGGGCAGTCTAAAGTCTCTCAGGCGTCTGAGGTGGTAGATATGCTGTCGGGCCTTTTTCACCACTGTGTTGATGTGACAGGACCATGGCAGGTCCTGCTTGATGTGAACACAGAGGTATCGGAAGCTGTCCACTCTCTCCACTGGGCTCCTGTTGATGACAGGGGTATGGTAGTTCCTCTCCTGCTTGGTACTAAAGTCCACTATTAACTCCTTTGTCTTGCTGACGTTCAGGTGGAGATTGTTCCTCTGGTAACCATTCTCCAGATTTCCTTCATGTAGGCCTTCTCGTCGATGTCAGAGATCCGGCCCACCACGACAGTGTTGTCAGCAAACTTAATGATGGTGATGGAATTTGTAGTGGCTACACACTCGTGGGTGTAGAGTACAGCAGGGGGCTCAAAATACAGCCCTGGGGGGCTCCAGTGCTGAGAGAGATTTACATTTACAGTTACATTTATGGCATTTATCAGACGCCCTTATCCAGAGCGACTTACAATCAGTAGTTACAGGGGACAGTCCCCCTGGAGCAATTTAGGGTTAAGTGTCTTGCTCAGGGACACAATGGTAGTAAGCGGGATTTGAACCTTGGTCTTCTGGTTCATAGGCGAGTGTGTCACCCACTAGGCTACTACCACCCTCTGGTAGACATGTCCGCCCATCCTTACTGCCTGTGGTCTCCCAGTTAGGAAGTTGGAGATCCACTGACAGAGATCCACTGAGAGATGAGCTGAGTCCCAGATTCTCCAGCTTGGTGGTGAGTGTGGAAGGGATTATCATGTTAAATGCTGAACTGTAGTCAATGAAAAGCATTTTAACATAATTTCCCTTCCAGGTGCTTCCGAGTGCTGTGTGGAGGAGATGAAAGATGGCATCATCTGTGCTCGATTGGGATGGTAGGCAAACTGTAGTGAAATGATGAAGTCTCTGACAAGCCGTTCAAAGCATTTCATCACTACTGAGGTAAAGGCAACGGTACTCGTTGAGGGAGGCAGGATGGGGTTTTTTTTGGGACAGGAACTATGATGGATTCCTTGAAGCATGTGGGGATCACCAACTGAGAGAGTGAGCGGTTGAATACAGGTGAACACAGGTCCTAGCTGGTCTGCGCAGGCTCTGAGGATTCTCCCCAAGATGCCGTCTGGTCCTGCTGCTTTCCTGTGTTCACTCTCCCGAAGGCTCTCCTCACGTCATGCTAGGTGATGATGAACGCGTTTTCAATGCTGGCCGTGTTGGATCCGCTAGCCCTAGCTAACCTTTAGCTGCAGCCTTAAAGTGAGCTTAGAATGAGTTCAGCTTTCTGCCAGAGACACGTCCGCGTTCATACCGGATGTTGGTGCTTTATAATCTGTGATCGTTCTTAGGCTCCTGCCACAGGTTCCTGTTCAAGTTGTGACGCACACTGTAAAAAATGCCCGTAATTTTAACAGTAAATGAATGTAAAAAACCTACAGTAAAAAACCTTAAATTATCTAACTGTATTTTATTGTGTAAATTACTTTAAAAAACTGTTATTTGGTAAACATTTTTGTACCGTATAAATTAACATATATTACTATTGAATTAACTGTTTTGGCTAGTGTAAAATATAACGCATGCATAATATACACTGTAGAGTACTGTGAAAAATATTTTACGGTGCAGTACCTTAATAATTGGAATTGTGGCGGTTAAACACAGAATGCCCTGAAGGTTTCCGTCCACTGACAACAGCAAACATTTGTATATTTTTCTTCGCAACGTTTCCCCGGCTGTTAAATTGGTGAGTATATCTTACTTATGTGTATCTAAATTGTTTTAGAATGTTTAAAACACCTATATAAATTTGTCCAATCACAACTTCATCAGGTTTCCCGCCAAAACCGCCGACATTTTCCCCTCAGAGTTTCCCTCCAGTGCAGCGCAGACAGACAGGAGGCTGTCCATTTCAAAGCCGAGCAACTGGTAAATGCTTTGGTTATGGTTACCAATGGATTTTCTTGATAAATTGTCGTTTTAACAAACTTTGGTAAGGGGTAGTGTGCTTATTTTTTAATGATTAAAATTTTATTATTTCCAAAATTATTAATTCGCGTTTGCTCGTTAGAAAACAGTATACTGTACAGGCCATCTGTTGGGCGTTGGGCATAAATTTTCCTTTTTTTTGTGTACTTCACGGGAGGAGCTTGTTAATGATCTGAAGGCAGTTGGGACCACTGTGGGGATGGGGGTGTTCTTTAGGTCATACTCAGCATTTCTCTTCCTCCTCACACGGCGGATCCAGTTGATGCCAAAGAGCTTGATTTTGGTCTCATCTGAGCACTTTCTCCCAAGCCTTCTCTGAATCATTTAGGTGTTCAAAGACAAACTTAAGATTGGCTGTACATGTGCCTTCTTGAGCCGGGGGACCCTGTGGGCCCTGCAAGATTTCAATCCAATTATGATGTAGTGCGTTACTAATGGTGTTCTTAGTGACTGTGGTCCCGACTGCCTTCAGATCATTAACAAGCTCCTCCCGTGGAGTTCTGGGCTGATCCCTCACCTTTCTCATGATCGTCCTCGCCCCATGAGGCAAGATACTGCATGGAGCTCCAGACTGAGTTGAAGGTCATTTTATATTTCTTCCATTTCAAAATAATCGCACCAACTGTTGTCACCTTCTCACCAAGCTTCTTGCTGATGGTCTTGTAACCCATTCCAGCCTCGTGCAGGTCTACAGTCTCGTCCCTGATGTCCTCTTGACAGCTCTTTGGTCTTGCCCATGGTGTTGGGGAGGTTGGAATGGAAGAAACTGATTCTGTGGACAGGTGCGTTCTATACACAGAACGAGTTGAGATCAGGAGTATCTGTAATTGATAGATTGATTGTAATCTGTGTGCATTATGGGAGCCAGAAGTCTAGCTCCAATACATATTTGGGATCAAATACATATTTCACTCAATGACATGCAAATCAATTTTTAACTTTTATGGTTGATATTCTCTCTTCATTAAAAATGAAACTACCTCATAAATTAGAGACTGTTCATTTTTTTGTAAGTCAGCAAACTTACAAATTCAGCAGCAGATCAAATAAGTATGTCCCCCACTGTATGTAGACATGACATTCAAAATTCTTCAAACTAAATTCACCATTAAACTAACCAAGTTGTAAAAATCTGCTCTCCATTTCCAATTGTTATTTTGTACTGCTTGAAATTCCTTCAATCTGTATGGCATATCAACAAATAAACTCAAGACTATACAAATATTATACTTCATTTGTGTCTTTTCTAGTGTCTCTCTTTCGTTGCTCATTTCCTGACTTGAACATATTTATAAAACCAGACAACTGATTTGCTGTTATCACTGTGTAATGTACAGTTTATAGGTGTTAAGTAAAGGGAATATAATAGTGAATATCACTGTTATATACTGTATTTTTAACAATTATTAAATTCAAACTTTACGGTAACTGCAGAGAAAGATTAGTGTTATACTCTGTATTTATATCAGTTTTTAACTGTAAAATGTATGGTGTCTACAGTACTGTTCTGTAATCACTAAAATGTTCTCACCGTATATTTTACAGTAAGGTTCTGGATACCACAGCTGCCAGTTTTTTACCATAAATTCAACGGATTTTTTTTTACAGTGCAGCCTTTTACGGTTACAAGTCCCATATTCGCGTAAGCAAGCCCAGCCCGTTACAGGTTGCGGTTCAAGATTTCAGAGTCGCGGTTGGTTTTATCCACCCATCGCTTCTGATTGGGAAACGTTCTGTCCGTTAGTTTCCCAATGAAACTCACAACCACTTCTGTATACCTGCTGATGTTTTCAGAGGCGTTACGGAACATTTCCCAGTCTGCGTCATCCAGTCCGTCCTGAAGAGCGGCCACCGATTGGTCCGTGCTAGTGAAAGTTTGACGCTGCGTGTTTGAGGCTGGCATTATTAAAATACCCTGGCACAATAAGCGCAGTGCCCCGGTGCTGTGTTTGGTGATGAGTGAGGGCCTCATGCAGCTCGCATAATGGCAGTGTCCGTGTCTGCTTTTGGTGGAATGTAAGTGGCTCTAATGATGACCGATATGCAGGAGTGAGTGAGAGGGACAACGCATGCACTGTTGCACCAGCTGTTGTTTACCATCAAGCACACGCCGCCTCCCCATGTCCCGTGTCCTGTCCATGCGGTGAACCAAGAAGAACTCGGCCGGCTGAATGGCATGGTCCGGCACCGCTGGGATCTCTGGAATACGAGACTACATTCTGTGTCTACACAGACAGTACTTACAAAGACCAAGAAAACTTGGTTAGCCTTACCACATTTTAGGTTTTATTATTAGGATCCTAATATTAGGATCCTCAAATACTGACTTCAATCTGAAGCATCAGATTCTCAAATGAATTGGTTGGCAATAAAAGCAATTTTGGTCAAACCTGTATCTCTGAAAGCTTTAGTGCACTCTCCTATTCTGTCTTCCACTTTACCTTATACCAATAATATGATTGTTAAAACTTCTCTTGGAATTTGGGCTCAGTTTTAACGTTACTTTGGGTTACAAACTTCTTCCACCTATTCCCCACTGGCTGAAAATCACCAGTTCCCTCCATCTTTGGTTGATGATCTGTTTTCTACGTAGTCAAAAGCTGGCATTCATTGTTTTAAAGACCTATACATAGACAATGTCTTTGCCTTTTTCTCACAACTGCTTCATAAATTTTCTCATTTCTCTCATACTTCCAGGTGCGTAGCTTTGCTCATCATGCTCTTCCAACATCTCCCAATGTACCCCCAGACTCTGTATTACTTTGGAGGGGTATTTGGGACAGGAAAATTCTGATGAGATTTGGGAGGAGGTTTTGGGGCAAGTTCATCTATTTGCGCCAGACTTGGCCTCACACAGTTTAAGATCTTACACCGTTCACATTACACTAAGGTCCGGTTGTCACAAATCTACAGTCAGGTCCATAAATATTGGGACATTGACACAATGTTAACATTTTTGGCTCTATACACCACATATGGCACATATGCAAACTGTTGTAATTCTTACACCGTTCACCTGATGTAAATACCCTCAAATAAAAGCTGACAGTCTGCAGTTAAAGCACATCTTGTTCGTTTCATTTGATATCCATTGTGGTGGTGTATAGAGCCAAAAATGTTCAAATTGTTTCGATGTCCCAATATTTATGGACCTGACTGTATGAGTTTGTCAATCCATTGTGCTACCGATGTCAGCAGTCCTCTGCCAATATTATTCATATGTTCTGGTTTTGACCTTCTTAACATCAGTACTGGACTGAGATATTTGACATGTTGTCAGAATTTGCGCAGGAGATGATTAGAGCCCATCCCGCTTGGGGCATTGTTTGGGGTTTTCTCTTCACCTCCTTTACTGTCTGCCCATCAAAGGGATGCTGGCCTTTTCTACCTTACTGGCAAGAACATTAATTAAGACAAACTGGAAATCCTCTAAACCTTCCAGCCAAATTCCCTGGATAGGGGGTATTATTTTTTTCGTTAACTGGAAAGGATAAGACTTTCACTTAGGGGTTCCCTTAAGACATTTGGGGTCCTTTTCTCAATCTGATTAAGAATTCCCCTTCTGTTCCTGGGTGATACAGTTCATGTCTGGGTGGAGCTCATTTTTAGTTAACTATTTTTTTGTGTAGGTTGGTTGTGGGGGCTGTTGTAGGCTGTTTTTTTTTTGTTTTTTTTAATATATATGTATGTATGTGTGTGTGTGTATGTATTAGAGGTGGGCATAGATTAATTTTCTTAATCTAGATTAATCTCACTGTAATCTTGGAATTAATCTAGCAAAATGAATTCTAGATTAATCTACATTAATCTACATTAATCTAGATTAAAATGGCTCATTTGAATTCTGCTGAAGGCATTTAGAATATGTGTGCTACCCAAATAATGACTAAAAGTAAGTCTTTGAGAACGGGTTTCTCAAACCAGGTGGCGCATTAGACCAGGGGCTCATCTCCTGTTTCCAAAATGCATCACAAACTGCTTGAGAAAGCTGTTCTACTATGATAATTGGTGATGAAAATAAATTATGTTCAATAAGAGGTGTTTACCAACTGTTTCTTCAGTTAAATAGCTGCATCCATGTTACCATGTCACGTTTGATGTGGTAATTTCACAGTTCGAAGACTCGTTCTAGCCCCCTACAGTGCAATTCGACTAGGTATACATCCGCGCTAAAATATCAAGGTGAAAGTCATCATAGTGTAGCGGTTCTTCTTCTGCGTTGTGTAACTTTTTGATTTCGTTTCTTGAACCATAAATGATGAGCTGACACCCAAGAGATTTTCTGCGCAAAGTGTATTCTGTACAAAAAGCAAGGTCGCGTCAGAACATCGCGTCTTTCTGCACCTCTCTCTACAATATACAGTATTAAAAGATCATAAACCCCACGCACCTCTCACAGCTCACGCCATGTGTCCAAGAGACCTGAACCGGGTCTCAAAAACTAAATAAAAGTCTTTAGGAAATAAGAAACTAAAAGACACAAGAAAGAAGAAATATTCTTATAAATCTAGTGTAACCATTTAACTCCGGCACAATAGCTTGCGTAGTATAGACCCAGCTCCCAACCCAACTTATTAACGGTGATATTTTTTTTATCGGCCGATAAGAGTCTCACGTTAACGCAGCACGTTTTAATCGCCCGATAAGTCTCATGTTAACGCAGCACGTTAACGCCGATAACGGCCCACCACTAGTATGTATATATATTTTCCTTTCCTTCATTTGTTTTTTTGTTTTTTTTTTTTATTGTTATTGCTCCAATATACAAAGTCTTAAAAAAAAAGGGTGAGTGAGTTTGCAGAAACAGTTTCATTGGTTTGATATGACATGGTTCAATTAGCTGCATCATTGTAAAAGCTGCAGTTCACAAAGCATGTGAAAAAAGTAGCAGCTCATATGTCTTGTATGTCACAGAGTGAGTCGTGATGCTCACATGGTGCACAGATGGGCTTCGGTCAGCATGTTTACATCATTGCTGCTTGTAACTGTTTGGGGTGTCACATGCAGGTGTTTCTGATTATGATTGTATAGATAAGCATACCATCACTGGCAGGTAGCTTTGGTGTAGGTGTTTTTTGGTACTATTTTTGTGTGTCTGTAAATATTTTGCGGTATGTGTATTTTTGTGTTTGTTAGTGATTTATGACATGTTGTTGATAAAGAGGGCCTACAGGTGGTATGAGCTTGTATTAGACCCGTCAGGTTCAGACAACGGGAGGTCCTGCTTCATGCAGTAGATCTCAGTGTTATGTAGGATCCAGGATGGATTTAGCCTACTACAATGTTTGTGTTTATTGTATAACAACAGCAACATTATTTCTTAAATAGCCCAAAATCATACTATGTCTCAATGGCCCTACAGTTGACATTACAAATGCATGTAGTTTACATAATGTCTGGTGAGTGTCTGTCTGTGTCTGGTGGTAGTAGCCTAGTGGGAAAGACACTTGCCTATTAACCAGAAGATTCAAGCCCCACTTACTACCATTGTGTCCCTGAGCAAGACACTTAACCCTGAGTAGTGTCCCTGTAACTACTGATTGTAAGTTTACATTTACATCATTTACAGCATTTATCAGACACCCTTATCCAGAGCGACTTACAATCATTAGTTACAGGGACAGTCTCCCAGGAGCAACTTAAAGTTAAGTGTCTTGCTCAGGGTCACAATGGAAGCAAGTGGGATTTGAACCTGGGTCTCACAGGCGAGTGTCTACAGGCTACTACCTGGATAAGGGCATCTGATAAATGCCGTAAATGTAATAAATGTCTTGTCTTTGAAATATTGTAAAGGTGAAAGAATGCAGTTTTACAAATGTTGCTTACGTTATTCTGGAAAGACAACTATTTTTTAAAATTTGATTCCCAGGTCTGTGGCAGTTGTACATATCATGGTAGGAGTCCTATCAATAATGACTGAGAAGTCGGATAGATTCCTTCTGCCATCTTTAGGTGTGAGGATGGTGCTTTGCTCAGAACAGTGTTGGTCTTATTATGGATCCTTGGGGTACTCCATATTTTACCAGGGCTTTTCCAAAACATTCACCATTTATATTGACAAAAGTATATCAATCCGTTAGATATGACGCAAACCATTTGTGGAGTGCATGGCCTCGGATTTCCACATGATTTTCCAACCTGTTCTGTGGTCAACAGTATCAAAAGCAGCACTGAGATCAAGTAGAATTAGCAGAATGACATAGTCAGTGTCACGTCCATGCAGGCATGACGAGGCAGGTGAGCGGAGAGCAGGACGAAGGGTGACGAGGAATGAAGGACGCTATCACCTGACATCAAGAAACAGGGGTTTAATAGTGAATAACAGGACAGAGGAGACATCCGAGATGTTGACATGGGTGAACACGGAACATAACGTCAAAGACCTGACAGCAAACAGAAACGAACATGGCAGCTTTATACAATTAACACAGGTGAAAACGATTAGGGAACATTTCACATGACAACAATGAAACGCCAGGGGTCATGCCATAGGAGGGGGGATTCTGTCACGATCCAGTCCGAAATGGGGTTACTCCGGTCCGGGATCCGGACCGGATCGTGACAGAATCCCCCCTCCTATGGCACGACCCCTGGCGGGCCAGACGAAGCAGTCTATGATGGATGGAGGAAAGTCCAAACACAGAGTCTGAATGGTTCGAGTGGACAAGAGGAATCGAACGGAATCGATTCGAAGAAAAAGATGAGATTAACAGCTGTGAGGAATGATAAATGAATGAATGACTGGTCCAGTATTCACGATGGACGAGCAGCGGTTGTACTGTGCAGACGGCTTTGGGCCAGTGTGGTACCGGCACCTCGTTCGCATGCATTCACATGCATCCGCATGCGTCCGCCGCTCACGGTCAGTCTCTGGCCCGCCCCGCTGAATGGCCGCTCCTCACCTTCAGACTCGGGACTGAGAGGCAGGGGTCGGGACCCTGCAGAACAAGAAGCCATGGAAGGCCAGGGACAAGGAAGCTGGCGGCGTCCTCGCGGAGAGTCGCGGCTCCTCCGATCTCAGCGGAGCTGCATCAGGTGGCGTCCAAATGTGGGTCAGGTCTTTCTGACACGTCCATGCGGGCATGACGAGGCAGGTGAATGAAGAGCAGGACGAAGAGTGACGAGGAATGAAGGACGCTATCACCTGACATCACAAAGCAGGGATTTAATAGTGAATCACAGGACAGGGGAGACATCCGAGACGTTGACATGGGAGAACACGGAACATAACGTCAAAGACCTGACGGTGAACAGAAAGGAACAGGGCAGCTTTATACAATTAACACAGGTGAAAACGAATAGGGAACATTTCACATGACAACAATGAAACTCCGGTCCGGATCCTGGATCGGAGTAACCCCATTTCGGACCGGATCGTGACAGCCAGTGCTTATACATGCAATATGGTACCAACAATTTCCTTTAATAGCTTTGTTGGTATGCAGGTTTAGTATGCAGGTCGAGTTTTTTAGTGCTGCTGAGATTTCCTGTGGTTGTAATGGGGTGATCAGGCTAAATCTTTCCAGGCTGTCATGTGTATAATCCACAGAGTCCGATGAATAGATTCCACTTCTAGTTTGGACTGTTTCATAGATTACATTTTTTTTGTCACTAAAGAATTTCATTAAGTCCTCAGGGTTAAAAGCAGGTGGAATTTGGGGTGAGATTTCTGCATGCCTTCGAGTTAATTGTCACATGATTCCATCATGTGACCGGGAGTAACACGGAAACGAGGTAACGTGACTCCTATATATTAGGCTGGAGAGCAGCTGCCAATTGCTCAGTCATTGAATGACGCACGCCATTCGACTCGGCTCCGAAAACCCGCTCCCAGTAAGACCGTACCTGTCCTCTCTGTTCTCCCGATACCCGAACTCCTTCCTGTCACCCTGTCCTGCCCTGTCTTGTGTCTTAAAACGCGAACGACAACATCAGTGTGGTGTTGCGGCTCGCGCCGTCCACGTTCGCAGATTAACGCGGAGGAACTTACCTGCCTCCCTGCGTCCCACCGCACTGAGGTCTCTCGTTTCCTCCTACAAGTATCTTTCGTTCTGGTCCCGGTTCGCGTGACAGAATGACTGAGCCCGAATTACGCGCTTCACAACTCGCTGCTTTGTGCGATCGGATAGCGCGGCAGGAGAATCTTTTTGGAAGTCTGTCGCAGGAGGTTCGCTTCCTGCGGCAGCGCGTTCAGGAAGTGACCGCCGCGCACCGAGACCATGAAGCGGCGAGCGTGGCGCAGAGCCCTCGCCCCCCCGCGGTTCCCGAACCCAGTTTGCCGCTCCCGGAGCGCTGGAACGGGACCGAGGGGAGCGGCGAGGTGCTCCTCACCGCTCTCTCGTTGATTTTCGAGCTACAGTCTAGCCGCTACCCCAGTGCCCGGTCCCGAATCGCCTTACTCCTAACCCGGCTCGGTGGTACCGCCGCAGAGTGGGCGGCTGCGCGAATTAGTTCCCCCAGTTCTGCGTCCCTCTCGTATGCCGAATTCGTGGAGGAATTAAAACTCACCTTCTGTCATCCGGACGGTGTGGAAGACGTCGCGTCACAGCTTTACCATCTGCGCCAGGGTTCCTCATCAGTCAGCCAGTTTACCGCCAGATTCCGGACCCTGGCTGCAAAGACTCCGCTGGGCGACCACGCCCTCCGGATGATGTACTATGAGGGACTGGCCCCACGAATTCGTGGTGAGATGGTCAGCCGGGAGATGCCAGCAACGTATGAGGCCCTCATACAACTCGCTATGCGGATTGATCGCCACCTGCTGGCACTCCCGAAAACTGCGGCCCCCACTCCGACCCTGCATCAGACCCCTCGACCTCCGATATCACCACCTCAGCCCACCGTCACTCCTCCAGACCATAGGGGGGAACCCATGCAGCTGGGACGGCAACCCTCATGCCTGAAGAGAAGCAACGGCGTTTTCGGGAGGGTTTGTGTGCATACTGCGCTTCCCCCTCACACATCCGCCTGACCTGCCCTATTCGTCCGGGGAGACGGGACACCCAGCAGATCAGCACGGCACGGCCATCTAGGCCCCTTCCTCCACATCTGATGCCACCGACCTCCCGACTCACTCTCCCGGCCGTCCTGGAATGTAATCAGCGAAGCATCTCCACCACAGCCTTTGTGGACTCCGGGGCGGCTGGAAATTTCATAGACCACTCCTTCATCTGACAACATCACATTCCCCTGGAACTCCTTCCAAGTCCGCTCACAATCACCTCCGTGGATGGTCATCCTATCTCCGCAGGACCCATCATTCACCGTACGGTCCCTCTGCAACTCCGGCTGGACTCCCATGTGGAGAAAATCCAATTTCTGGTGACCAAGATTATCACCTCACCACTCCTCCTCGGGTTCCCCTGGTTGTCACTACATGAACCCCATCTCTCCTGGTCGTCGGGCATGGTGTTGGAGTGGGGAGCGCACTGCCATCACCATTGCCTTCTGCCACAACCCTCCTCGTCTGTCTCCACGAACCCAGAACCAAGTCCTCCAGTGTTAGACAACATCCCCTCTTGTTACCATGACCTAGCCACCGTCTTCAGTGCAGCCAAAGCCGCCCAGCTGCCTCCCCATCGACCAGGCGACATGGCCATTGACCTGCTGCCGGGAACCACTCCTCCGAAAGGACATCTCTACTCCCTCTCCAAGGCAGAGCAATTGGCCATGGAGCGGTTTGTGGTAGAGGCACTTCAAAACGGCACCATCCGACCATCGACCTCCCCGGCCGCGGCAGGGTTCTTCTTCGTGACCAAGAAGGATGGTGGCCTGCGCCCGTGCGTGGACTATCGGGGACTCAATAAAATCACCATCAAAAATCGAACACCGTTACCCCTCACCAACACCGCCCTGGACGCCCTCTCGGGAGCCAAATACTTCACGAAGCTGGATCTCCGGTCTGCCTACAACCTGATTCGTATCCGGGAGGGCGACGAGTGGAAAACTGCCTTCATCACCCCCACTGGTCATTTTGAATCCCTCGTAATTCCATTCGGTCTATGCAACGCACCCGCCGTCTTCCAGCAGTTCATAAATGATACTCTCCAGGACATGCTGGGACGGTGGGTGTATGCCTACCTGGACGACGTACTTATTTACTCCCCCACTCTCGAATCCCATATTCAACACGTGAGGGCAGTACTAAAGAGATTGCTCGCCCACCGACTGTACTGTAAGCTGGAAAAATGCGCCTTCCACCAGCGCTCCACCACGTTCCTGGGTTTTACCATCTCGTCCCAGGGTGTGGCCATGGAGCCCAAGAAGCTCGAAGCAGTGGCGTCGTGGCCCCTACCCATGACGCTGAAGCAACTGCAACGGTTTCTTGGGTTTGCAAATTTCTATCGTCGCTTCATCCGTGGCTACAATACGGTCGCAGCACCCCTCACTGCTCTCACCAAACCGTCACCAGGTCCGTTTCGCCTAACCCCGGAGGCTATTCAAGCATTTAAATCTTTGTGTCGGCATTTCACCACTGCCCCCATTCTTCAACACCCAGATCCTACCCTTCCGTTTGTTGTAGAAGTGGACGCGTCAGAGGTGGGTGCTGGCGCCGTCCTCTCTCAACGCGGTCCGGACCGGAAATTGCACCCGTGTTGCTTCTTCTCGCGGAAGTTCACCCCTGCACAGCGGCGATACGGGGTGGGGGACCGTGAGCTGCTGGCAGTCAGGTGGGCCCTCGAGGAGTGGCGGCACTGGCTGCAAGGCAGTGACACCCCCTTTCTGGTCTGGACCGACCACCAAAACCTCATCTCAATCAAGGCTACCAAACAACTGAATCCCCGCCAGGCGAGGTGGGCATTATTTTTCGAGCAATTCAACTTCCAACTCTCCTACCGTCCCGGGTCCAAAAATCAAAAGGCCGATGCTCTTTCCCGTCAACACGCCCCAGACTCACCATCCTCTGACCCCGAACCCGTTCTTCCTCCTCATCGCATCCTAGGCCCTCTCCGGTGGTCCCTCGAGACGAAGGTCCGGGCAGCCCAGGCATCCGATCCTGGCCCAGACAACACCCCACCCGGGTGCCTGTACGTCCCAAATACCTGCCGACCCGATGTACTGCATTGGGGCCATTCTTCCGTCCTCTCAGGCCATCCAGGACGCCAACGGACCCTCTCCTTCATTCGCCGAGCATTCTGGTGGCCTTCAGTACGACGGGACGTACAGGCCTACGTGGATGCCTGTGATGTCTGTGCCCGGGCCAAGACTCCCAACACTCCGGCTGCTGGGCCCCTGCGTCCCCTTCCCATTCCTCATCGCCCCTGGACCCACCTCGCCTTGGACTTCATCACCGGTCTCCCTGAAGCTAGTGGTATGACCACCATCCTGACCATAGTGGATCGTTTCTCCAAAGCGGTCCACTTGGTCGCCCTGCCCGGCCTACCGTCCTCTGCCACAACCGCTGACCTCGTGCTTCAACACGTGGTCCGCCTCCATGGGTTCCCCCAAGACATCGTCTCTGATCGGGGACCCCAATTCGTCTCAGCTGTGTGGAAGGCGTTCTGTCGCCTTATTGGATCGACCTGCAGCCTCTCCTCTGGCTACCATCCCCAGACCAACGGTCAGGTGGAGAGGGCCAACCAACAGCTGGGACGATACCTGCGGTGCTTTGCGTCAGAACATCAACGCACCTGGCCCGGGTTTCTCCTGTGGGCAGAGCTGGCCCACAACCTGCAAGTCTCCTCCGCCACCGGCCATAGTCCCTTTGAGATCTGCCATGGATATCAGCCCCCCATCTTCACGCACCAGGTGCCTGCAGGCGGGGTCCCCTCGGCCCGTCAGATGATCCGCGGTTGCCGAAAGGCCTGGAAATCTGCACGGTCGGCCCTCCTCATCGCCTCCCGAAGGATGTCCACCCAGCACGATCGCCGGCACCCTCGTCGACTGCACTTCCGAGTGGGACAGCGGGTGTGGCTGTCCACCAAAGACCTACGTCTCAGGACTGAGTCACACAAACTGTCCCCTCGATACATCGGACCATTCCGGATCCTCAGTCGGATCAACCCCCTCACATACCGTCTCCAACTCCCTCCTGCCATCCGTGTCCATCCAGTCTTCCATGTCAGCAAACTCAAACCCTTTTTCCGATCCTCGCTTCATCCTCCTGCTCCGGATCCGCCACCACCACGCATTGTCGACGGGGGACCCGCCTACACGGTGGAGCGCATTATTGCCTCTCGCCGCAGAGGTCGGGGGGTCCAGTACCTGGTGCATTGGACCGGCTATGGACCAGAAGAACGGTCTTGGATCCCGAGTCGTTTCATCCTGGACCCGTCTCTGGTGGCTGAGTACCGGCAGCGTACCGCCGCCACTCCGGGGCCGTCGGGGGTCGGCCCTGGAGGGGGGGGTACTGTCACATGATTCCATCATGTGACCGGGAGTAACACGGAAACGAGGTAACGTGACTCCTATATATTAGGCTGGAGAGCAGCTGCCAATTGCTCAGTCATTGAATGACGCACGCCATTCGACTCGGCTCCGAAAACCCGCTCCCAGTAAGACCGTACCTGTCCTCTCTGTTCTCCCGATACCCGAACTCCTTCCTGTCACCCTGTCCTGCCCTGTCTTGTGTCTTAAAACGCGAACGACAACATCAGTGTGGTGTTGCGGCTCGCGCCGTCCACGTTCGCAGATTAACGCGGAGGAACTTACCTGCCTCCCTGCGTCCCACCGCACTGAGGTCTCTCGTTTCCTCCTACAAGTATCTTTCGTTCTGGTCCCGGTTCGCGTGACATTAATCTAGATATTGAGTTAAGAAGGAGTTTGCTGTTGTTCTTGCTGCTGTCAATTTGTCTTGATAGATATTCTGTCTTTACTGACTCAATTTCTTTCCTGGAATGATGAAAGCTCTCATTCCAGGACACATTGCTCTTTCAAGTTTGTAGTTCCACCATTTTTTTTGTACCAGGGAGCTTTTTTGTCATAATTCTCTTGCTCTGGATTGGTGCCATTTCATTCAAGGTTTTGTGAAATGTGTAATCAAATAGCTCAGTTATGCGATCCAGCTCTGAGTGAGTCATTTTTGATGGTACCTTACTCACAATACTAAGCTGGGAGCTTATCTAAGAACTCAGTAGTGGCGGCTGATGTGACTGTTTAGCTTATCTTTAGCTGCGGTGTCAATCTAACAGTGTGTGAGTTTTACTGCACACATGATCAGAAAGTGAACTGAGATACTACTGTTCATTGGTAGGATCTTGACTGTGCTTACTGCAGTATTGTAACTTAGTATCAAATTCAGAGTGGGTCCAGAGCATTGAATGGGTCCAACAATATTTTGTTTTATTCCAACAGATTATAGAATTGAATTAAACCTAGAATCATTATTATTTTCTATGTGTATGTTATTTTTTGTGATGCTTTTACCTTCTGCTTCTGTCCACTTTCTGCCGTGACAAGTGCAATTTCCCACTTGTTGGACTAATAAAGGTTTATCTTATCTTATATTGAAGACCCCAAAGATGACTGCTTTGTCTGTAGATCTTTTCTGGTTGTCTGTAGAGCAATTTTTGATATGAAATTCACAAATTATTTAAGAAATTGGTCCTGGTGGTCTGTAGATAATGGGCAAAGTAAGACGAGAAATATATTGCTTTCCAGTTGTCATTTTAATGACAGGAGAGAATTGCATTGCCATAACTTCAAAGGATGAAGTATTAGTATGCTGTTTTATGGCTAATGTTGATGTTTTCATCATAAATACAAGCTACACCATACCTCACGACTGTATATGGACAATAATAATTTTTATAACCTGGATGGGTAGACTCATTCATGGCTAGATATTCATTCAGTCTAAGCCACGTTTCAGTAAGGCAGATAAAATGAAGGGAATGATTGTTAATAATGTCTTGAATGAGCACAATCTCTGATGTAAGGGGTCTTACATTTAACAAACCAAGATTCAGCTCACAGACTCCACTGCTAGAATCAGGTCAGGTCATTTTAATATGTATTCATTTATTTAAAATAATTTTCTTTTGCATTTATTTACCTTGTGAAGTTGGGTGTCAGACTGTGTCAATAGCATATAATTGTTTTGTCCACTCTTTTTACTCCAACACCAGACATCCTGCTACAACATTTTATATATATATATATATATATATATATATATATATATATATATGTGTGTGTGTGTGTGTGTGTGTGTGTGTGTGTGTGTGTGTGTGTGTGTGTGTGTGTGTGTGTGTGTGTGTGTGTGTGTGCTCATTGGAGCAAAGTCATTCTGCAGGAATGCAGTGCAGAATTAAAGTCCGTGGTTACCGTGGCGTACATGTAGCAGAAGGAGGCTGTCTCTTGTAGAGCGGCAAGATTCTGCAACATCAGTGACTAATAGTTCTGAGGCCGAGGTAGAATAATGGTTGTGGAGCAAGTGATCTGTTGGAAGTCAAGTCAAGTCAGCTTTATTGTCAATTCTGCCACATGTACAGGACATGCAGAGAATTGAAATTACGTTACTCTCTGACCCATACAAGTAACATTAAATTACAAAAACAGTAACAGTAACATTGAATACAAAGTATAAATACAATTTAAAAAAAAAAACACAATATACAATTTTAAAAACACCATATACAAATAAGGGCACATGGTGGAGAGTGCAAAACCAGGAGAGTGCAAAACCAATAGTGCAACAGAGGTAAGTTTAAAGTGACTTCAAGGTGTGAACGAGAAACAGCCAGGGGCAATCTGAAATGGTCAAAACAAAGCAGTTGATTTGCGGCAGGGTTAATCAAGTACAAGGCTAGCAGCAACAAGGATAAACAAGGATGAGCATGCCCTGGGCAAGATGGCTGCTAGATGTTTATAGTTGACACCAAGCCCGAACTCATATCCTTCCAGGTGGTCATCCCTGTGGGCATCCAAGCACCCTCTGGAGGTCTGGCGGCGGAGCGGCAACCATGACATTAACACATTTGCATTAAGGCACTCAAAATGACATTTTAACTGTACACTACTATTATGCAAAATATTACTAAACATTAGCAGCCATATGCATTTAAGAAATTTGTGCTGCTGCTGATCTGTTGAAAAATGCATAGTCATACTTGTGTTTCAGTCCTCATTTACTGAAAACCAGAATATACTTCTGTGGTCTATTTTCTTTATTGCCATAATTTGCATTGATAGACTGTATAATGTATATTGTATAACAAATAATAAACCAGAAAAAAATGTTAGACAATTCAGGACATCAGTCCCAGATCAATTTACATTCATTTGTCTCTGGTTGGTCTATAGATAACAGGTCTGCAGAATGGTGCTGGTTGTAACAAGATGAACAACATCCTTCACATTTACAGAATCAAGGTTTCTGAAAAAGTCTACAGGGTGTGTAAAAACAGAGACGGCTCAGAAGCGGACCTCAGTTGCCATAACAACAACTAAAAGCACACATTTATTTGTGTGTGTGTGTGTGTGTCTGTGTGCGTGTACGTCTCAGAGGAGGGTTATTCTGAATGTAA
This sequence comes from Denticeps clupeoides, assembly GCF_900700375.1. Lineage (NCBI taxonomy): Eukaryota > Metazoa > Chordata > Actinopteri > Clupeiformes > Denticipitidae > Denticeps > Denticeps clupeoides. The sequence continues at coordinate 28,519,578 of NC_041707.1, forward strand.
TTACGAGGTTGTTTTGTAATTAATTTGTGGTAAACACCTCGCTCAATTAGGCAAGCAGCCTGATGCCTCTGTGGTGGAGAGAGTTCTTTGCTATTTTCAGTACACAAACTAATTTTTGTGTCACAAATTTGGGTGGGGGGGGGGGGTCTCACAGGGAATTAATGTCATAAATGTGTCATACATCCATACACATTACAACACATATGATTATTTAAAAAATGTAATAAAATAGCTTATTATTTATTTCCTACCCAGTCTTTAAACAGAAGTTGTCAGAGGTTTTATAATTAATCTGACTGGTTCACAACAGTGTGTGGTTTATCCAGTGTCAGATCCAGTGTCAGACATTTACATTACATTTACATTTTACAGCATTTACAGAATTTTATCAGACGCAACTATGACACAGCCAAGGCACCTAGGAATAGCATTGTTGTGTAGAAATGAATGTCTCCTCTCAGGCAGATGGTGCATGGACTCCTGGTTTGCCCTGGGTCAGCCCTTTGATTGAATAACCACATCATCGAGGTTCAGGTACCTGACCACCTCCCAGATGGTCAGCAGAGGGTTTTACTAATACACACAGGATCTCAGTCTCAGAGTAATTACCATCCAGGAAACATGTGATGGATAAGACTAAGACAGGTCACGTTAAAGCATCAGACAATCTATCAAGACTGACAGGGCAAAACCCAGCAAGGCCTAGGGATTAGCCAACCCCCAACCTCTGCTTTGAGGGCATTGTGGCGCTTAGAGAAGAAGAAAAACAGGTCGACACGCAACCGAGGTCAGATGGAATATTTATGCAATGATAAAGTATTGATACATGTTTCATCTGGCTCTGGCTTCTGTCTCTTTCATGCAGTGTGAGCTCTCATGCACAAGCAAGTTTTAATTAAAAGGAAGGGAGAGAAGGATGGGAAAGTAATGAACGCACCTCTCTTGGCAAACAATCTTCCAGTCAAACATAAAACTCCGCACATAACACAACATTAACCTCTCCTCACACATATGCTTTAACCAAATCTTTTTCATGTGTCTATACTGAAGTAAGAACAATGCGTAATCAAAAAATATTCGTTATATTTTATGTTATAAAATATATAGGAGTCCCAAGGCAGCAACAACATGTGGAAGGAGAACAAATTATGTTTGTGCATGAATACACACACACAATACCCTGCTCTTGTAAATTAATTATTTATGTAGAGTGTGTCAGGCATAATAACAGCAGAACTATGTATACTGAGGATTTATTCCCTGTACTCTCCCATGTTGTCCCTTAAATTTTATCCACCACACTGATTGGGTTTGATTTTGCATGAGATTGCTGATAAAAGGTCAGAAAAATGGTGTTGATTGTGGATGACAGTGAACATAAACATGACCTGTCTACTTGGATAAACAAAAGTCAACATCCCCAGGCATCCCCAGGCAGACAAGTCCGGCACAGTTTTTAATAATGTTTTTAATCATTGAAACAAAATGTGCCCTCATCTACAGGAATGGATGCACCCAGGCGGAGGTAGAAATTGTGGTAAGGGGTTTTAAAAGGTTTAACATTACTATAAAGTTTGTAATAAAAAATAAACAAGTGGGGTCATTTTCCAATAGTAAACATGTTTATTTATTTCATTCAAAATACTGAATGCAAAAGATTTTCATTTGGTTGCTGAGGTAACTGAGGTTGGATACTGAGGTGAAGGTTTAGATTTCAAATTCTCATTTGGCAGTGATGCAGCTTTTTTGGGGAAAGAAATTATATGCTTTCAGTCAACTACAAATTCAGCCTGGAGAAAAAGAAAATATGTTAGCATGTTCCTGAACCAATCTACTTGCTTTTAACAGCTCAATAAGCACAGGAATTGAACCCACACTCACACCAACACAGAGAGACATCATGAAAGACACTCAATGTGAATATGAATTTTTACTTAAACTAACCCCTGAGAAAGAATTTAAATACATAGACTTTAAACAAGCTAATTAGAAGTGGTTCAGTACTAATTGAAGACTGTTTTCCTCACCCTCCCAGACTGCTGCAGGGAAATATTAACCCAACAGATAGAAAGGAACTCAAAATGACAACCTGTAAAAGACAAGATTAAAGGTGACTTTTATCATTATTTTTATTATAACTTGTTCAGACAATAAGACCAATACTAAGATGGCCATACCAACCTCAGCAAATTTGGTTGTGTGCTTATTTTGGTTTGCTGTCATTGCATGGAAAATTAAACTTGTTTACTTCCATTTCATGTAATCGCCTCAAGTGTTCCCACAAAGCATTGTGGGTATGTTTGAATATCATTTGTGTCCTCATCCTGCCAAGAGTGTTTGTCCCAAATACTTGTCCCATGTGCACAGCTGTTGTGTAATATGAATGTTAATGTGTCCCTGGTTAATTCAGCTCTGCAGAGGATAAAAGCATGGTAGTAGCTTACTGTTTCTGAGCTTCTGCTTTGACCTGGAAGTTGTACCAGAAGTTGTGTAGTCCTGCAAAATTCAGCAATTCAACAGAGGAAAAGTTTATCTTACTTTGCCAGGCAACCCATAAAAAAGCATGTAAAATGTGGTAATTGGGCTTGGAAATAAACAGCAATGTTGTTTTCTTGCCCTTCAATTCATTTTTGTTTAGCATTTTGTCATTGGCATTGATGAGAGAAAATTTGTGCATGTTCCTGTGTCTATGTGCTTATCCAGTGAGATTGCATGCATTCTGATCCCATTTCCCAGAGGCTAGTACAAATTAGGTAGCTTTTGCTATTGTTAATCACTGTATGTCTCACCAGGATAAGTGTGCTAATATGACCACAGACCCAGGTGCCATGTTTGACCCCAAAGGATTACACACTCAGCAATACACCCCTGTTAAATGCTTTAGCAAATTAGAAGCTACAGCCATAAAAATATTGTATAACATATAAATACATGCATAACGCAAAATTTATATACTTTATTCTGAACATACAGAGAAGTAATTCAACCTATTTTGTATTATGTCTTCAGTGCTACCAAACAGCCACTGTGTCTGTATTTGCAGGTTGGAAAGCATGTCTATTCATCACCTTGATAATGAAAAATCCAGGTTGAACAGTCAGTTCTAATTTGCCAGGACACATATTCTATGTTAAGTCTGACTAAGCCTGGCAGAGTGGCCAAATGACAATTTCACAAATACATAGGTATGGGGGTTACAATAGCATTTTTATCTCCATAGCCATAACTATGATTAAACTGATTCTGGCCAGTTTAATGTCCTCTTAACATGCTAAACTGCCCTTAATGTGGAGATCAAAGAAGACCTTATAGAAATGCAGAATTTAAAAAAAGTTTAACATAAGATTTATTTGACTCAGTGTTTCAATATGCAGAACAATGGTAATTATTATAAGATGATGGGGTTTGTGATTATCTGTTGTTACTGACAATTTGAACATATTGCAGAGGACATTTTTTAAATAAAAAATGAAATAAACATTGCAGGGTCTGAGGTTATCTGCATGTGATTTTTCACTTTCGTTTTTTAAATTTCATAACATTATAGCTGCACTCTGAGCTAATACATTATGTTTCATGAGGCTGTTTCCCTCTCTTTTCCACTTCATTCAGTTTAATTCAAATTGGTAAAAACAAGCTTTTTAAAAATGTGTCATACTGCACAGCATTTCCATCAGCTATTATGCCTTAATTAAAGTAGGTAGTTATAACAGATCTAATTGGAATATAATGACATGGAACATCCTATAATGTGTTTTAAGAATGCTTTTCCCTTCAAATACACACATTTCTGAACAAGGTGAAAATAGTGGCATTTCATACCGCTAGTAATTTTGGTCTGTATACAACATATTGGGCCTTACATTAAATCAATTTTCAGTAAACTGAGTAGGAGGGGAATGCATTTCTTCCCTGCAGAGTTCTCATGTCAGTTAGTAAATACTTATCCCTGGCATGACTTTCTGATAAGAATAGGCCATTCTGTTGCACAAAAAGGAAACACAGAGGAAACACAGAAATAACACATTTCTCAGGCGATCATACAAAATGAATGAAGAGACAGAAATACAGCAGAACACATCATCCACATAGATGGATAGGTTTAGTAATGCATCTGGAATGATTTAAACTAAAAATAAAAACCATTGTGTCTATGGGTTGCTGAGTATGGAGTAAGTGCACAACTCATTCAAATACATTGAATATCACAAAACTGCACTGAAAGTCTGGATACATCATTATGTTGCAGCTATATTGTGTTATGGTAGGGTTTTGAGGCTGGCAAAAATAGAGAGAGGTGAATGGTAACCTCTGGTCACTGTCAGTCACAATTTTAAATCAAGCCATCCATCTATCCAATTACATATCATGTTCAGATGTCTTTCATAAATCCCTGGAGTCTTGTAACACACAAAGATGTGATAATATATTTTTGTAATAACTGAACAGGACAGTTTACTCTGTAACTCTCTGTAAATTGCACATTTGGTTTCAATGATTAATAGTAGTATATTTTAAAACATAGGCAAAATATAATTACATTAAATCAAAACAAGCAGAATCAGTACAGAGACTTGTCCTTGTCAGTTACGTAATTGCTTCAGCAGCCATTTAAGTAGGTAACTAATTTTGATACACAATGAATGTCTTCCCTGTAGATCACAGTGAATTGGTAATTTGGATGCACATCCAAATAATAATAAGACATATTTTATTTTTATCTGGTAAGATTTAAAAGCAGGATGAAAAATTACATGTCAATTGCATTCATTTGATTTGAAGATGGCAGGTGTACAATACAAAGGTTATATTGTCCACACTTCTCATTCCCCTTTCTACTGAGTGTCTCTCTGGCTCCAGTGGAAAGGGTGGAAGTGAAAGTGATTAATTGTCACACAATTGTCACCCAGTGTGCACAGTGAAATGTGATCCCTGCTTTTAACCCATCCCCTGAGAGAGGTAGACAGCCATGAAAGGAGTTTGGGGAGCAGTGTGTGAGGATGAAACCTTGCTCAATGGTACCTCAGTGACCTTGGCGGTTTGGGATTTGAACCCACAGGGTGAGGAAACAGGAGGGCAATTGTTAATATGGTCAGTAATAGTGTCAGCTTCTTGTTATGCCCATTTTAATGGGTGAGCCAGCATGTCTCTAATAGCTGACTGAGTTACCATTTTCTCCACACTATGGGAGTGAGTGGGTAACCAAGTGGCAGGGAAAGTCATTATTCAGGCAGTTAAATATCCTGGGAAAATAAACATAGGCTCATGGGCCTGCTGCATCTATTTGCACATCACTTAAAATGGGAGAGTGGAAAACCAGACGTGCCCAGTTACTTTTTGCATCTGCTGAAGTACAGAAACTTTAACACTGACAAACTGACTCACGTCTGTGAGGAAGGCTAACAATTAGCATCCATCCCATTAACCTTCATCTCTAACCACTACTCAAGATGAGGGGGATGCCATCCCCCCTGAAATAAAAAAACAGACAAAATTCTATGTTGCTTTCAAATGTGAAGCACTTCTATTTTACAAATGGAAAGATGTGTAATATTGTGTGGCAGTGGTGGCCTAGCGGTTAAGGAAGCGGCCCCTTAATCAGAAGGTTGCCGGTTTGAATCCCGGTCTGCCAAGGTGTCACTGAGGTGCCACTGAGCAAAAGCACCCACACCCTGCTCCCCAGGCGCCTGTCATGGCTGCCCACTGCTCACCAAGGGTGATGGGTTAAATGTAGAGAAGCAATTTCCTTCAGGATTAATAAAGTATAACAAAAAAAAATAATTAATTGCATGAAATCCATATATTATTTGCATGTAAATGGTTTAGAAAGGCAAACAGTAAATGCCCAAGCACTTTGTTGAGCAGTGATTTAAATGTGATTTATCATATTGAATTTATTATTTTTTCCCCATCCACTTCATAATCACACAGTTTTTAGGTGAACAAATATGTTTATAAAAAAAGTGGAATTCAGAAGAATTTATATTGAAAAAACAGAATTTAGGAAAGAACAGATTTAATAAAAATAGCACCGTCCATCTAGGTGATGCCACAAGGATTTGTAAAAATGTAAATGAATGTGTCTTAATATGAAAATAACAAGACTACATGAATTTATCTGCGTAGCCCCCCCTACATGAATTTACCTTAATTTACCCCCCCCCAACACGATGTGTTTTTAAAAGGGTTAGTTAGCTACAATCCTTGTGCAGCACACACACAGTTATTTGAGTGAGAATTCAAAATCTGACTAATTTGGGAGTAAATCTGATTATTTGACATGTAGCATCCACACAATGCATGCTGTTTTAGGATGGTAGAATATATTAATTATGCCATTAGGCCACCACTGCCCAATAGTGGACCCCTATGGTTTAATCTGTTTTCTGTGAACCAGTTAATACCATTCTTCCTTGATAGAACTGCCCATCTGATTGACAGCTCTCTGGATGGTAAAGTGCTATTTGCATTTGCACAATTAGACTCTCTGTCTGTGGTTATATTGCTTCTGAGAGCATCATTTCCTTACCATGGGGGCTTGGAGATATCCCGCATGTTAGATATGTAAATCAGATAAATATGTTCCTGCATATACACCACACATTTTCACCAGTGTAACCAAGGAGATGATTTATGAAATAAAGGATTCACTGTCTGTGGATTTATTCTGAGTGATGGAAGAGCTATACGGTTTTCCCTGTGCTATCTGAATGCTTTTACATAAGGTAAAACATAATTAATTAGTGCTACACTCATGCATCATCCCCAACCTCTGCTTTGGTTGCACCTATTAATGCTAAAGCAACACTGCATTTTTAGGGGGAAAATAAAATGGAAATAAGATGGAAGAACTACAGCGACCTCTGGAGAACAAAAGCAGTACTGGGGTAGATGTGTCATACAGACATATTAGTGCATGAATTATGTAGTGCAAGGCAAGCTAGTGAAATCCAAGGAAAGAAAGCGAGAGAAAAGAATCTGCCTCCTTAATAATCACTGGAGTTATCTTCATTCTTAGGGCTGCTGTTATGAAGTCAATATTACCAGCAAGCATGATCCATAATCCATTTCGTAATGTGCACATTTAGAATTCACAAGTATATTTTGCATCATGTGTTGTCTTGACATTTTTGTGTGATAATAGAATTTGCTACATGCTCAGGAGTACAAAGCACTATTATGTAAAATAATATGCTGATCTTTGAGCACTGATGACTCCAGGTCGCAGTGGCCCCTATACATCTCAGAACCATCTCCTTACAATTTTCAAATATACCATGATAAAAGCTCCAAAAAGTGCAGAAAACAGATACCTGATTTCAAGTGTCTCAGAGTAAAAGATTAACTTCCTACCACTCACCTGTCCTCCTCCATCAACACTCAGAGAGTAACAAGGTTCAGAATGATGATATAAACAAATATTCAATCTGCTGGAGAAAATAGGTCAAGGTAGATTTTTTTGAATAGCCAGAGAGTGTGCTGACAGGACTTGTACTGCCAGCCTGAAATGAAGTCTGGATGATAAATGCTGAACCATGATGTAATATAGATATACATTTTGTAACCGCATGAAAGAGTCACAATCTGTCAACAGTAAACTGCTTGCCACTCTGGGGGAGAAAAATCAAGATGTCACCAAAGCTAGGGGAGCTGCAGAACATGAACAGCAGACATTTTAACGGGAATTGTCAACATGCAGTGTTCTACAGAGTGGAAGACTCCAAACACAGACAATTTCAGATAAGCCCCATTGCCAGATTAAAGGGAAGATCTGCTGTTTTTCTGGTTAGGGTTCAACTTGTTTTGCTTAATGAGGTCAATGACCTCATTATGGTCATTTGATGATTCAACATAATTCAATATTTGTTAAATGCGGGACATGCCCTACCCAAGTGTAAAGTAAGATAGTTTGGACTAACATTTACAGGGCTTGTAAATGTTACAAGACCTAGACTACATAGCTGAGGGCTATGCCCCTGTCATAATTGTCTTATTCATTAAGAAGGAAGACAGGATTTGTCGTGGTCTCTGATGGTCTCTGAAATCAGTATATGGACATCTGCTGTCAAGCGATGCCTAGAGAGTCTCGACTGAACTATCCTTTGCACTGATACATTATATTGTTCCATCAATGGCATGATGGGAATCAAAAAATGATTATTGTTCATCAAAATAAGATAATCAGTCACAACAATGTCTTGTTGTTAATTTGCTTACTTCTAAAAAAAGCTTGTATTTCTTTGCATTCAGTTTAGTTTTTTTCCTGTTTTCATTTATTTTGTCTTTAAATCAGCTCCTCAAGTTGTTTCCACTGTGACCAACAGCCAAAAAATTGTCTTTTTGTTTTTGTCAAAAAAGGCTATAGCCATCTTCTACAATATCTCTCACACTGCAGTCTTTTTCACATGCCAGACACACACACACACACAAACAAAAGGATCCAGAGAAGTAGCCCCAAAGACCTTGACACATCTGTTGTAATATTCATCCCCTGGAGAGCCATGGCCGTTCACAGTGCAGCCACACAGGAGTTTGAGCGATGGCAGGCCAATGAAATTAAACCATTTCCCACCACAATATTTCTATCCCATAGCCTTCACTGCCACAATTCTGCCATGTTCTGGCCTTCTACAAAACATACAGTGACAAAAATACACAAGTAAAAAAAAAAAACCTTCCCCTCCTGGACCAAAACAGATACAAAGGCCATATAGCTGTCGCGACAATCCCATGAATTAGCCCAGATTTTCCTTCCACTGATCTTCCACTGAGACTACATCAGTGTTGTATTGTCACAGTCTAGGGGTAATATGCATGTGTGAACATGTGTGCCCATGTAAGCAGTAGCTCATTCTAGAGTAGGTTGCAGATTTTGAAAAGCAAACTTTTTAAAAAGCCAATTTAAATGGGGTTAGAGTAGATTGCCACAGCAAATGACATGTTCCTATACTCATTATAGCCACATCAGACACATGAAAGTTTCTCACACTGCTTGCTTAATTACCCATTCTAATTAATGTCTCCTTTACTTAGATGACATACTGAGCAGAATGACACTAGAATAACAGGTCTGTGCTAGTGCAGAACATCCTAATATTTCATTACCTCTTTCATGCCTTGACACCGAGCAAGGGTCAATACCTCGGTGCATAGTTGAATCATTAACAATTAAAATTTTGCACAACCTGTGAAACAGTTACTTTGATTGAACTCAACAAGTCCCATGCTAGTCTTATACTAATGCCCAAAAACTCTCTGATGTCTTATTAGCTGTCCTTGCTCACTATCCTACACAGGTTTCTGTATGTGAAAGAAGTCAAAGAATTTCCTCATCCTCCTGTTATCATTATTTCTGATACTCATCGGCACTTAAATTTACTTTTCTTGCCTCTTCACAGAATCATACAGCAAATTGACTGTTAATGCAGGCAGTAAATCCATTATGAGACACAGCCTTTTTTAAATCTTAAAACAGAGTGGCTCTCCTCTTCTGAGATTCTGTGGTAGAGTGCACTCATGCCGCAGTATGAATTGATTTCTTCAAACGGGCCTCTCACACTAAACCTATTTTTCACCCAGATAAAGCACCTTAATGGATGAGTGGTGCAGTTGACCTGATTATAATTGTACACACAGTGCTGGAAGATGTCTGCTGCAAACTTGTCGCTGTACAGAAATGATGTTTGATGCATGGAGACACAATGGCTCTATGGACCTTCATAGTGTAAGTAAATAGGAAGGGTTGTTTTTTTTACTGGCAGACAAGAGGCAGAGGACTGTGACCTATAAAGAGAAAAGGCAATATATTGCATTTCTGTGAGCCACAATGTACCCACCAGACCAAAGTTCTTGCACATGCTGTGTTTTTAAAATAACATCAAAGGTTGGACAAACTAGTGCATGAAATAAAATATACACAAGATCACAAAGTATACTACAATATGTCTGTCTTCTGCCCACACATGCACAAAGAGTCCTTACATCTCAATCGTGAGTCCGAGAGCGTTTCCACTAGAACAGGAATGAAATAGGGAACACATAATGAGACAACGGCGCATAGCTGAACAAGATATATATTAGCAGCTGAATTCTCACCCCACCGCACCATTTACAAATCTCTTTTATTCTTCACTCTTCCTATCCTGTTCTGTCTTTCAATGCAACATGTGCCATAATCCAATGAGCACTTTTACAGTGCTACTCTTCTGGCACTGAGCAATACGTACAATGAATAATGCAGCACTGCTATTAATCAAGCTGCAGACAGCTTCAACATGCAGTTCTACACAGAATAGTCAGGATCACAGATTTTTAGGTTGAATTGCTTATTCAGTTGGCTGGCGCTTTATCAGAAGTAATAATATGTAATCAAGTCTCACACTGAGAATTCATTTCCCAATCTGAATAATTAGCAGTGTTGATATATAGCACATTTTAGGTGCATAATGATAAAAAAAAAATTAGGGCAAAGGTTTATACTCTATTAACCTAGAACAAAACATTGTATAGTTTACATCTTGGTTCTTTATGTTACTTGTGGGAAAAAAAATTATTAATAATTCAGTTCATCTAAATTTCTAAAGCTTTCTCTGTCCCTTCAGAATATTATATTATAAAGCAATAGATAGGGGTATGGGCTTAACTTTTTCTTTTATCTTTCAACACATTCTCACCTTTCATCTCTTCATCAGCTTAGTTTCTTCCCCATCCCTTTGTCCTTGAGTATTCACCCCTTCACACATTAGAAACTAATTTCCAATTTCATTCTGTCCAAGTGACTGTTCAGTGACATTTCCAACCAATTTCTCTTTATTCACATTTTTATTCACATGGCTAAAACACAAACCTTTATCATAAATGACATAAAATGTGAATTAAATAATCTGTATCACTGGATTTTTAAGGCAAGTTGATTCAACTTTGTGAGTTAGGAGGAGTCTTCCTGTACTGCATAATTTTGATATTTCAATACGAAAAAATCAATTTAAAAGAAGAATAAATAACCTTTACTTGTCCCCAGCAGCAAGGCAATCTCTGCTTCACACCTGCAGGCCTAGAGGCAACAGTGACTGACCCCTGCTGTGGTCGTCTCTTGCATATCCCAGCCCCTGAAGTGCTGGACTCCATTCTGCCAACTACCGTGCCTTTTTTCACTCACACCCATAGCCAGGTGCTAAAATAGCCTACTGATAAGGGCAAGAATGGGGCAGGGCCCAACCAGCTGGGTGATTGGGAAGCGTGAATAAGCACAGCTAGCTGCAGCTAGCTCACAACAGCACTGTTTGAACACATGTATGGCATCTCCAGCTGTATTCTGTGTTTGACACAAATGGGGCTCCCCTTGTTGTGATATACTGCTTTGACAAACCCTTTCATAAGTCTCACTTGGCAGCTTGCAGTTGTTTGTTGGAAAAGTCTCAGTGTGGTTTATCAGTTGTACCATCAGCAGGCATCTGCTCTTTGCTTTTTTGAGAGGGTTTTCAGCTTTTTTTCACTTGCTCTCAGTTGGGAGAACAAAAATGAGTTCTGTGTAGAGAACCATTCAAATGTGTCCAAACTTTGATAAGCATTCTCTGCTTCTGATTCCAAAATGATGAAACCCCAATAAACATTTTGTTTCTTTTTTCCTCCTCCAAAAAATTTTCCTCCTTTCTTTTGTCAGTGTATCATGCAGAGAAGTTTTGCACAGTTGAATACTGACCTTGGATAAACACAGCTTTTTCCAAGTGTAGTCTGAGAGTTTAGTAATCATGGTGATGGAGGTTAAGTTAAGGAGCATATGGGGAAAGAGGACTCGCATTATGACATTTATTGGACCAATCACCTAACCTCCTGTTACAGAGATAAAAGGAGCTACAGTTTAGAGAATTGAGGTCAATCAATAGTGCAACCACAGCCCAGCAAGAGGATTTCAATCTTTCATAATATATTAATAGCCATACACTGCCAGTGCACTGGAGGGTTCATTACAGCTAGCAAAGATACACATTAGTATAGACCATACTTTACTTCTTACTTTCAAAAAGGGTCCAAATTCTAATTGAGACCAGTCATTGAGGCCACACTTTTACAGACTATAGTGTCACAAAGTACAGACCCAGCATCTGTTCTATACTGCACACCAAAAAGTTTGATCAATAAAGCTGCCAGGGGTTTAAAGAAAAACTCATAGCATTGCTTATGACATGCAGGGTTGCTGAGCTGTATTATCACATTTCATTTCATTATCAGATTAGTTTAACAAGTGAGATTAGGACTGAATCTGTAAAACCATGTATTACATGTCACTGACTCTGAATGACTATATATGAAGGTGAGCCTGCAAGTGGATACAGCAGTGACAATGGTCCCAAAAGGCAACCAGTAGAGCTTTCAGACTGGTTTATTTGCTCCTTTCTCAGGAACTCTGGCGAGTCAGCATCAAACTGCAGACTTGTGTTAAGAAATCCTAATGTCTCTAGCGATCTGTTATCTCTTCTTCACAACACAGCATAAATTATTTCTCAGTACATGCTACAGTCCCAGTGAATATTACATTATTCTCTGTAAGAGCACTCATACACTCAATAGCACTGATTGCCTCATTACAATGGAAAATGGGTGGGGTATCAGGAAGATGATTTGTGGAACAAGTATAAGATTAGAGGAAGTTCAGCAATACCAAATTGTGAGAGTTTATGACTGGGTCTTTTGTCATAGGTATGCAGCGTTTAGTTTCTTAGACACTTAGCACATTCTTAAGATTGTTGTAAACTAAGAGTTGGACTAGAGTTGACTAGAGTTGGATAGCAGTTGGATAATGTGGCTTGCAACACTGCAAAAACTGTTTAGGATTGGTTTGAGGAACTCAACAAAGAGAGATTTGCCCCAAATCTAAATTTGATTTGTGGGTTGCACTGAAACAATCCATGGGTGCCCGACCTTGCAAACTCTGAGGTTTAAAGGATATGCTGTTTAAAAAAAGTCCACGATTTGATGATTATTGCTCTTTTGGTGATGTGGTGGGGGGTTCTTCTTGATATATGTAATTCATGTTAAATGTAGTGTGTGTGTGTGTAGTGTGCGGATCAGTGGGAGATGCTTCATGTCATAATTTCATATCAGTGGCTTTCATTAAACAAGCTCAATGAATTTGAAAACACATGGTCGAGCAAATAAGGTTCAGTTTCAGCAGACAACCACAACATCTGTACCCAAAATGTTGTGAATAATGAATTCTGCAATAATTTTCATTCCATTCCATTAATGGTACATGTTAGCAGTCTGATCCTGCTCCTCCTCTGTGATGTTAGAAAGTTCGAATGTGCTTTTAGAAATTAATCAAAACTCCCTACCAATTATGTGTAAGACCTTGGTTTTATCACAGTTTACAACAGGACTTCAGGGCAAACATGCTCAGCTAGCTCCTGTCATTCTTCATGTAGTCATGAGTACATTCTCAAAATTCAAACAAACTTTTATATGCATATTTTATGGCCAACAGCTGCCTGGAGGGAAATGCAACGCAAACATCTATCCCCTCAATTCGAGACAGAATTATTTGGAACAAGCTTTTTCAGTACTGTATTTAAGATGGGCGCAGATGCGGTAGCATGCACGCTCTAACAGGCACTGTGGGGGCCTACTCTGCAGCTGTTCACATAAATTATGCATCCTGAGTGCAAGGACTGGAAATTCGAAGAGACAGATGGCTTTCACATCACCCAGTGATGGCAAACCAAAAGAGCAAAACAGACCAAGGGCTTTATTTTCTGCCACAATGATGTAAAGTGATTGCACATAAATGTGCAGATTCACACCTGCAATCACACAGGCTTTTGTGAACTGTGTAGATTCTACATATATTTATAGTTGTCATGTTGAGGCTAATGAATCTAACTTTACCATCACCAATTCCCCTATTAAAGCCTTATAGCTTTGTTTCCTCTCAAACAAACATGACCTTCTTGCTGCTGAAGAGTTCAGGGCTGGCTAACTGCAGTTACCCCTGCACCTGCAGTTAATGAGGACTATCCCTTTCTCTCTACCTGAAAGCTTCCCTCAGGAGGGGCTCATAGCTGGGCCTCTCTGCAGGTTTGTTACTGAAGCTCCATGTTAAAGGGCAGCTCTCAAACTAGCCAGCAGAGCACAAAGACCTCCAACCACAACCTGTTCCTTCAAAATCAACTCATGTCTTAACCTTCCCAACAACTCTTCCAGGGTTCAGCCAAGAACACCTACAAATTACAGCCCCTCTCCACCTGAAGGTGTCCCCACAGGTATCCCGGCATCCTCATTGCTCAGTCAGTGATGCGGAAGAGAGAGAGCCCACTGCACAGGAACCTCAGTTTGATGAATGGTCCAACAGCTGCAACATGTACTTCAGGGAACACAGGTTAACAACCAAGCACCTTAACAAGACTTTTTTTTTATCCCAATATAAAAGAAATATCAGTGAACCAAAGCATTTCAGTTTCAGAGGGGACAAGAGGTAGCGTATCAACATTAATACAGCACATGGAACACATTATAAAAAAAGCATACTCTGAAATGCCACACATAATCTGAAATGCCCATTTGGTGTATTTCTAACAATGTAGACTGGGGAAGGAAGCACATTCTGGGGAAGGAAGCACATTCTGAAAACAATGATTCATTTAAACAATAAAGAAACACGGCACGATGTCCAAAAACAGGGGAAATAAAGGGGGAAATCCAAAACTAGCCCACAGACATGTGGCGATTGCCAGAACAAAAACAGTTGCCAGGTCCACACAGAAGGTCAAGTTCATGAAAGAATGTCGCCGCTGCCGACGGGCGGTTGAATAGCACCTTTTAACTCCTGTCTTGATTGGGCACAGTTGATTTCTCCAGCTGCAGCCAATCCTGACAGAGCCCCCCCTCCAAGGGCCATGTCCTGGGAGCCCCAGAAGTACCATCAGTGGAGGAGGCGGGGTGGGTGGCGAGAACCACATGGCTCCTGCACTGCTGTGTCCTCCTACTGGTGGACCAGGACCCTCTGGCTGACCGCATGGTGGCCTCGGTCCCTCCAACCTGCACAAAGAAACAAACTGGGCCGACCCTTCCGGGTGCATGGGGACCCTGTCTCCGCACGTCCCCTTTGACACTTCCTGCATCGTTCCCTGCCCTGTGCCGGGAGGCAGTCCCGAACCCTCCAGCAACCACATACGGCATCCCTGTCTGGTGCCATCTGGACACATGCAGCCCCTCTCGCTGCACGTCCCTGCTAACAGAGCTACCAGCTTCCCCCCCTGCACCATGCAGGGAGGCGGTCCCGGACCCTCCGGTGACCATTCACTCCACCATAGGCTGGTGCATTCTGAGAACCTGCAACCCCTCTCGCTGAATGTCCGTGCTGGTAGTGCGTCCATCTTCTCTCCCTGCACCGCACAGGGAGGTGGTCCCGGACCCTGCAGTGACCGTTCACTGCACCCAAGCCTGGTGCATTCTGGGAACATGCAGCCCCTCTCGCTGCATGTCCCTGCTGGCAGAGCAACCAGCTTCACTCCATGCACCACGCATTCTGGGTGCATGCAGACCCTCCCGCTGCACATCCCTGGTGCCAGTGTAAGGGATTCGCCAGACCATCCAGCCAGCCCCTTCTGCGTCCATTGGGAAAGGAAGAGGGCCCTCTTCCTGCCTTTCCCAGCTGGGTCCATGCCTTCCAGTGGGCTCTGTGGGCACCCACCCTCCCCTCAGGAGGAGCCCTCAACCCAAACTGCACCCCCCCAAAAAAAATTTGGGGGAGCACCCCCCTTGCTGGACTTGGGGTACTTTGGGGCTCGTCCACCTCGTCCTGGACCAGCACAGTCAGGTCAGGAACTTCCTCCCTGGCATTCAGCTCTGCTGCTGGATCGCCATCTGCTGGACACAAAGAAGGGAAGTGGAGGTGACATATGGACACAAGAGACCTATACACAGAGAGAGACAGACAGAAGAGAGGGTCATCTGGTTCCCTCTCTCGACTCTCTGGGACCTCCTCAGGGGACAAAGCCAGGATCACGGGAGGCGCGACCCTCTCACCACCTGCCAGTGCTGAGTTTTCTTGCACAGGCTCCTGACTGGCGCTGGGTGTGGTGGTGGGGCAGGGTTCGATCACTGGCTCAGGCTCTGGCTGATCGAACTCTGCCCTCAGTCTATCCAGGAAGTCCGGAATACCCATCTTGTCTTCCTCTCCCTGTTGCAAAAAGGCTGCGCCCCAGCCCCATGCTGACCGAGTCGTGTGAGAATGATGGTGATCTTGTCGGCATCTTAGAGGGAGGGAAGAGCAGAAAAGTACACGCCACAGGATGTTAAAAAAGACTGGCATGTACCTGCGGCTCCAGAGAAGGGTCCCGGGACCATGGGTATGTCCTACCCGGGGCTGGGCGCGTTGCTGGAGATGGTGTGTGTGACGTGGAGGGTGGTGGCTGTTCTCTCCAGCAGGCGGGGGTGCGCTGGTGCTGCACTGCCGTTCAGCAGGGGAACGTCCAGGCAGAGGAAAGGCGTGACCAAAACCGGAGAGGCGGATTCCTCACGAGGCACTCCCTGTTGCTGGCTGACTACTTCAGGTCACCTTCTTCTTCCTGCTTACCCCCACGTCACCGTCTTCCTCCTCATGGTCCTCACATCACTGGATGTGACGTGGGTCCCCATGGACCTCGTGGCGATTGTGGACAGGCGCGATGGGTGGGGCCACCGATGGCCCAACTCGCATCATTGTTGCTCTCGTCGGGTCCATGTCTCCCTCGTCTTCAGCGCACCCCCAGAAGTCACGTGGGTTGTCACAGACCTCACGACAACCACGGACGAGCGTTCTCGTTGTTGTCCTTGTCCTCCCACCGGTAGTCCCGTGGGTCGTCCACCCTACTGACATCCCGGATCCAGGGCACGATCAGCTCCCAAGAGCAGTATGGGATCCCAGAATGGGATCTCCCACAGTGAAAATCAATCCCTGTCATTAAGGTGATGACAGACAGTGATAGACATACTAGCAGGAAGACTGCATCCATTGCACAATCAGAAACAAAAATGTAAAGCCTTCGGCTGTGCAGCTAATATAGCCAGACTTCTATTTGTGTTTTCAAACTATCTGCTATCTGAGGTGGAGCAGAGACACTGGACACTTTCAAAGTAAAGCGAAGTGAAGTGATTGTCACATGTGATACACAGCAGCACAGCACACGATGCACACAGTGAAATTTGTCCTCTGCATTTAACCCATCACCCTGAGTGAGCAGTGGGCAGCCATGAAAGGCGCCCAGGGAGCAGTGTGTGGGGACGATGCTTTGCTCAGTGGCACCTCAGTGGCACCTTGACGGATCGGGATTCGAACCGGCAACCTTCTGATTACAGGGCCGCTTCCTTAATCGCTAGGCCACCACTAAGGCTAAGGCTGAGCATAATAAATGTCTTCCATTACATTCTGAAAAAAATTATCTACAGTAAACAATTACATGACAAAAGGTTCTCTAATTAATTATTCTTAGATTTTTATTGAAACAATTGAATACTTTTGTACAATTAATAAACAATATTTGGTTATTATTTAGCTCAAAACCATTTCAGGGTAGAGTGAGTGTGTAATAGGTGTCAGAATAGGTTTGTATTAAATAGTTCATTAAACAAATAATTGTTTTAAATTGAAGACCATGTTAGAAGATACTTAACAGTGTGGACTAGTCCACTTTGATGATATTGGTCCACTGAGCATGTAACACTACTTAATGGTAATTAATGGTGAGCATCACTCCCAATGCCATCTTCTATGGTACTCTACATAGCTCTATTATGAGACTACTTTTAGTTTCTCTGTACAAACTTCCATTTGGTCAATAAAGAACAGAGTCATTTTATATAATTGTGACACATGGGCAATCATCATCTTCTACATCATACACCATCCTACTGGTCAGTAGGTATGAAATATAACCCTGCATTTTCCCCTCTAGTATCCTAAGGCACTGTTCTGTGTCCTTAATGAAAGGTACATATAATGCTATAAAATTTGCATATTCTTACTCCAACCCGTAGTGCTCTTACTTTATCATTGCTTCAGTTTTATTTTGTTTTTTATATATACTTTATTAATCCTGAAGGAAATTGCTTCTCTGAATTTAACCCATCACCCTTGGTGAGCAGTGGGCAGCCATAACAGGCGCTCGGGGACCAGTGTGTGGGGACGGTTCTTTGCTCAACCTGACTTTGTACAACATACCACTACCACTTTGCTAAAATGTTTGAATTGATGCTACAAACTTAACAAAACTATGTGAGAGATCACATAGTTCTACCCATGATCCAGTTACTGGTGTTGTTGCTAAGCAACATCATACAGACAGAGCAAATTACCACATCAAATTGTGACCATGGACCAATAAGGCAGAAAGATATGTGCAGAAAAGCAAAGTGCTGGAAGTGAATGGACATGAATATTTTTCATTGTTTTCAGGACACACAAGTACTGAAAGAAAACGTGAAGAATAGTGCTCAGGAGAAGAGAAAAAATGGAAACAACAGGGGCATGCAGCCGATCACAGCAGGAAACCAAACGAGAAAACGAGAAAGAGAGAGAACTGGTGACTCAGACTGTTACAGACGCTGTATTATTTAACAAAGAGAAGGAAGGATTCAACCTTCTGATCCACCTCTCTGCCAGGCAACAACATTTCCTTTGTGACATTTTTCATCAATATTCAAAAACAGCTGTTTAGGTTTGGGATATAAATATTTTTTAATCCTAAAGCCATTGAATTCAGAATTCACATTTTTTGCAAGATACACATTTGTAGAGAAGGAACTTCTCTACATCTACATCTGGCCTGTGCCAGATCTTGTTTAGTAACAGTGACTGATTACAGCTGTCAGTCACTCCGTGAGCCCCTCTGCTCCTTCTACCATAATGGCCCAGGCTCTCAAGAGAGAGCAATTGCGCAAAACAGCACATCAAACGCTTGTGGGACATAATGAGCCAGTGGGATCTGTGATAGTCAGCCAGACAACTTAAACAGGTTGCACACCTAATAGTGGTCTGAGTCATTCTATTTCTCTCTAACACACATGAACACACACACATTTTGTTTACATTTGTTTCCTGAACAAAGCCTCTGAATCAACATTAAATCACAGCTAGTGCCCATTTCTGACACAGGGATTTTTCACCTTGTTACAAGCTAGTAATTAAAGCAGGCTGGCACTGGCAGCCCAAGGGCCCCCGGCTGTGCCTCTAATGGCTGCCAGAGAACAAGTGGAGGCAGAGAGTGGAACAACTAACATGATTACAGGACACAATGCAGCCTTAACACAAGGAGCAGCAAGGAGCAGGCTTTTTACAAAAACAGGGCTAGACTACATGCATATGAGTAAGTGGGGCAGAATTATAGTGGTAGCACATTTTGGGTCATCCATGACTGTGGCATGTTTACAGGAGCTGTTTTTCAGGGGTTTGACACATACAAGGAGCTGATGAACCCACAATGTGACACTTAGTAAAGCCCAGATTTTTATAAACTACTGACTCAAACTGCTTCTCACAGTAGAAGGCCAAACAAAAGGACAAATTGGCAGATGGAAGAGAGAGGTCATTACAGATGTGCAGGAGAGACCCACTCACAGGAGTTGCATCAAGCTGTTCTTACTGCTCCTCCAAACCCCAATAAAAAAGGGAGACCATTAACGCCTCTACAGCAGGAAAACTAACAAAGAAAGGAGTCAAAAATGAACATGGGAAAGAGGTAGACAGAATCAGCTTTAACTAATGCTCCACTGTGGTGTGTGATTTATAACCTTAGCAGTGGGAGATCGGTTTCCATAGCAACCAGCTTTATCTCTTTGATAGGTGCAGACTGACTGGAAACCGAATGCACAGAAATAGAAAGAGGGGGAGAGAAGTGGAGGGAGGAAGAGGGACTCACCTGAGGCTCAGAGGTGTTTAAAAATAGAACAGGTGGAATAGGCGGCCATATACAGAGCTTTTCATATTTGGTTTAAAAAAAAAAAAAAAAAAAAGCAATCACATGATTTACCAAAAGTTTATAATTTTTTTAGTAATTCCAAAAAAAGTAATTAATCATAAAATGTTAAACTTTAGTAAAAGGTTCTCATAAAATCAAAGCAATCCAATTTTTGGTTGTTTAATATCACACTCTAAAAATGATTAAAAAGCCAACCCTGTGTTCAGATAAAATATTCTTGTAAATAAATAACTTATCAAGAAAAAAATATTGTTGACAAAAATAAACTTTTTATTTTTAACAAAATCATCCAGATTTCCAGACAATCGTTTCAGATCACCAGCCAGCTTTTCATAATTCAAGGGATTGAGATGGCAGAAGCATGATTTACGTGGTCAGTTTATTTTGGACATATGCATTGAATCATTGTCCTTTTGGAACATCCAACTATGACACAGATAAAATTCCAATAATCCTTTACTTTAATTTCTAATGGTGTAATGGTAGTTTTGGAGATTTGTTAACTCCAGCAATTTACTTTTTCTTGTCATTTATCATTATTTTATATGGCCTCTATTACCTGCCTGGACCCTCATACCATTTTTTTTTTATTATGGTTGCTATTCCCTTTTTTAAATGCAACAGAAATAGCAGAGTAGTCAGTAGCAGTTTTTAAAATCTTTCCCTGACTATTGATCAACTTATTTTGTTTCTTTGTTTCTCTAATGAATTGAAATGTGTGACAATAATTGCTGCATAAGTGCTTAAAAACTATATGAGAGATTCAAACAGTTTGTTTTGACTGAAGAAATATTATTACTATTATGACTACCATTAGGGGTCTGTGGTTTACTCTGCCCCACCCTGGGTGAGTTCCCGGACTGCACCCAATGTCCCATGATGGGCTCTGGCCACTGTGAACCTTCTTTAAAATCAGGAGTTTAGTGTTGGGAATGAGTGAGTGAGTTTAAAAAGGAGTACCAAAAGTGAAGAGATTGTCATTGTGAAACACAACAAAATGTGGTCTCTGTATTTAAACCATCACCCTAAGTGAGCAGTGGGCAGCCATGAAAGGTGCCCGGGGAGCAGTGTGTGGGGATGGTACTTTGCTCGGTGGCACATGATTCAAACCAGCAACCTTCTGATTATGGGTCTGTTTTCTTTACCTGCTAGGTATATAGTGTTTGTTCACTCACACTCCCACAAACCTTAAACAGTCAATCTCTTTTCTGTGTTCACTGTAAATTACATAACTCTCCATTGTGCTCATTTAACATACCTTTGTAGAAAGCTCCAGACCCTAAAATGTTTACACACGTATCCAGCAGACCATAATTCCCATTTTCCAACAACAATGTAACTCAGCATGCTTACACCATGATAACATTACAAAAATTGTAGGAAATATTTTATCCTACCTCATTTTTTAAATTGCATTGTACTAGTGCAGTTATTCCGTCGACACACTGTAGGTTTTGATATATTCACACAATTCTAATCTTACATGCAGTATACTACAGCAATGCTATGCCAATGCTTTTAATAGATGAGAAAATGACATCTAAATGAAAGCTAATACATATTCAAAAAGCATAGAAACTATTTTATGTATACACCACATTTACAGTTCCAGAAAATGTCTGAAAGGGCAAATCTTAAATATGTCTTATCATTCGGTTGGTTTCCCAAAGCAGAGAAGCAAGTTAACAATGATCAAGGCTAGGGAAATGGATACTGGACTACCTCACCAAGAAACCACAGTATGTGAGAACTCAGGGCTGTGTGTCAAACAGGGTGGTCTGCAGTAAGAAGCCCCACAGGGAACGGCACCGTTCTGGCACTGTGAGACTTCACTCACAACTCCACCAACTGACGACTCTGCAATAGTTGATCTCATAATGAATGGGGACAGCACTACAGAGAACTGACCCAAGACTTTGTGGACTGGTGCCATCAGAACTACCTCCAGATCAACACTGGAAAAAACAAGGAACTGGTGGTAGACTTCCACAGGCACAAAATTCCTCTGCAACCACTGAACATCCAGAGCGAGAGGTACCTTGGTGTTCATCAGAAGACTAAACTGGACTGGACTCACAACTCTGATGCTCTCTAAAGAAAATGGCAGAGCTGGGCTTTTGGAGTGAAGATCCATTTACGGTGGAGTCTGCTGGGAATAGAAAGAGACTGAACAGGCTGATCCGGAGGGCCAGCTGTCTTCTAAGATGCCCTCTGCACATAGTGGAGGTGGTGAGTGACAGGATAATGGTCGATATATATATGAGATCTCAATATACACACACACACACAGATATTTCCAGATACATTTTTGTAGTTATACTGTTGGAATTGTCTTTATTTTTGCTTGTACTGTGACAATGTGAAATAAAACCTCCAAAACAGAAATATTCAAGACAGATTCCCCAAGACAACATTTTGTTGTGTCATTCTCCCTACTATAGTATGTTTTTAATTGCTGCACAAAGCTTCCATCTCTGTGTAATGTTTGTATCCACAGAAAATATTAATTGTGTGTGTGTGTGTGTGTGTGTGTGTGTGTGTTCTGAAGACATGGAGAGAACAATAGGATGGGATTCATGCTGAGAATAGAGAAGTAGACAGGTTAAGAGATGATACTAGCAATGAGAGGGGTAATGTTACCTATCTTCTGTTCTTACACACTTTAGCAAAATTACAAGAACAATATATAACCCCATGTGAACACCTGCAACACTATTTATGACTTTCATATGCATTCCAGACATAGGCTCATTACCACTGGGCTGGGTCCAGAGGAAAAGGCTTTGAAGTAAAAGTGACCATGAAAGCAATTGCTCTGTTACGTTGAGCCTGATGGCCAGTTGCCTGGCTGGCCAGCCCAGTTCAGTTGGATGCAGTCACAAAGAGAATAGTTAATGTACTTAAATCTCACTGAGCAATCCAAGAGTGCCGCTCATCATCGGTTTTATATGTGAAACCTTCTAGGTTTGGTGTTTAAAGCCATTTAGTACACCTCTAGTGCCTGCAATCCCATATTATGCTTGATGTAGTAAAGAAAATGCATACATAATGAAATAGCTTAACTAGTACTGTAATTCCTAAGGAACCTATTTTAGACAGATGCAATGAGGAAGAACATGGAATCAGCTGCTCTCCTGTGCTGTATCCACAAAACCTTTTAGATAAGCCTTGGTGGAACATGAAACACTGTCCCTTTAAGGCATAAATAGTAGAAAAGCCACATTGAACGTCCTTACATAAAATGTATAGCCCGATTGGGCTTTCCAATGAATGCATCTTTAATTAAGCAAGGGAGGTGCATATGGTTTGGTTTTAAACAATAGCAATAGCACTACCACTTAGTGAGACTTCACTCACAACTCCACCAACTGACAACAAGCACTACAGAGAACTGACCCAAGACTTTGTGGACTGGTGCCATCAGAACTACCTCCAGATCAACACTGGAAAAACCAAGGAACTGGTGGTAGACTTCCACAGACACAAAATTCCTCTGCAACCACTGAACATCAAGAGCGAGAGGTAGCACTACCACTAGCTATATGTTTGGTCTGATTAAAACTGAATGGCACGAAACACACACATCACTCACAAAAAAGGCCCAAGTCTTAAATGCTCAACAACAAAACATTAAGCAGCTGCTGCTAAAGAACTAGATCTCACAAATGCTATGACCAAATAAATAAATAATGTCAGTTTTCATCACTAAGCTCATTTTACTGACCACTTTTAAAAGAAAGGAAACCATTTGCCAGGCATCTGGTTTAGTCAGCAGAAAGTGTATATTAATATTGATTTTGCAAGTACTTGTGACCACTTGGCTGCAAGGCTGTTGTCTGTCAGCTAAGTGAAAAGTGAGCCTGTTTTCTTTCTGACAGCCATGGCTAAGATAACGTGAGCAGAAAAATAGAAACTGGATCAATTAAAGCTACCCACAGCTTTATTTAATACATGTGAGGTCAGCTGAGGTTTACCAATTAACACTTAGATCACGTGGTCCAGCAACTGAAATCCAGAATTACAACTATCCCTAATGCAGTACTTCCAATACCAGCATATGTACCCAAAAAAAAAAAAAAAAAAAGAAGTGGAAGCTGCAATCAATAGAACGAAGTTACTGAGTGCAGGAGGAAGAGTCTCATTAAAGAGACTCACACTGAGGCTTTCGGACAGGGAACAATGACAAACAGAATGATATAAGAGCCACTTGAGAGTACCATAAAGCCAGGGCTAAACTGATCATTCATTTTAGGTTTCTTACCTCAAGAATTTTAATTTTGTTCATATGAATATAAGAAGGTCTTCGTCTTCCTCTTCAGTTCTTCTTCTCTTTCACACATACCCCCAGGGCCTGTGAGGGTAAGCTTCTCATCCCCCTGTAAACATGGTCCTGTTTACCCAGCAGTTTTCATCAGACCAGGATCAATAGAAGGCCTTCGTCATCTGGTCTCATCAGACAAACGCCGCTAATGAGGCAAAGAACAGCTGAGTGTTCACTTTCAGCCCACTGCACCCAACTTGGGGGGAGAATTATTACTTCACACTACCCAACACCGTATTTTTAAAAAAAGAACACACTTGATGAATAGAAACCTGACTGATTTGAACAATTTACATGAAAATCAACATACCAGTGCTCTACATGCATCGAAGATAGTAGTGATAGTGTCTGAACACATGACTGTTTACTACAAGTGTGTTATATGTTCACCTCAAAATTATTCAATGTATTCACTTAATCACAGCATCTATTCTAGAATTCTAGAAGTCAAAAGATACAAAGAGCAATACTACCACCAACTGGTTAGCCCCTACAACTGCTGGATTGGCAAATGAATATGTATTTCAGATGAAATTACACCAAACAGAAGACTCAATCTGTAAATTATTTGGGAAGCTAGATAAACCAGACTCTGGGAGTACATGATCTATGGAAAGGCCGTTTTTCATGATGTCCTCTAAAAAAATTCTATGATAAATATCTAAAAAATCATGGACCTCTGTGACATAAAAAAAAAAACAAAAAACAAAAAATACCTTTTTGAACATTTGCTAAACTTATGTCATGTTTTTAAAGTATTGTGTTCAACGTATGTTTAAATAAAAGACATCTACATAAATGGCAATACCCATTTAGCTATCCATGGGAGTAACAAGATTTTTTATTTATTAATTTCTAATTTAAATGCACGTTTTTTTTTTTTTTTTTTTTTTTAAATAGAAAAAAATATAATCTGAAATGTGTCTAACTAGCAAACACCACATATAAAAGCTTTACACATAAATCACCTGGAAGCCATAATGTGATTGTGACCTAGGCCTCAGGATTATAAGGTGGTAGAAGCCTAGTGGGTAACACACTCATCTATGAACCAGAAGACCCAGGTTCAAATCCAGTTCAACTACCATTGTGTCCCTGAGCAAGAGCCACTCCGCAGAATTGCTCCGGGGGGGACGGGGTCCATGTAACTACTGATTGTAATTCGCTCTGGATAAGGGCATCTGATAAATGTTGTAAATGTAAATGCTAAAAGACAAGAGAGAAAATCAGTTCGACCAGGTGACTAAGCCAGTACCTTCCATATTTATTAAGACACCGCGGGGGAAGTGTTAAATAAATAAAATCAAACACTACAAATGACACAGGGTCACCATTAACGGTTTTATTTTGATATACAAAAACCGTTTGTGAGTTCTTGTTTCAATGAGAGGCCACATACACCGTCTCTGACCATTCAACTTTGTGAGGATTTTTTTTTTTTTTAATACTAAAACGCTAAACACTTACACAATTTCACAACTCAAAATGAGCAATTACTCTACAACTGCACAGAGGCAAATTAATGAATGTACCTGCTCTGTTTATTTAGCACTGAAGTAATTTAGGAATCTTAAGACATCTGAAAAATTACACATGAAAGATTGGTACTGCTGCTGATGAGCCCACATTTAAAAATTCCACTTGAAGCTTGAAGACCTTTTGACTCCCTTATGTAGACACTGTCCCCAGACAAGATTAGGTCTCCATCCCACACCAGAATCATCTCAACGCCTTTTATCTTTACGTTCTGAATTACGATCTCGCTCACTGTGAGAGTGCCTCTTCCCAGAGCGGCCACCCTCAGAGCTGGCCCCCTTTCGGTCAGCCTTAGAACTCTTGTCCTTGGAGACTTTTCCATCACGGCCACTGCTGCCTTTAGATCGTCGCTCTGCTGCGGCACTACCCTTCTTCCTCTCACGCTCTGAAGAGCGCCTCCTCCGCTTCCTATCCCGTGCATGGCCATCCCGTCCTCTGCTGCGGCTCCGGCTAGAGGAAGTGGAGGAGCTGGATGAGCTACCACTCGAGCTGCTTCGGCTGCTGGAGCCACTCGATGAGGAGCTACTCCCACTAGAGGAAGGGGAGCTGCTGCTGGATGAAGACGAACTGCTGCTCCCACTCCGAGTCCTCTTGTCTCTCACTTTGGCCCGCCCCCTGGCCTCCTCTTGGCCTTCAGAGCAGAGCTCTTTTGGGGGTTCTTCAACCAGCGTTTGTGGGGCAGTTAAAAGCTCCTGGGTCAACTGCTCAAGCTGGTCCGGCATAGAGGCTAAAATGGGTGTGGTGTCTTCCTCTGCACCCAGCAGGAACGCCATTGGAGTTGTGACAGAAACAGTCTCAAAACTCTGAATAGTGACTCTGGGCACCGAGGGCTCAAGACTTGACTCATCAGCAGACTGGAGGCTTTCCACAACATCTCTGGACTTGGATGGCTCCTGGTGAGACTCGCTAAGTCTAACTAAACCTCCCTGCTCATTAACAAACTCAGCATTGTGCGACACATCTTTGGAATGCACGTCCTTCTCATCTCCCTGACCTCTAAGCTGCTGCTGCTGATCCTCATCCTTGATCTGCCCGACTTCTATGACCTGCATCTGATCATCTACATCCCTGTCCTCTACATCTTCCTCATCCTTAGCAAGCTCCTGATTCTGAGGTCCTGAATCCTGCTCTGCCTTAAAGTCATTCATATGCTCAAACTTTTCACTAACCTCCCTCTCTTCGCTTTCCTCTTCATCTTCCTCCCCCTCATCATCATCCTGCATCTCCACAACACGATTACCTGTCACTTCCTCTACCTGAGCCGTCGGCTTACCCTCCTCTGGCTCTTCGTTCTTCAGCTCGATGGCCTGGCCTGGCTGCTCCTGTTCCCTGTCTGCAGCCCTGTGGGACTGTCTCCTGGGCCGAGCCTCCATCTTGTTGAGCTGCTCAGCAAAAGCTTCACGCCTTTCTTCAAAGAGTGCTATCAGAGTTGCAAGGGAGAAAAAAATAAAAAATAAAAAAAAATTTTTTACACACAGCCAAATCCCACATTGCAGCCTATCCACTATTCACAAAAAGCCAAAAACCTCACCATTCATTTTTTTCTGAGACTCATCCCAGAGCTTCTGTGTAGCGGAGCACATTTTACCAGGCAGGTAGAAGATGGGGGGCTTTGTCTTTGTTTGAATGAATTTCACAATCTTAGCATTGTGCACATTCCACTCTTCTTGCTGGAAAAAGAAAAAAATTCATTTCTTTGTTTCATTTCAGGTTAAAAATGGTAGCAACACAATCAATTCCAAGACAAACTTACTAATTGGGCAAGCTCCACTTTCTGTTCCAGAAGCCTCAGTTCGGTCTGTTTAGCCCGTCTCTCCTCAAAGAGTTCTCGCCTCTCACTCTCCACTTTCTTCCGCTCTTGCTCTGCCTGCACCTCTAGTTTCTGCTCAATCTCTTGACGCCTTTTTTGCTAAAGTTGTGAAAAGCATTGTTTGCTATTATTCATGGAATTTCATTCGAACTCATGGAGTTCCTTTTACAGCAGTTCAGTGACAAGCTTGGAACAAACACACTACCACAACCAGTCACCACTAATGAGTAATACCTTTTCAGTGGACACAGTGGATTCCTGCTTGAATTTCTGTAAAGTGCCCATCAACAGGCCAAACATGCGTCGATTCCTGTACAGAAGGAAATATAATGCAGTCTGATAAATGCTGTAAATTAAATATGACTTAATTGGTTAAGATCTGTTAAATATGTTTCTGAATTACATTTACCAGATGCCCTTATCCAGAGCGACTTACAAATCAGCAGTTACAGGGACAGTCCCCCTGGAGCAACTTAGGGTTAAGTGTCTTGCTCAGGGACACAATGGTAGTAAGTGGGGTTTAAACCTGGGTCTTCTGGTTCATAGTGTTACCCACTAGGCTACTACCACCCTGAATGAACTGGAACATGCTATAAACTAATATTTTCTGGTAACATTTATCATTCCAACCATTAGAGTCAGACTGGTCCACTCACCTTTGTTTCCCTCGCTCATCCATTGTCTGATCCTGGATCAGATCTCGACGTGTGCGCTCTTTGGAGGTAGCAACAACTGATGACTGCAACGCTGGCTATAAGATTAGAAGCAAAAGATTCTTAAGCATGAATATTTATTTATTTATTTGTTTATATTCTTAAGGCGAGGCAAGATTACTTTTTTGACGTCGTCATCATCCTCAGCGTCGCTGTCATGGCGTGAATCCCTCCTTGCTCTCTGATCTCCAGCAAGCCTAGAGGACCCATAAAACTATAGTTCACACAGCATAGACTGCATTGTACACAGTAAAAGAAACAGTTAAAGGACATGTTTTATTATTAGTAAATCAGTTTAATATATATTTGTATATAATGAGTGCAGTAAAAAAAAAAAAAAAAAAAAAGCATGTCACAGGTCTAAGTGATTTAATGTTGCAGACAACATTGAACATCAGCACCACCTTCTGGCAAAGGTAAGGAAAAAAAAAAAAAAAAAGGTCATGGTCAGTGACACAAACTAAGAAGCAGTCCGAACTAAATCTAATACAACCTGACCGTATAAAGATGATTGGTTTAGTCTGTATGTGTGTCCTTTAAAACATGGTGGAAACACCAGGGGAGTGGTGGCCTAGAATCTAAATAAGTGGACCCATAACAGAAAGGTTGCCGTTCGAATCTCAAGTCGCCGAGGTGCCAATGAGCAGTGCACACACACTGCTCCCTGCCTTCCATGCATGCCCACTGCTCACTAAAGTGAAAGTCATTGCGATACACTGCACCACATGTTGCACACAATATAACGAGTCCTCTGCTTTTAACCAATGACCCTTAGTAAGCAGCGGGCAGCCATGAAAGCCAGAGGACGGTGTTCTGGTAACTCAGTGGCACCTTGGCAGATCAGAATTCGAACAGACAACCTTCTGATTATGGAGCCCAGCAGTTCTGGCTCCACACAGCTAAATAAAGAGTAACTCCAAGGTGTCCAGCAAATCAAAAATAATCCTTCTCATAAGGCCTTTTTGTCTTGACCCCTGCAAATAGTCATGAATGGTAAACAACCAATAGATGACCTCTACAACAAGTGCTTAACTGAACATGAGACATGAAATAGTCTTTAGTCGGTAAAATAAAAGCCTGAGACGCGGCTGTGACAAAACTATGGCTTCTCTTTTGAGTCATAAAATGGTTGGATTAAGTCACAGATTCAAGCCCCACCTCTGGTTTATGCATCTAATTTTATTATTATGTTTATGTTGCAAGACCATTAAGGGAGAATGATACTCTTAATCTATGATCACTTACCGCAGCAGAGCTCCTTCAATGTCGCGTTGTTTAGCTGGAGGTCCTCCCCCAGAGTCAGAGAGCCCACGCCTACATACAAGAAAATGGCTGTTTGAACGCTTCACATTATTATTGAAGTATTACTACTACACGCAGGACATCTTACCTCAACAAATTAATGCCTCGCCCCCTACCTCCACCAGGGCCTGGGATGGTCAGCCGTCTTGTTTGGCCAGGTCTAATGGAGAAATATTTAGAGTCAAATCCTCGCACCGAACACCCAAAGGTAACCGGAAGCGCGAAGTATCGATACTTTCGAGTATCGTCTTCTGAAAGTGCCAACAATGTTAGCTGATTGACCCTAAAAAGGTTTGCTCCAGTACAAATATCGTCTGATAATGGATTATTAAAAACTCACATCTGCACTATGGAATGATAGAGCCCTGCCAGCACCATGGTGCAAACTAGGGTTACCTAAACTGGTTTACGTACAAAATCATGGCGTAACGTTAACATTAAGCAAATTACCATGCCTTAAACTTACATTTAGTTAATATAAAGTCCACATGTTCTCTGGGTTTGTAAGATGGAAAACGTAACAAAGCGGAGTTTAGAAATAAACTGAGATGAGTTAAGGCCGCAAACATATGAGATAGCTCGTTAGCCTAAAGGACGCTAATAGATAAAAGCTAACCGCAGAAAATAAAAATGAAAGTATTTTACAAACAATGCCTCACCTTAATTCGTTCGGATCCCTACCGATCAATTTTCGAATGTTTTCGTCCACATTTTTTAAGCTTTCCTTCGCTTTTTCGAGCTGGTCTTGCAAAGTTCGCACAGCCACCGCCATCTCAGCGTTTGGAGAGCACGCGCCCTTCGTCTCGACGCAAAGACTTCTGGGGATCCTCGGAGGACGTTGCGTCACTTTAAGCGACGCAAGCGTGGCCCAATAAGGCAAGGCTTTTTCTTCAGCGACCAATACAATTGCTGCGAGTTGTAACTGCTACCGGATTTTGGACCGGAAACCCGA
This sequence comes from Denticeps clupeoides, assembly GCF_900700375.1. Lineage (NCBI taxonomy): Eukaryota > Metazoa > Chordata > Actinopteri > Clupeiformes > Denticipitidae > Denticeps > Denticeps clupeoides. Next base: position 28,550,164 of record NC_041707.1, read on the forward strand.
TTTGGAATGCGCATGCCAAATTAAATTCCAGATAAAACATGTGTTTTGATACTTGATACTGGCAAAATCATATTTTATTTATGTGTTATGTATAATATGATTATGCTGGTTTTATTTACAATCTGTGGCTGATGCTAAAATATCAACAGAAACCAGTGAAATATCAGACAAATTCTTCAAGTATCCATTATTTTTATCCATTATTTTTTTGTACTTTTTATGTACTTATATCCATTTAATTACCATTTAATGCTCAAAAAGGAGATTATATAGAAATTCTATTCTTAAAAATATTTAGTTCAGTAATATTTAGGCTTCAGCAACTTCCACAATGTCTCATTTGCATATTTTAGACTCTTAGTAATAACATTGTGACCCAAACATACATAAACTTGCCACCTGAGCAAACCATCATCAAATGAGACAGTTGGTTGCTCAGAGTAAAAGCTAAGATCCATTATGACAGGTCTTCCTCATACGTACTGAAGTACTGCTCTTTCTGCACTTTTTTTCCACAGTATGGTTGTGCATGCTGGAGCCCATCCATGGTCGTGGGTGGTAGTAGGTTAGTGGGTAACACACTCACCTATGAACCAGAACAAGACCAAATCCCTTACTACCATGTGTCCATGAGCAAGACACTTAACCCCAAGTTGCTCCAGGGGGACTGTCCCTGTAACTACTGATTGTAAGTCGCTCTGGATAACGGCATCTGATAAACGCTGTAAATGTAAATTGTTGTGGGGCACAAGGCATGAGATACTTTGGTGAGTGAATTAGGTCAATTTAGTTTGGTTTTCTTAAAAATGTTTGTATTAGGCTTAGTTTGACACTGTCAAATCCATACAACTCATTGTTTCAAAATTCTGGGGGGATAGGGTCCAGAAGTGGTTGAAAGTGCGTTAAGAGTTCTGTCCTATGTAGTCAAGTTGTTGTTGAGAACTTGTATAGCCTTTTGATTATAGCCACTTTGATTAAGAGTAGGTTCCAAAAAATCAGGAATTGTACTTTAAATCAGTTGTAAACATTTAAAATAGCTTTTCATCATCCAATCAGCGTGAGCGATGAGTGAACTGCTTTTAGAATGACTATGGAAAAGATAGGTCACATTAAAATCACATCTATAATATCCACTACTTTACAGCATTGTTGTGTTTATAATGCAACTATCAAAACCACTTGCCATAAGTGTATTTTACAAATGTATTTTGTAAAAAAAGTTATGTGCTCAATTTTCAGTGGGCTGGTGCCCCACCTTAGGTGAGTCCCCGCCCTGTGTCCATTTCTTAAAGTCCCCAAAGGAGTCAATTTAAATCAGGAATGACCTAGATCTGACTAAGACATTACTTTGACATTTTCATGTAACATTGCAGCAGTCAAGATAGTGACTTTCACAAAAACATTTTTTCCTCAAGCTGGCACATTGAGCAAACATCTTTTATTTCATGTAACAATTTGTCATAAAATCTCAAAATCATGAAAAGCACATGAACATTAAACTGTCACTTTTACTTGTGGCAAAACTGAAGTCCTTATGAAAAACCAAGATGCTGTCCCTCTGTAAACTTCAGTGGACCAATTTAGTCACCATCAGCCAAGTCATTTTGTTCAAAATACCTTTGAAGATGAACAGGAACATATAAATATCAATCAGGAAAAAAAGATAAAAGTATAAAAGTATAAAAGACTGTTACCGTGCAACAAGACATATGATCAAGTTTAGTGGTGACAACCTGTCATCATCCTTAATTTCCTTCAGAAGAAACACCAAAACAGAATAAGCAGAATAAACACTTTTTATATTAGGCGACTGATGAAAACAACTATGGTGGTCTCTTACCAAAGTGGCTCGTACTTCAGAACTGCGTCTGGCCAGCTGCCTTATAAGAGAATGTGCTTCAGGAAGAAGTGGCTTCTCAAGGCAGGCCAGTAAAGCATACATCCATCTACCCTAAAAAACCCATACTATAAAATCTTATAATGCAATGCTGTAATGATAGCACAAGTAAATAAGAAAAATTGTACATACCAGCTGTGGCACAAAAGACCTTTCTGAAAACCAGGTCATCAAGTACTCTAACACAGCAGAGATGGTAGCCTTTAAGAGTCAAGGCCAATATGAGATGTGCATTCAAATAATAAATAACAGACCAGGTTAACAATGCAAGAGATTTACCTGATTTAGTCTGCTCACTATACTAAGGAAAGGTGGAAAACCTGTCTGGAATATGAGACAAGCACATAAATGATCAAGAAACAGAAGATGAGTGGCTATGGATACGTTTCTCTAGTATTTAGCTACCTTCACATAGTCAAGGCCTGGAGCATTTGTTTCTTCAAGTGTTGGAGGAGAGTTGAGATAGACATTCTCACCCAAACAAAAGATTTTCCATCCTTCCTCATCATCACTGTTGGGCTGTATTGAAAACAAACATCAAATGCTGTTCTTTGGCTTCTCATGAGAGACGAGGAAAAGATTAAACTGAACGGATAAAATATACTCACCACCACAACATTGTCATCTAAAGTTTGACTCCTCCAGTGTTGGCGATGCTTATGAACCCTCTACAATGAGGAAAGCAATTACATCATCTTTGTTACCCATGAACATAAGACATTCTCTTATGAACCAAAAGATCATTGTGTCCCTGAGAAGACATATAACCCAAGAGTCTCCAGGGGGACTGTCTCTGTCACTACTGATTTTAAAGACGGTCTCTGGATAAGGGCATCTGATAATGCAATCATTGTAAATGTGTTACACATATTGTCTAAAACACTTTTAATAAAGAGTGGAGATTTGTCACGCCACATCAGAAATAAGTGTTACATTATTGCAGCTATTTTCAAGATCACAACAAGGATCAGGTTGCAGCAATGACTTGTGCATCTAGTACAGTAGTTGAGCCATCATTTACCTGTCTTACTTCTGAGAAGTTGCTAACTTGTTTCAGCTGCCATTTGAGACTCGGGGAAAAACCTGCAGGGGCAGCCTGGCAACCTGTAATCTGAAGAAACAGCAGATTACTCAAATCTTTTAATGTCCTAAATCGTTTTTTTTTTTTTTGTCCACCACCGCACTACCTTACCGATGCGTTCACTGTTTGCTTCTTCTTTAATTTCTTCGGATCGATCTGCGCTACAACCACATCTGGACACAGAGACGCCTCGCGTCTGTGTACGATAGGAAAAAGATGCACATGACGGCATTTCTCCAGGAAACATAACCGGAGGATAAAGTAGGGAAAAACTTACTGGACCTGTCGCAGATAATCCTGGGGATTTCTGGGAGGTTCGCTAAAATCCAAATCGTCCAAATCTCCACTCTCTAACGGTAGAAGTCTCGGCATCAATTCCTCTACGTCGGATTTCATGCTCTATGCTAATGTTAATGTTTATAGAGCTTAAGGGATTCAAAAAGCGAGAAAACAGCGTTTAAAATGCAACTGCAAAACGAAGCAATTTTCTTTTTCTATTTATCTAATTTTCTAGACAGAAGCCTCCACGTTGAAAGTCGCATGGAAATGGAGTCACAGCGTCTCCGGCCATTTACGTCAAAGAGGACAGGGCACCAACATGAAACCAGCAACGTCGCCATTTTGATTGTACCGGAATTGAACACGGAGGGACTCCATTAATGCACCATAAAGATTTAAGATGGAATTGAGTTTCAGAAACGTACGGGCTTTGAATGAATTGTTGATTAATACTTCAATAACACTCGTTATAATTCTGGTCAGCAAAATGTACAATTTCAAACACAGTATTAATGTGAATTAAAATATGTAGATCTGGATCATACTGTAAATCATATTGTACAGATGTTGATAGTTTAATTACTGTATTCTCTTTATTTTTAAATACATTAAACACATTTGCTTTATTTGCTGGTGATTCTAACAAACAAAGGAACCATATAATTAAATGTGTTTGCATGAAATTGATACAATTGATCACTCAGTGCATGTGAAGTAGTTTTGGGTGATCATGTTAATAGAAATAAACACTCAGAAACCCATAGTATTCCAATAATGGGATTAATCTCTGTTTTTACTACTCATCTATAATTATTTGTAAAGCAGAACACACACATATGAAACATTTCCACAAAAAATGGCACACACATATTAAACTCTCACATATTAAATTACTTTATTTTAAATGTATATGACAAGAACTCTCTAACCAGATATATTTCATATAAATTCATGCATAAAATGACACTGTACACTGCAAAATGCAAAAGTCCACATCTGACAGGCCAGCACATCAACATGATTAGATCTCACTATCACTAGTGTGCTTGAACTGCACCTCAGACAGACAAGTTCCTGAGTTAATAATTGACCCTCACTCTACTTTTACACTTATCTTCATTCTTCTGTTGCTCTGTTCTTTTGCAGTCCTCATATGATTCACAGATCAGATGAATGCTTTTTAAACCAAACAATGTTTTTTTCCTTTTTGTGAATAAATACGAATGGACTTTACTGGATTTAAACATCATGGCAGATTCATGGACATTCCTTTTGTTATTATGTCTCTTTGTTTTCACAAAGAACAGCTGTGGACTGTCTGACTTCAAAATATGTGGAGACCCAGAATGTCAAAGTAAGTATTTATCCACCAAGACATACTTTTTTCAAATTGGATTTATTAAATTACTTAATATATATATAGTGTGAATGTGCTACACATGCCAGTGATTCTACAGTACAAAGGTCAAGCTTAGAGCCAAATAAACCTTCTCTATAGTTTGTCTACAAAAATGCAGATTGCTGGCCTTAGGATCATGTTAGTTATTTTTTGTTTTTACATTTTATCCTTTGTATTATTCCTTGTCACATTAGTGTTGATGAGTCGTGTGCTGGCAACGAGGGATCACCCAGCTAAAGACTGCAGATTTCTCAGTTTCAAAAAAGGAGATGTATTATTTGTCTATTATAAACTATCTGGAAAAAGAGATGATCTCTGGGCTGGAAGTGTAAGTTATAAAATCTCCAATTATCAGTATTGTCTATTGAATAATTTCAATATATGTTATACATGCAGTATAACTGACATATAACTGCCACATTATGCTGTTTATTGTAAATTCCAGAAAAACAGGCATTTTGGATATTTTTTAAGAGATGCTGTAATGGTGGATGAGATTCATGTTAAAAAAGAGAAGGAAATTACACTTCCCACGCAGGTAATATTTATTACTGATATGTTTAATATTTAAAATAATATATCTCACAAAGATTGTTTTCATATTCTTTCTCAGAAGTGACATTGCCAGTCTGTTTTTTTTTTTTATTTCAGAAGCATGATTTCTTCTGCATAGATGAAAATGGCATGATAATAGACTCCAATGAGCTGGAAGATGTACATCCAGAAAACAAAGATTTTACACCTACTGAAGTAATTCATACAACCACTGAAGCTATAATTCAACACACTGAGATCAATAAGGATGCTAAGAATGAAGACCATAGAGAGATGGTCCCACAAGATATATCTGACAAAAATATTCCAGAACCAACTGCTCAAGGTGGGTCTTCTTGGATTGGTTCTGCAGTCACTGGATTGTTTGGTTTAGGTGACAAAAACACTGATGATTCCTTTGATAATGCTAATCAGCTGGAAGAAAATGTGGCTCAAGAAAGCTTCAGAAGCCGGAAATTGGCCTTGGATATTGATGGGAGCAAGATGGAAGAACCTAAACAAAATGAAATGTTTGGATGGATTGGGAGTGAACTCACAAGTGCATTGGGCTTCGGTCAAAAGCAGCCATCTACTTCTGAAGTTGCTGAAAAAGGAGGGACTGATGAGAAACATCCAGCGGAATATATTGATACATACACCATATACTCACACTCTTGGCTAAATATTGGTTTGGAGGATGTTTTAAATTTTGGTCAAGGCAAGGAGATGGAGCAGAGCAAAAACAAGAATTCACCCCTGGGTGAGAACATAGACTCTGTGGTCAAAAGCCCTGAATCCAGTCAATCACAGAACCCAGAGGCACAAACACAGGAAACAGAGAGCAACGCAGATAAGATGATCTTAGAGAAGAAGGAAGATTCTGGATGTAAAGAAGTTAGTGAGAATGGTCTAAGAGGTAATTCAGAACATATAAAATCATCTGAATTATCAGTTACTAATGAGAATGAAGAAGACAAACGCCGTAGGTGGTATGGCAGTGTTTATAGTAGTATTACAGACATTTATAGAGAACAGCTGGCAGATACTGATGTGGCAGAGACAGGCACCGCTGAGATGGATGTAAGTGGATCACAGGAGACAAAGTCATTATTTTCAGTCAATAGCCTGTCATCAGTGTTTGGAGGTCTAACATCACAACTTCAAAAAGCTGCTGATGATCAAGATGCTGAATTAACTGTTGATTCAGTCAAAGAGACACATTCCTCAGCAAAGAATACCCCAGTAGAGCAAGCAACTGTTTATGATTATTTGATTGCGGAAGCAAAATATTTGAGGAATGATCATTTTGTTGAGGACGAAAAGGATTCTAGTCATCTAGATGAGTATAAAAGTGATCAGGAAATCTTGTCCATGACAAATGATAAAACCAGCTCTTGTGAAACCCACAAATCCCGAGAAATATTGCAAGAAGAATCATCAAGTGATTCCGAAAATCCCAAAAATATTGAAGGTGTTAAAATTGGCCCAGGAATCACAGTAACCAAACCAGAGGATACTTTACTAGAGGGAATTACTGAACATGAAATAATAGAAGACTTACAAACTATTAAAAAGTCAACCAAAATAGACAATAAGGATAAGGCTGTAGAAGCTTTTTCCAATAAGTCTGAATATTTAGACGATGCAAAGCCAAAAGAGTTAGAGGATATTTTTGAAAATGTAACCAACACCACAGATTTTGTATCTAGAGTTCTTGATAGTGAAAAGCCATCACCAAATCCAGAGCCAATAGTGGAGCAGCCAGATACTCACAGACCTCAACTGGGCAATGCCTTTGATGTAAAAGAAACCACATTGAAATCAGATTTGATCATGACAGATCTAAACAGAAGTGATTTGTTATATAGTAGTAATTCAGAAACAGAAAATTCTTTGACTAGTGTAAATAAACTACATAGTGCTGAACCACCAGGGGACTTTGCAGAAACAAAAGATGCACATTGTATTGATGCCACTGAGGAAGAGGAAGAGACAATGAATAATCAGGAACTACTTGAAAGTCAAGGACAGACAGACAAAGAGAGAAACTGTACAGATGTAATACATCAACAACCATCAGAGTTGAGAAATAAAGATGGCACCCATTCAAACGCTTCAGACACTAATCATGAAGACATTTCAGTTTCTAATCTCTTAAATGTTGTGCAACCAACCAACCCTGAAAACACAGAAGTCACACAGACATCACACAGCTCAGAAATCATTAGCACATCTAAAAATCCTAGCCATGTGATAGCCAGTGAGCTTGAGGCAGATACCAATAATGAGGATTATGACCAGAAAGATAAATCACCAGAGCAGTTATATTTGGTGAGAAATATGGAGAGAAAAGAAAGTGGAGAGAGGCACCGTGAGCTCAGACAGACAGATTTTCTGCAAAGCCCTGTTGATTTAGCAATAGAACATTTTCACACAGGAGACCTGGAATTATTAGATACTGAGGGTGGTCACAAGGAATCCAGTGATGTTGTTTTGACTCAATCAGCAGAGGAGAGCAAGCAGATTGGAAGCCAACTAGGTGACACCTTTGATGTAAACATAACAGAAGAAGAAGCAGATGTGAATGAGAAAATGGAACAGGCTGAGCCTCATACTGACCAGAATGATTCACAGACTCCTGAACTACCTGGATCTTTAGTAGAATCTGCTGAACATTTGGAATCAAATGTGTCTCATGAAAATACTTTGGCTCACCATGGCGATAAACAGTTGTCAGCGCACCAGGTTCCAAGAGAAGATACTTCACAAGCTGATTCTGAGACCAGCAATAACAATGGCACAGCTCTTCTGGATGACAGTGAGATCCACCTAAGAAAACAGAGCAATGAGACTCCTGCTCTCTTACATGAACACACAATAGAAGAAGAACACAAAAGAACAATCAAGCCACAAGACCCTGTGCTTATTGACAAGGACATTGAGGTGGCATTTTCCTCACATGAGAAAACTTTCAAAGGCACACAAATTTTTGGAGACTGTCCAAATCTACAGGCCCATATAAGTGAAGAGGATGTTGAGGTTTTGATGGATGTTTTTGGGAAGCAGAAACTTTTGTGGCTTTCTCACAGCCTGTGTGACTTCCTCAATACTGGTATAATTCATAACACGGATTTGACCACTGTGGCAGATTTTGAAGAGCTTCTGGAATTTCATATCAAGAGGGGTGTGAAGTCCCATGACCATATTTTATACAAGTCTCTCAAAAAACTAAGAATTTTGTTGTCTGACTTAAAAATGGCTTTTACACCAGCGGAACCCACAGTCCATAATGATGAAAACCAAGGTACTGCTGATGTAGTACTCAAATTTGATTAAATAAATATTCTGGAATAGCATGATTCCATGTACAATTGCATAATTGCATTGTTTTGAACCATATTATTGTTTTATCTGAGATCAATGCATGCAAAGCTTATATCACTATGCCAGTGATAAAATTCAAAAAGAATTTGGACATTGAGCCTTCATGTATTTTTCCCAGCTGTGTCAAGACTCAAATGCAACCTTCTTTATTCAGACCAATGTATACGAGAATTCAATGGCTGCATTTCCTAGAGTGACTGAAAAGAAAAAATTGTTTGCAATTCGAAATTGTTGCCATAGAATATTTATGATGGCTCATTGTCCTAACTATATAAGCTGGTGAAAATGTAGTTGGCAACAAATCTGCTTTATGTCTAATGTGTCCCTTACCAAGACTCACTATGCTGTAATTCAAACTGGATAAGAGGCTTTGTTAAAATAAGCTTGCAGTGGTTTCAAGGAATGCACTGCCCATTTAGCAAATTGCTCAGTCTAAGAATGCATCCATGGCCCCTGTTACAATTTGAACAAAATAAAAGTTTCTTCAACTGCCTGAAGCTAAAATAAGCATGCATGGTGACATATCTCCAACAGACACACATTATCTGAAACATGACGGACAGAGAGAAGAAAAGGAAAAAAGTCCAACACAACCCCATGATGTCTGGAGCTCTTCCTCTGGCTTGGAAAATGAGAAATCTGACATTGGTAGTGTATTAAAGAGTGAAAGTTATGTGAAACATGAATAACCCATATGATCAACACAGAAAATTCTGTAATTATCAAATGTCTCTCACAGGTGCTGAACAGCTAAAGGAGCTTTTTTTTGAAAGATTGGAAGTTTTTCTGAATCAGGTATGTGGCTGTGGGATTAGTAATTTACAGTAATGAATGCAGAGGTTTGATATTTGTTCAAAATGCTTCATTTCACAAATTTCTGTTGTGCCTTTGGCCTTAAGCATTATATTATTCAGTGTTTTAATTCTTTAGAAAACAGTTGTTTTGGAGTGGGGTATAAAAAGTAAGCAGCAACAGTTGTCTAATCATGATGAGGACGACAGTGGAGAACAGTTTTGAGTTATTTTAAATGGTACATGTCATGTGCTATATTAAATATGGCAGTAACATGTGACCCAGCTGTTTGAAGCGTTATTTGCTGATGAAGCTTAAATGGTCAGTGTGGTTATTTTTACATGTGATATTTTGCGTACTTTGTAGTTGACTTCAATGCTTATTCGTCTAGTATATACCCTCAACGAATAGTTTTCGATTGAGTTCTCCTAAAAAGGGGGAGGGATTAATCTTTTATACTGAAGTTTTCCTACCAGACTGTCACTTTTATGAAGCGTGTCACTGTGCGCGTCTCTGTGGCGTTGTTCAATTGGTGACGTCTTGACTAGACCATTTTAAAAATAGAGCGGTAGTGGGGCACAACACATTAACATTGCCTGGTGTTAAAGGGCATAATTTCATTATTCGAATAAACCACAAAATCTGACGTAATTAAACATGCCTTAACATTATGAGTGAGGAATTAGGTAATAAAAGAAACTCGATATTTTAAATAACATTACGGTTGCTGTAGTCCATCCTCCCCTGTAGTGAAATTCGGTGGAATTGTCCTCTTCCCTTCGCGCACTTGCTCTCTATGTGTCTTCTGTTGGCGATTTCATGGAGGGCGCAACCATAGGCTTACCGCGTAAAGAGTGTTTTTTATTTGCCTTTTTGACATGATTTGATGTATGCTATTTGCCGATATGGTCGAGGAAGTGAACATGGATACCGAGGCCACGGGTGTCAGTATGTACTACTCTCTCGCGCTGGAAAAAGTGAGGGATGTGGGTATTCACTTTTTATGAAACATGTATTTGTGTTTTTTTGTGTTGGAGAGTTGTTTGGCTGAGTTTTGGTGCTTTGGTGCATTAACGTAACTGGATCCAGGTCGATAATGAGATGAGGTGATTGCATTTAAATGTTTAGAATATAACTAAATTATAGACAGGCACCTAGTACCTAGACGATCTGCTGGCTGACTAGGTTTGATCTTTGATAATGTTTGAGGTGTTGATGAGTTTACTGTCATCTTAAAATTCAGGGCGTTTTAAACCATTCACTAAGTTTTAAACCATTATAAAACCTCTGCAACCTCATGGTTGACTTTGATAAGTGTTTTCCTTTAGGTTGTGTCAACACTCCCTGATGACATCAGACCAGGGCCAGACTTGTACGGTTTGCCATGGGAAGCTGTCATCTTCACAGTCCTATTGAGCTTCTGCATCCTGCTAGGCTTCAGCTGCCGGTTTTACCAATCTGCAAGTATCTGCTTTGTTCTCACATTAGATCCAGGTCCCCGTCCCTCGATTGCATGTGACTTACACAAATTAAACTGTCTTACAGAATGTAAATTCTATTTTTGTTTCCCCACAGGTTAAGAGCAGACTATATGCGAGTAAGTCAGTTCTTCAGTCTTACTGTTGTTAGGTGAACACATTAGCACATCGTTGTGTGATTACTCTCCTCTTGATTTAGGTAGGGAAAGGAAGATGGGTCAGAAAGTGGCAGAGCTGTTGGAGGAGAAGTGTAAAGTACTTGAAACCCTCAGTGAGTGCAAACATAAGGTCAGTTTCATCTAAAGGCAAATTCAGTATCTTTAAAGGTTTTTCCTGTTTGAATGTTTATGAACCTTATGAATCTGTATTATACCTAAAAGTAACCTTAACACTATTCAGAAAAATGTTTTGGATAAATTTGTGTTTGATATTTTTGGTGTAGTATTGTAAAGTGAGGACTCATTTACAAATGTTTTTGCAGAGACAGTTTTTTTCCATCACCAGCATTAATAAGTGTCATTTGAACTAAGTTTCATTTATTATAAATAATTCAGTTGAAACAGTATAATGAAATAGCACCCAGTCCCAATTTGCTTTCTTTCCCAGTCTGCATACATTATACACTTATGAACTGAGCCATATGCTTGTTTTCCAACAACAGTATGAGAAACTGGATGCTGCTTTGCAAAATGGTGGCATTTTGGCTCACCTTGAGGAGAAAGAAAACCTGGAGGTATGGTAGATATTTGTATTTTAATAAAGTCTGTGCTGTACAGGGACATCATTAATTCCATTCTGAAACATCGGTCAGCACGTTTTATGTTTAGACATAAAGTAATTACTTTTAAAAATCCCAGATTTGATCACAACAAACATTTAGTTTATTCCTTTCTAGGCCATGTCTTGCCAACTGCAGGAGTCAAACTCCCATATGGAGGCTGACATAGAGGGGCTGAAGGAGGACTTAAGTATCCAGCAAGAAACACGTGTACAGCAAGATGAAATGGTAACACACTAGCAAACTCTTATGGATTTGTAGTATCATACCCATGGACCCCGCTTGACAAAAATGATCAGTGTTATATATCAGGCTGTTTATATATCTGGGCCCAGGGGCCAACATGTTATGTAATGTGTTATATCCACCTCCCAGGCATGAAAAAAGGTTCAGGCTCAGGGTTTAGTCATTTAGAGGGGACAACAAATTGATGCTGTTAAACAAGCTGAACAGTGACATCATTTGTGTTGTCCCATATAATAAATATTATATATAACTAAAAAAGTTATAATAAAATATTTACAATATGAGTGATTTACTTAGTTTTGTGAGATATTGTATGTAGAAGATAGAGCTTCCCCCATGCAAAATATTTCTTTGGATTCTCCAGCTTGCAGAAATGCAGGAAACTCTGAAAAGATTGGAAGAAGACTCAAAAGGCCTGAAGTCCCAGATGGAACAGGTCTGTTACTGTGATAATATATTTCGGCATTTGAAATATCTGCATCACAGAGTGACTGTATGTCATTTGTGTGTGTGTGTCTCTCTCTCTGTCCAGGCCAAGACAACACTGAAAATCTATGATATGAATAGTGAAAGACTGCAGAAAAGTCTTCTTGCAGCAAAAGAGGAAAATGCTTTGCTTCACGAGAGCAAGGCCCAAGTATGTGATTACATGCTTTATTTGAAATGTTAAAATATATATGTTAATTTGGAAATCACATTTGGATCAGATGTAAAATGAGATTACAATAAATGAATTGTTTAATGTGAGCTGTAACCTGAGAAAGAAATGTACAATATTGACACACTTTTTTAATTGTAATTATACATTCTGCCTTCTTGGGTAGGAGTCTTCCAAATCTGTCAGACTGCAAGGACACAACTCTATTCAGGCCACCCACAGGTTTTCTGTTGGATTTAGGTCTGGACACTGGCTGGGTCATTCCAAAACTAATTTGTTTTTAGGGTCCTTGTTGTAGGCTGGCATTTGCATGCATCTAAGAAACAATGATAATGCCCTCTCTTCTTCTGATACCTGTTGCTCTGTGTCCCTCTTTCTCAGCTGGCACAAGAGGCTGAAGGCTGGGGGGAGAGACTCTGTGAGTTGGAGGAGGAGATGAAGATGTGTGAGACAGCCCATCGCAGCATGATTGAGGACTGTGCCACCAAGGATGAGCGCATCAAGGTATGAAGAGAGAGACACCTTGTAAGCCTAACTGATGCATTAACCAAATAAAAATTGTGATGAGAGAGCCTTTACAGAGGTGGTGGTGTTATAATACACACAGCAATGTTGGTAATGTCATTGTTAAACACTGCACAAAAGGAAACAATTTAACAAACGTCGTTCTCTTCTCTGGATGTTGGACATTATGATTTTACGCTCTCCTTAACAGTCACTCACAGACTGCTTGTTGAAGATGAAGGACTGGGACTCAGAGCTGGGGGACGAGGCTAATGCCGATGATTCTGGTAGAACAGAGAATGGAGAGACTTCAGGTACATATGTCTCACACAGGAGGAGCATTTATGAATAAATTATGGTTCATCCATAGTTTTATGTAATCAATAGAGGGAGGGAGTTTGTGTAGTTCCTGCATCAAGATCTTTAAAGTAATTTAGAATGTATAGCGATTTGTACTTTTCACCTTATTTGTAAAAAAAGATTATTGCAGATAACCATTGTGTTAACTACTGGCATTGTGTCTGTGTTGCAGAGTTCCATGAGCAGCAGAAAGTGCAAGAACTCATCTGTGCTGCTAAGGTAAGGCTTAAGACTTGCATCAGCACTTTCCCCAGTGAAATATAGTTAAAAATAGGACTTTTCTTTTTACAGTTGAGTGCAGACCTGAAGTCCATAGAAGAAGATAAGAGTCGATTGGTTGCCAGGCTCGCTGATGAGGTCAAGGCCAAGGAGGATCTTCAAGGTGGAGACATGGACAAGGCCCAGCTGTTTTAGAACAACTGCTGGTGCCAGACTAGGGGTTTTCTTATTAAAGTTGGCTTGAGGGTTTGCTGCCTTTACATTTTACATTTGAACTTCAGCAAAAAGTATTGTTAAACGTGCTTATAGATAGTACTTGTATGGTATTTTATTGTTAATCAAATAATCTTATCAAAATACTACTTTGAATCATTAAGATTGTCCAGACATTTTTAACAGGGGAAACAACACAGAGAATAAAGATAGTAGCAACAAAAGACAACAATAAAATAGGAAAATGTTCATGCATAACAAAAGAAAAAAAGGGAGGATGTGGATTATGAAAGAAAGTAAAAGAAAGTATTTACAAGGAGGTAGACACAGTGGCTAGATAGTAGGCCCATTTTTACCACCCTCTTTCCCTGTTTGAACCGTATATTGTAGGTCATCTGCTCAAGCAAATGCAGATGGTTAGTAATGTTAATTACTAAAATGTTACGTTACGACATGTTGTAGGGTTATTTTTCTGAAGAGAATGAGTTCAGTATAATTGTTCTGAAAATGGGAAATGTGTTTGCTGTGATAGTGGCTGACTGTCTCTTCTTTGCTATGTCTTTGTCATGGCAGAGGGCATTGAGCAGCTGCAGAGACAGAAGGAACAGCTTCAGTCCCAGAGTTCTATGTTCTCCATTGAGTCCCAAAAGCTTCAACAGAAGCTCACAATCATGACTGAGATGTACCAGGAGAATGAACTGAAGCTGCACAGGTACCAATCTCACCTTCTTATACATTGCATTTTCACTGTGAACTTCAGTGTCATTAAATGAACTTTTCTGGCTAATTAATACATTATATGGCATTTATCTTATCCAGAGCTACTTAGTCAGTTACATCTTTGACCTGGGGCTTGAACCTGCAAGTCTAGTAACAAGCTATTCTAGTAATTTAATCATTAGCCTTATATAGGTGGTCGGGTAAAAAAAAAAAGCATATCTGATAGGATTTGTGATTTTGTGTTTGTTTATACATCATATGGGTGGTTGTGGCCTAGTGGGTAACACACTCGCCTATGAACCAGAAGACCCGTGTTCGAATCCCACTTACTACCATTGTGTCCCTGAGCAAGACACTTAACCATAAGTTGCTCCAGGGGGACTGTCCCTGTAACTACTGATTGTAAGTCGCTCTGGATAAGGGCGTCTGATAAATGCCGTAAATGTAAATGTAAATGTAAATGTAAATCTCAGGATGTTGACTGTGGAAGAAAGAGAGCGTTTGCAGAAAGAGGAGAAACTTAACAAAGCTGATAAGATGATCACTCTTGCGGCCGAAGAACTTAGCACCTACAGGTAGGCCCAAGGAATATCAAAGAAGACAATTCTTTCAAAATGGGATTCACACTGATTGTTATAAATGTACTTTGGCCCTGAAAAAAGACAAAGAGCCCAGGAGTTAGAAGATGAACAGGAAAAGACCAATCAGGCCTACAAAAACCAGGTTGGTTAACAGAGAACCTGTCCCTCCAACTATATTTGTCACTATATACAGTACAAGCCAAAAGTTTGGACTCACCTTCTCATTCAATCTGTTTTCTTTATTTTCATGACCATTTACATTGGTAGATTCTCACTGAAGGCATTAAAACTGTGAATGAACACATGAAGTTATGTACTTAACAAAAAAAAAAATAACATGTTTTATATTCTAGTTTTTTCAAAATTGCCACCCTTTGCTCTGATTACTGCTTTGCACACTCTTGGCATTCTCTCGATGAGCTCCAAGAGGTAGTCTTGAAGGAGTTCCCAGAGGTGTTTAGCACTTGTTGGCCCCTTTGCCTTCACTCTGCGGTCCAGCTCACCCCAAACCATCTCGATTGGGTTCAAAACCATCTTAATTGGGGTCCAGGGACTTAAGGCCAGGTCTACACTTTTAGTTAAATACAGGCATTGTTTTGATGCCTTCAGTAAGAATCTACCAATGTAAATGGTCTTGAAATTAAAGAAAACATATTGAATGAGAAGGTGTGTCCAAACTTTTGGCCTGTACTGTACACTAGAACTTGATGTTTCCCTCTGTACTCCTTAGATTGCATCACGTGAGAAGAAAGCCCATGATAACTGGGTATGTATAGATTGATGCAAGATAAAATAATTTTCCTTTTTGGCTGAGTTTTGTTTGTTGACTTGCTTACTATGCATCTCTATGTTTTTCTGATCTAGCTGGCTGCCCGCACTGCTGAGCGAGATCTTGCGGACATCAAGAGAGAGAATGCTCATCTAAGGCAGAAGTATGTACTGTGTGTAAGTGTGTTTGTGTGAGTCTGTCAAGTTTCAAAACTTTGTGTTTTGTTCTCAGACTGACAGATGCTCAGTTTAAACTTGAGGTTGTGGAGAAAGACCCTTATGCATTGGATCCCATTGGCCGTCCCTTGTTTAGGGGTGCGTGACATCTTCCAGACATTTATCCAATGACACATATGCATTAGTCACTGGTAAAGAAAAAGTAGTTCTGACATGTTGATGATAATGGTTTTCTCTATCCCATAGGTGAGAGATCACCATTCGGACCATCACCTCTCAGCCGTCCATCCTCTGAGACTAGAGCTTTCCTGTCTCCACCCACTCTGATGGATGGCCCCCCACCACGCCTGTCACCCCAGTTTCCCTTGGGCCCAGGTGGAAGAGGTGACATAATCATGTTCTGTGCAACTTAAATAAATGCTTACTTTACTCTGCTGGGTTTTAGCCTGTGAGTGATAGACCCAGATGTGTCTGCAGCATGGATCATGTGTGGGAACCCTTCCAGCACCAGTGCTTTTCATAACTAGTTAGCTTTTACCTTCACAGTTTATAGTTGCTAGTGTGTTGGCAGAGCATGAAACATGTGCATATCATGAACTCATTGACATTGCATTGATTGTTTTTCCTCAGCATTTTAACATGTTCCACAATTCTCTCCTGCACCTCAATGCTTTTGGTTCATTCTTCTCTCTACAATGTTGCTTTCAACAACAATGTTGCTCTCTTTTCATCTTTTCTTTTCCCATGTATTATAATTGTTCTTCTCTGGACTTTTCTTGATGTCTCCATCTATCTTTCTCATAACCAGCATCGCAAGGCTTGGTGGAGCCCCCTGGTGGTGGTGGGGATTTTGAACGCAGTGGTGGGCCCCACTCTGACAGTGGTTCCATATCTCCAACCTGGGAGAGAGACCGCAGGCCTGTCCCCATTCCTCCTCCAGGTACAATGATGGTCAGCTGCTATGGCTCCTCAGTTCAGGATGCTATTTATAAATTTAACATTACTGAACCCCAGATGCTTTTTATTGGTACAGCTGTTACAGGGTTGAGGGTTGAGGACAGAGCAGTGTTAGAGAGGTAGAATGTGCTTTGATAGCCATTGACTCATGTTTCTAGGTTGTAGTGTACCTGTGTGTATTTCTGTGTTGGTTTTCCTTTTGAAGCATTTGGGCTTTATCTAAGCTGACATGGGGTTACACTGGGTTGTGAAATGTGTTTACTCAGCAGCTGAGGGAGAAAGCAGTTCAGAGCTCACTAGTTCCAGACTTTTCTGTACCTTGGCCTCTCAGAGGGGCTATTCACTGCCCCCCTCCCAGGCAGCAGTGGCTTGGTGAGTGTAGTTCTATCCAAGCTGGAGGCTTTGTCCAATGTGTTCAAAGTCCTCTGTAGCTGTTCACAGGATCATAGAGAGGCAAATAGCACGTGGCATCACTGTATGGTTGGTTAGATTATTAAAGTACTGCATCATGCCCATAATGCTACAGCTTTTGTGTGTGTGTGTGTGTGTGTGTGTGTGTGTGTGTGTGTGTGTGTGTGTGTGTGTGTGTGTGTGTGGAAAAAAAGACATGAAGAGAATGCATCATTACCACTAGTGTCAGTTGAAAACAGTATATTCTTGTGACCTTAGTTCTTTAACTTTTCTTTACACTTTTAAAGTAATTATTATTGTTTCTGTATAAAAAGGACACCCTTACCCAGAGCCACCTTTCAGGCGACCCCCACCAGTTGCATTTCCCATGGGCACTCTCCCAACCAGGCCTCCTCTTCCACCTGAGTCTCACAGTTATGGACTCTATTCTTCAGAGAAGCAGAGTAAGGAACAGTTGAGTTTTGTCAAACATAATTTTCCCCTCCTCTTAAAGTGCATGGATTATTTATGCAGTTCATAAAATTTACTGGCTGAAAACTCTCTAATTGTGGTTCAGAACGATCCAAAGAACAAAAATAAGGGTCTCAGAATATTAGAATTGAATTGAAGGTGTATATAAAAGTGTATACTCCCCTGTTGAAATGCCATTTTTTTATTTAAAAAATTAACCACAATAAATCACTAAAAACCTTTTCCCACCTTTTATAAGTGTTTTTGTCAACAAATATTATGATGAAATATCTTCATCAACTAACCTTTTTGACATGCTTAAGATGAGACACAAATGCTGGTCATGTGACGATAACTAATTAAATATATTTACTTTACTTTATTTAGCAGACGCTTTTATCCAAAGCAACTTACAATAGGAAGACACCAGCAATTCTCGATTGATTTCTATAGAATATTGAGTTTACATTTCTATAGAATATTGAGTTTACATATATCATGTAAAATATATCATGTAATATTGCTGATTAATAAAAACGAGACTAAATATGGCATCCAAAAGCCTCTCGTTTAATCAGGTTATTATATCACAGTTTCTGTTTCCTGTATCTCCCACCCGGAGGCAATAAAAAAAAAAAAATTAAAAAAAAGAGCAGCCAAGACAACAGCCAATCAGAAAATGGCTGCGTTGCATCTGTAAAATGCAACACAACCATAATTGAAAAGGCATCCTGGAATTCTTTACATTATTGTGCTACTTGTAACAAAATCTTCAGAAGATTTCATTGACCCCCATCCTTAGGCGCTCCGAGTAAAACATAAAACACAGAGTAAGTGAACTTCTGTTTTAATCTTACAACAAATTCTTAACTTTTTTTAAACAAACAATCACAACTTGACTGCTGTTAGAGAATCTTACCCAGATAATTAGCATCAGTTTTTCAATGCCTAAACATTTTACAGCCTGTTAACAACAGAACACCTGTTCAGAACAAGCAGTCTTGGCCATATTTTGTTATCATAAGATTAGTGACATTCTCACATTATTATCATAATATAATAATAAGATAACCTTGTTTTAATTATGAAATGGATTATGAAAAGAATGTTGCTTTTATCTGATCTGTCAGGTGCAGTTTTTGTTGATTAAAACTAGACTAAAATAGTCATGAATAATTCTGACTAAAATAAGACTAATGTTATAGTCTGAAAGTTGAATAGACTAAAATTAGTGTGGGTGTGACTAAGACTAATAATAACTAAATTGACAGCTTCACTCAAAGACTAAAACTAAAATTAGAACAGGTTGCCAAAAACAACTATACATTTAATGTGACATATCCTGTATAATCTGTTGAATAAACAAATGAATACAAATTTATAGGTGTGCATACTTATGCAAGCAGTTTGTTGTACTTTTTCGTTTTCCCCCTAACATTTTTTTTTTCAATTGTGCAGGCAAATGACATTATGACAATGACATGCTCTAATACAGTCTGTTTTGTTTATAATTCTATGTCATACATGGTGGTATTTTGAATATTATCACTGGCAATATAACTTTAGTCATTGCTTAATAGTTTTATTGGCTGCTCCCTTTCAGTCTTGCCTTGTCTTTTGCTTGCATTTTTTAGATTTTAATTTGTGTGTTATGATGAGAAAAAAAAACAGAACAGAACAAGAATGCAGAGCAGATCCAGTGAGCAAGGTCTTGTTTGGAATCAACTGGATTAATAGTGTTACCAAGGCAAAAAAGACTTGTCTCTTTCAGCAGTCCTTAAAATTTTAATTAAAAAGCAGTATTGACTCAAGATCCATCTGACCATTTTCCCCCTGCAGACTCATTTTTGTCAAATAGCTCAGGAACTGGTGAAGGTGAAAGTGGAGGCGTGAGTATTTTCCACAATGTTCCACACAGTGCCTTTTTTATATGATTAATTTTGAATTAGTTTATTGCTAAAATGTTTTAGATGTCATGCTAATAGTTTTGGTATACCTGTTTATCAGAGTATGATATCTGGTCCTGGAGACCTGAGGATTCCCCCTGATGCACCAGTGGATCCCAGAGACACACATTTCCAACGTAGAGGTCCATATGGGCCCACAGACTTTTATCCCCATAGAGGGCACATTGGACCACCTTTGGGAAGTAAGCCACATCACAGCAATCCCTCAAAGTTATTTGCATCACTAAATGCACAAAACTGACTATGCAAGCCTGTGACCAAATGCTCATTAAAGATTTTTTTTATGGTTACCATTTAATACACCTGTTTGCAGTTCATGAATTTGTGTTTGTGTGGTTTTTAATATACTGATGTTTTTATGTGTTGTTTTTAAAGTGCGAGGACCTCTTCCTCCGGGGATGTTCCCAAGGTTTCCCCCTCACATGGGCTACCCACCTGTAAGAGCCCCCCCAGATAGTTTTCCTCCTGGACCACCACCCAGACCATCACCCCCAGGCAGTGAGCAACCACCTGATCAAAGCCCTTCTCCTCAAGGTGTCATCTGAACTCATCCCTGCCCTAGAACTTAAAAACCCATTCCTCTTTCTGTCTCCTCATAAACACCTTTCTGAAATGTTAACTTTAGCTCTGTCTGAAAACAGAATTGCTCTCTTTTCTGTCTCCTTTCTTCTCTGTGTCTGCATCTTGTGTGAACTGTGTGCTTCATGCCACTTCCTGTTGTCAATGCTCAGAGGGTTGCTTCCTCTTTTTAAAAATAAGACAGAAGTATATACCCTAAATATAAAAACAGTTTTCTGCTCCTCACCCCACATTCTAGTATTAAAATAAAGTCTGAACTCTCTTTTCTTCCTGGTGTGGTAGTGAGCATGTGAATGTTCTAATCATAAGTTTTTTAAGAATGTGCATTGTGAACGTAAAGCACAGCCCCTAGTGTTTAAACATTAGGCGCATGTAGTGTCAAATGGTTTGTTGAGCCTTTCTGATTATTGATTTTGTGCTTGTCATGTATATATGGACTATCAATATTGTGAATAACAGATTGTAAATATACAAACTCAAAACATTTTACCCTTTGGGTAAGGCAGAGTTGGTGCATTGCAGAATAAAAGTCATGTTTTTAGAAGTGCTGCTCAAGAGTATGAGAATTTACTTATGTTTATCAATGTTACCAAGCAGGAAGGCTTAAATTTAAGGAGAAATGCAGATCAATCTGGTGTCCTAAAGTGTGGCATAAGGGGGTCAAAGTCTCCTTTGCATTGTAAAATGTAATTAAAAAAAATAAGCAATGAATTCAGCAAAATGTTTTTTTTGCATAATCATTTCCTGATATTTCAGTTAATTTAGGAGTTTACAGGGTGCATAAACAAATTTAAAATGTTTCAGGACCATCATTTGAAAGATACACAGCCCAGTGAAATAAAAAAATAAAAAAGGTCAAGTAAAGACAAGGATGCCAAAAGTATTTTAATGCTTTTATTCACCAATTAAAATAAAATTCATTCATTCAACAGAGTCAAATCAACATTCGGCTGGTTTATCCAGAATCTGTCATTATTCCATAGGGTTTCACCCTTCATTATCGAGGAACCTTAGATCACGTCTCACATCAATAAAATCTCTCCACGCTTGGCATACTCACAACTGTGCCCGTGGAATTACCATATTTTTTCCATTTGGAGATGTACATATAAAATCCAATGCTATGTGCTCACTGGAGACAAAAAGACAGAACACACCTGCCCAAATATTAAACATTTAAGATGGTAAAACCATTTCGCAAAACAACACTTACAAACTTCTCAGCAGGTTCTCAAACAGAACCCAAACACTCTTCGCATTGAGGTACATATACACAGATACATACAGGCATATGCACGGTTTTAGATTTTTCCTTCTAATCCCCCACAAAAAGTTTATAAGGTAGCAGCCAGGTCTTTGCACTGCTAGTGCCCTACAGATGGTCACTGCTTTTATTGCAAACTGTTCTGATTTTAAACAAATGCACAACATTCGTACCTCTAAGAACTGGGGCGTGCTGGCCGGTCTCACAGAGACCATGTCTGGACCCATGGTTGCCCTTGAAACTGAGTTGGCTTCCGAAGAATCAAGATCTTAAAATAATAACAATAATAATAATAATAAGGCCAAGTATTGTTGCACGTCACGTTATTTTTCATTTCCGAGTGTCAGTAAGAAGAAAACTAAAAAAAAAAAAAAAAAAAAGCTAAGAGCCACTGGTTTAGAAGGATTCTGCTTGCATAGTTATTGGACTTTTGCTGTGACTGCAAGCCAGACCACTAAAGAGGAGATTGTGGCTTTTCATAAGCTTGATGTCTGTGACCTTCCAATGGACCTTTGCATAATGGTAGGTGTTGTAAGGGGACTCAATTTTTTTGAATTATACATTTACAGGAAAAAAAAAAATTCTAATAATAATAAAAAAAAAAAAAAAAAAAAGACAGTACTGTTATTGTTGATAGTCACAGCCCCAACAGCAAGTTTCTTTCTCTGCAGATATTTCTCTCTACACCTAAGGCTGGCATGAGGTCACTGTACAACAGTTAAGAGAGCAATAGCTTTTACAGTCACCAGGAGAGTAAACCCTCAAAGATGGCTTCCAATCAGCCTGCTGAGGTTACAGCTTTTTCCATTTGCAACAAGAGTGATCTGGATTGTGAATGCATATTATATCTATCCAGAAATGCCACAGAGGAGGAAAAATAATAATAATAGTAAAAGGGGATCAATCCAACTAGAATGGTCATATAACACAAAAGAACCTGGACACTACAAGTAATTCTACAGACCAGTCAATACCAAGCCTCCCCCTTTGTAAGAAGAATATAACATAACAGTAACATAACTTCATGCAGACATTTGGCCATTTTACATTTGTTTCAAATCCCCAGTGGAATGTTCCTCACATGTCCCATAGCAGCTTATATGTCTGATATAACCAACCTTGATTAGATTTTATTTAATCAACAGTTAAATTACATTCGCTCTTCACAGTGAAACAGGTGCATCATTAGAGATCTACTGTTATCCAACAGGCCACAGCACAGCTGTGATGGCCACACACTCCAGCAAACCTTCACTCTTTCCCTACAACATGAGACTGTAGTAGTAGTAGTAGTAGTAGCTGTAACGCTGCAACGTAATAGTAGTAAAAGTAACATGTGTCAATAGACACGCCGTTGGCCCTGTCCCCTCTCCCTGCATGTGTGTCAGTGTGTATATATATGTGTGTGTGTGTGTTCTCACTGTGATCTTTGGCAGTGAACGCTCACGCAATGACAAGTGTTCAAATCCAGTGACTTTGCTGAAGACTTTGAAAAAAAAAAAAAGAAAAAGAAAAAAAAGTCATCCATGATGTTAGAGGCCTGAGCTACTGAACACTTCCTCCTCCACGTCATGGGCAGTTACCCTGAGAAAGGCGGTTTCCTGTTCACTGCTGAGAAAGTGGTACACCTTGTTTAACACGCCCCCTTCTCTGATGTATGTACTTTTTTCACGTTTACAAAAAAGAAACATCATACACACAGGAAACAAAAATAAAAGCGATTAAAACACTGATGTCAACACTCACTAGACATGAAATCAGTCAAGAAAAAGAAATCTGAAATGGAAACGTAAATGAAAGCTATTATGATATTAGGCACACTATGTATTAGCAGTTTACATATTGTAACAACTGACTGACATGGTCTTCACCTTCTGATGCTCCTCTTCATCCACATTCCAATCAGCGCCAAACAATATACAGCTCAAAATCTAGAACAATCTCATCTAAGGTCCTTTTTTTGGTGTAGTACTAAAAATAGAAACTCAACTTTTGAATAAATCCACTGCACTCCCTCTTTTTGCATGCATATGTAATATAAATAGCATTTTTACATCATAGCATTGCTTGGCTATGCCTTCTCTTGTTTTCATGCATGCTCCTGTAAACCGAAGTTCACCCAGAGAGAAATCCTGCATGCAGACTCTTCTTTGAAAGGGCAACAAGTGAAACAATTTCATTGGTTCGTTGCTAAGCTCAGGAGTTTTCTTGATATTAAAAATCACTCCTCTTCGAGCGAACACAGAATTCCAAACAATCCCTTACACCATGGATGTAATGGGAACTCTGCTTCGTCCTACACATCCAGACAGTAAGCACCAATCACAAAGCGCACAAAAGTGTTTAACAGAGTCAGTTTTAAACAGTTTGGCTTTGCACTTTTGATCTTGGGAATGCCTCCATGAAAAAAAATGTCTGGGGTGAGGGAGGCAGCGGTCTTAAGACATCTCCAAAACAAAGCAGTGAGGTAAACCTCGTTATAAACTCTACTTTGTTCAACAGTTACCTTTACTCTAGCAAGGACAAGGACATACACAAGCTTCAAGAGTGAAAGGGGGTTCAGAGTGGATTCCTGCCAAGCACAAGGCTTTTTTTTCCCTCTTGTTTTAGTTTCACATTTACTTTCTGAACTCCAGGCAAGCAACCACACCTTCACCCAGACACAGACCTATTTAAAAATTGCAAATACATGACAGATGTAAAAATAATAATAATAAGATGTAAAAATCACTGAACAGACGCAACATTAATGATGTTAAAGTAAACAGAGGAAAGGGAGGGGGAAGAGAGATTTTTTGGAAGAGCTCTCACTCCTAAACATGCTCCAAGTTCTAGATGTTTAGATACACAAACGCTCTGAGCTCTCTCAACAAACAGCTTTAAGAAAAGCCTTCATGGGGGGAGTACCACTAGTGCAGTATCCTGAGATATGGAACTAGCAAAAATGTTTGCCTCTGTTCAATAGACACTAGATGAATCTGACCCTGGATTCAATCAATCACTTTTACCCTAAACAGCTCTCCCAGAAGGCATTTTTCTCTCAAATCAGACAGCAGTGTGAGATGCTGTACTGCTATGAATTTGTTTGTCTAGGACAGTAGGATAAATAAGTAATGAGCTGCTGTTGCATTTGAATCAACTGAATCCAGGATTATACCTTGATAATGAAAACTCCAAGGCAACTGTGACTTAAGCAATAACAGATAAAACTGACAGAGTAGCTGTCAATCTCCTACTCCTCTGACCACTCATCATGTTTTGGCCTACCTGAGACAGACGGAGGATTTCTTTCCGTTTTGAAAGTATTAGGCCTGGAGCAAACTGCAAATGCTGAGCCCCATTGGTAAAGTGCTGTAGGGGGCTTACAGCTCGCACACAAAAACAAGCAACATAGACACCCTATCGGCTTTTCACCGCCAGAAGTGCTTGTCCATTGAACCTCCAGGTTGAGGAAAACCAGCAGGGTCTTAGTCCCGAATGAAGCAACAAGATCAACATAGTAATCATCGTAATAATCATCAACATACATAAATCACAACCTCCAAACAATAAAAACCAATGAACAGGGTGGAAGCTTCAACTGTTCATCAGTACTGACCCTTGGCCTGGAAGACCAAAAAAAAAAAAAAAAACCACAGGACAGAAATGAGGAAAATGGGATTTCATAATTGCAAAAAAACCTGATTGATTAAACGATGATATCATTTTCCCTAAAGGTGAAGCCACACTTTCTTGGACAAAAACAAGCAGACAGAGGACACAATCTAATGGAAGGGGGTGCTACCTGTACAATTTTAAGCTAATGAGTTTTTTTTTTTTTTGTTAAGAAAAAAAAGAAACAAAGTCCCTTCCATCATTCACTCAAGTAGCTACTAAACCGATACCCGACTATACTCTCCTATCAATAAGCAGGATATATAGGTAGATATTAATATAGAGCTAATACTGAATAAACACAGCACATGTAAAGGATTATATTCACACTACTTTGGGGAAGAGAATAAATTGGGGAGTATAAAATGAGATGGGGCTAATTTAATGTGAAAGACCACAGTCAAGCAAAGGGTTGATGATGTTGAGATACAGCAAGGAAAGGGCCAGAGGTAAGTGAAATGGAAATGAAGCATGTCTACATGCCCTCACTGAAGCGCTGAATCTCCCGGTGGAAATGCTGAGTGGGCTCACTCAGGACCACGCTGGCATCCAACGATGGGTGCCACATTCTCCCCAAGCCTAGGGACACCTCTTTTACCAGGTTGTGGACAGGGTCACCCTCGATGTACATTGACTGGTCTGGGTCGAAGTCAATACTCTCCTCAGACACTGCCAGGACACTGAGGTTAGAGCCACGCAGGCGAGAGATGGCCACCAAGTTATGAGACCACATGGTGTAACCTGTTTTTAAAAGAAATCAAATGTTTTAGGATCATTGTAGTTCAAAAACAAATTGTGAAAGCTAGACTGACTCTGAAGCATTTTTTGGCACCCGGACCCATAAGTAAATACAAATTTTCTCAGCACTAAACTCATAATTTAGGGAGAGTAAACATTGTTGTTATACAGTCTGGACTGGCTGCTTGATATTTCCTTATTTGCTTGGGAGGTAGTAGCCTAGTGGGAAACACACTCGCCTATGAACCAGAATACCCAGGTTCAAATCCCACTTACTACCATTGTGTCCCTGTACAAGACACTTAACCCCAAGTTGCTCCAGGGTGACTGTCCCTGTAACTACTGATTGTAAGTCGCTCTGGATAAGGACGTCTGTTAAATGCTGTAAATGTAAAATGTAAATGTACTAACGCTTGTGCAGCCCAGGCAGTTAACACAGATGATGCAGAAAACAATAAACAGTAAGTAATGTCAATAAGCATGCGGACAAGTGTTTAACTAGGGGTCTAGTGGTACCAATTTGTTTGGTGTTACAGACACTTTGTTGGGAGCGAGCAGAGAATGGATCCACTAGCACAGGGTTGTAAAACTCAATTGCACAAGGGGCCAAAAGCACACTTTAGGTCATGGGCCAAACAGGATAAACATTTATTGAACACAGAGACACTAAATGTATTTTTTAACATAAATATGAATAAGACAGAGGAATACCATTTCAAAATAAATAAACAAACTTGTAAATAAATGTATATAATATGATTTAGCACAGGTGAAAATATCTGCTGAAATCCCGGCAATGTCAATGACTTGGGGTCGCTTCCTTACCCGCTAGGTCACCACTGCTCCATGATTATTTAACTTTATTGTAAGACTGTGTCGGTGTCTCCATTTAAAGTAAAAGGAAAGAGACTCACCGTGGATGATAAGGACAGTGAGGTGGACGCAGCGCCAGGCCAGCAAGACCAGAGGGTCCTCATTTCGGTTAACGCTGAGGTCGGGGAAGCCCGCATCATCACGCATTAGCACAAAATGGTTAAGGGTCTTGTGGTACTGCTGAGAGATGAGATCTATGGTACCATCTGTCACCAGCGTGTTGTAGCTGTCCAGGTGGATGCGCTCTAGAGGCAGGCTAGGCTTCAGCACACGGAGCAGGTCCTGGCTGCTCACGTCCACTGCCATCAGATAAACACGGAGGTTGTCGCTGCGCCGCACCAACGCCTTCCAGTTGTCCTCGCTGGCTGTGCCATCCAGTGGTTTGGCCTCCAGTGCAGTGCCGTTCAGCAGCAGGGACAGACGGTGCAGAGGAGTGCGGTCGGCATGTGCCAGCAGGTGGCACATGTCAGAGGTGAAGTCGCAGAAGTCGAGTGAGAGCGAGCGCAGGTGGACTAGCCTCTCCAGCTCCACCGTGCGAACCAGGCTGGGCAGTTGGGAGTCCAGCAGGCTGAGGTGTTCCAGAGTGTTTGCACTAGGGTTAGACAGGGCAGCCAAGGAACAGGGAGTCACCACTCCCAACATGAATCCAGAGGACAGCCATTTGAGCTGCCTGCTGTTTGACAAAATCTCCTCAAAGAGCTGCTGGATACTGACACAAAGAGAGAGAAAAGGCAATGCATTAACTACCAGAAAAAGCACACAGGCCTTCTGTGTTTAATGTTGCAGAAAGCCAAAGAAGCTATGCCATTGACAAATACCCACTCTTTCATTTTCTTATTCCCTTGGTCCACCTGACTGAGATGGGAACTCTCCAAAATGCCTTCATCTTGGAGAAGGCAGGGGTCACCATAAATACTCAGCTTCTGGAGGTTTCTGTGGAACAAAATAAACAAGTACAAAAAAAATTTTACAAAAAGACAACAGACTGAATATGAAAAGAGGCCATGGGCCAAAACAAAGACCTTGCTTAGTGTCATTTCACATCACAATGGCATCATAGCTGATTAGTAAGTTTTTCTTATTACAATAGATGTCAGGACCTAGAAAAGGTACAGACATTGAGATATGCCTTGACAACAGAACAGAAGCAACAGTTGGCTCATAAAAACTGAAAAAAAAATATGCAGACACAAATGAAAGCAGTAACTCGCACAGATTTTGTGACTATTTAACACGATTGTAAATCCCGGAACACTCACATTTATAAAACACACAGACTATAGTTACTTGAATGCCAACTGTCTAACACATGTCTCCGAAATTGTACATTTCGGATGTTTGTATCGCGTGAATTATTACGTCTACTCGCATTTCGCATGTGTTCACACATCTCCATGGTCCAGAAGTGGTGTTCGCCTAATGCTACACGACAGACGCAAGTTTCGCTGTGATCGGATCTGTCTACCGATGCACACCACCGTATTAGACAGGACGCGCTGAAATTGCGCAGGTGCACCGCAGACAGCAGCCGCTTACGTAACTATCCGTTTGTTTATAGTCTGCCAGCATTAAGATTAAAATGCTGCACCCGAAAGACACATGCGCTACGTGGCGGAGGCGCTTACCTGTTATTCCGAAGATTGCCAAGCACGCACAACACCTGGTCCAAATAAGTGACCATCGCTTCTTTCCAGCGGTCAGGAAACCGTGGGTCGCTCTCGACCGCCTCCATTCTGCCCTCAATCGTTTGCAACGGGCTTAGATACCCATCCACCGGGGCAAACTCGAGCTGTAGCCCCCGCACAAAGGAGCCAAACTTGCGCATGAGGAACTCCAGTCTCGGCGTGTCCTCTGGTCCACAGCCGCCTCCGTTCGTCCCCCCACCGACGCGCAACTTGAGCTCAGTCCACAGCGCAGGATAAAACAGACACTCCCTCCAGCGGGAGCAAACGGACGAGGCCCGGATCTTGTCTCTATCCGACAAAAACGAAAAGATGTGCACAATCAGCTCACTGGGTAAAGCCAAGGCTCCGACACCCCCGCACAGAGCCATGGCTGGTCGCCTAGAGAAATGGGGGGGAACAGAATCGCTGCGCAACTGCGGCCCAAATCCTGCGCCGCCCGCCGTACTCGCTTCACCAGAAAATAAACATCGCTGCGCAGCTTTGCCTTCAATACTACCGGGCCGTCCCACTTTTCCATCGTCGCGGGGAGGTATGGGTTCATTTTTTTTCTGTTGGACAGTGTAATGAAAATTTGCGCAGGCCATATGACAGCATCACAGAATATTTCATAGCATATTGGCCTAAAGCAATGTAACAATCAATCAATCCCAGTGGCATTGTGCTGTTGTGATTAAATGTTGTTGTAATGGTTTACTCCACATCGCTTTTATTTTTGTCATACCTCAAAGAGCCTGTGGGCGGTGATTTGCATTCATATTTACAGCATTTATCAGACGCCCTTATCCAGAGCGACTTACAATCAGTAGTTACAGGGTCCCAATAGTCCCCCTGCTTGTATCTTCCAACTAGATTCAGCCTGTACGATATATCACAATTTATGGGTGGTAGTAGCCTAGTGGGTAACACACTCGCCTATAAACCAGAAGACCCCGGTTCAAATCCCACTTACTACCATTGTGTAAGCAAGACACTTAACCCTAAGTTGCTCCAGGGGGGAACTGTCCCTGTAACTACTAAGTCGCTCTGGATAAGGGCGTTTAAATAAATGTAAATAAAGTGTAAATTTATTTAAAATGCGTTACATTAATTATTGTAAATATGGAGTGTAGTTGCATTAAATAGTAAATATTGAAATTGTATGCTTTATGCAATTTTGTTAACAGTAAAAGTATTTCATTTTTTCCATACGTGTCTGTGATTTTTATCACTAGGAAGTTGTTAGTCAGGAGGCTAACTCAGTTAATCGAGTGGCATATTAAAATAAAATGTATTGTAGACTGTTAAAACAAACAGTTATAATCATTGTTTTAAGGGAATTCTGACTTCCTGACAAAATACAATATGTTAATAAACTTTTACGGATGTTTTATCATTTTACAATCGAATCCCGATTACCAAGGGAACCGGAAGTTAAAAATGCTAACAAGCCGCACACAGATGACGTCACAGCCAAGGCGCTCATAGCAGGAAATCGAAGCGCCGTTGAGAGTGAGGAGGTGGAAGACAAGAAATGGCAGAGCTGTCACTGTATTTAACGAACATCAACGTGTCTTTGGGACAAACTATGGATGGCGATAAGGTGCCTTGTTAAACACTACTTAAAAAAAGTGAATTAATATTAGAATTCAACACAAATAAGACCAGTAGATTAGACGTCGCAAATACAGTAGAGCAAACGTCGCAAATACAGCCGATCGTTTCTTTGTTTTTGATGGCCTTTGCGCCATGTTAACCATCTAGTTTATTATTTTTTGTTACGTTTGTTGTGTGATTAATTGCTGTAAATCGTATCTTGATTGGGGATTGGGAAACCTGTTGTCAAAAGTGCTCAGGAATGTAATTCGGATATATTGATGGTTTCTGGTGTCGTGTTCTTTTGCTGTCATGATGTCTAAACCTCATTGTTGAATTTAGAGCACCAGCGCAACAAAGGAATTTGATAACGTTGAGCTTGGAGAACTTGGAGTCAATAAACAAAAGGTTCCACGCAGAATTATCTACTTTGCCAGTGGAGAGACAATGGAGGAGTACAGTACTGATGAAGAAGAGGAGGAAGAGCCACCTGAAAGGAAGGATACAATGAGCACTGTTGATCCTGTAGGTTTAGCTTCAGACAATAATGAACACATTGTATTACTATAACTGCTGTATATTTACCAAAAGTCTGTACTGGTTTGCTTTTCTAGTCAAAGTTGACGTGGGGGCCATATTTCTGGTTCCAAATGTGGAGGATGGCTACCTCTACTATTTCAGGTATAATTAACCAGTACTACATTTCAATAGTGTGCTGTATCTATTTGCTTAGATAATTAAACATATTGGTGCGCTCTCTTTTCTTGCAGTGTGCGATTACCTTGGTGAGAAACTTGCATCACTAATGGGAATTACATCACCCAAATATCAGTACGCCATTGATGAGTACTACAGAATGAAAAAAGAGGTAAAACACTTGTCAGCACAAGCAGAACGGTTATGAAGGATTTTTCAGCAATGTGATGTTAGTAGATCAATCACAATCCTCACGAATTCTGTAGTGCTGTGATACATGCATCAAGATTTTTGGAAACTGAACTTATATATACCGTGTGTGTGTGTGTGTGTGTGTGTGTGTGTGTGTGTGTATTTATATAATATATACACACACACACACACACACACAATATGGTCCATCCTTGGTCTCATCTTTTATATATGGTGTAATGTCTTCATATACAATGTTAGGCATAGGTTTAACAGGAATGTTAGAATGCAGATGAGACCACACCACTAAAGCTGGTCATAACAGAACATACCAACATCCTTATAAATGAGTACTGCATACAGTATCCTAGCTGAAATTCTGTGATGCGGCTGTCAGGAGGAAGAGGAGGAGGAAGACAATCGTATGTCAGAGGCGGCACAGCGAAGGTTTGAAGAGCAGCACAATCAGGATGGTCAACCACCCAAGGCAGAACAGCCAGAGGCCACCGCTTCTTTTGTGAACGTCACATTCGAGTTGGAAAATGACCCTCACTCCTCACCTGAAACCAAAATGCCTGCTCCACTGCCATCCTAGTCAGTTATTGAAGGGATAAACCATACTTTTTTCTTTGTTTAATGTGTGTTTCTTTTTGGGTCAATTTATAGTTACATTCTTATCAAAACATAACAGCAAAATACATTATAAGCATAGTCTTTTTTTTTTGCATCATGGCTCTTTTCTGTGTATCTATGCAATTAATTAATGAATATCCAAATCATGGTGCATGACAAATATGCTGTGCTCATTCACTTACAAACTAGAGAATTATCATTTAAATGCCCTACCAGTTCAAGTCTTAATTACACATAAATTTCAACCATGCTGTTTAAAAAGTAAATTCAAATGCCATTTTTTTTCTATTGCCACAATGTCATATGATCACATTAGAGCAGGGATTCCCAATCTTGTTTTTACTAATGTATGTGACATGTTGAAAGACTCTCAGGGTTGATCTAGGAACAGGATTAGGAATACATAAAGAGATAAAAAATTTTGATGACAGTTTTAGGAAAAGTTATGGTAAATGTGTTGTATATAATTGGACTCCTGTGTATCTGTAAATAAAACTATGGGCAATGTGCAGTTACTAATCATGGCCAGGTATAACTATTTAAAGCACTGTTTAGCGCAAATAAACAGTTTTTTTCAATAACATACAGTAAAAATATGAGAACACCCATGCAAATTGGGATACATTAATACATATTTTTCTATCTTCTGTGCCTCATTAATATGAATGTAATCGGTACATTAAAACTGACACTCATTACAAGGATTGGGTTATAAGAAATTCAGTACAATAACTTTATTAGAAGCATACTTTATTTATTTTAACTAAACACATGTAATGTGTTTTTAATATGTACATATATGTAGACCTGAATAAACATTTTTCCCAACTAGTCTGTTGATAAGAGTCACGTGTCATCAAGATCAGCTGTATTGCTGTCATTGTCACTGGCAACCAGCACCTCCCTATTCTCATAAGTCCAAAATCCATTAAGGTCAATGAGGATGCTGGTCACCGTATCTCCCTGACTACTGTTGACCAGGTCCTGTAAGGTGATCTTGTATGGATCTTTAGGCTTCACCATATCAAAAATCTCATCCTGTGGACAAACAGGACACAGTTACAAGACAAATACATATATTAATATATATATGTCTATATATATATTACACTGCATTTTGTAGAAACAGTCATGCAAATATATTCATTTAAATTATTTTTAATGAAAGTATACTTTGTATTAATACATTGCATCCCGAATATTCATAGAGCATCACTATTTCCAATTTTGTTATGTTACAGAATTATTCAAAAGTGGATTAAATTCATGTTTAAATACATGTCAAAACAGCACATCACAGCCTTTGCCATGAAGCTCATAATTGAGCTCAGGTACCTCCTGTTTCCCCTGATCATCCTTGAGGTATTTCTGCAGCGATCTCTCTATATAAAAGGTCTCACAGTTGACAGTTGAAGTCAAAGGAATGGTCTGTAGACCTCCAAGACAGGATTGTCTCGAAGCACAAATCTGGGGAAGGTTAAAGAGAAAATTCTGCTGCTTTGAAGGTCCCAATGAGCACAGTGGTCTCAATCATTTGTAGGTGGAAGAAGATTAAAACCACCTAAACTGAGCAATCAGCGAAGAAGGGCCATAGTCCAGGAGGTGTCCAAGAACCCAGGGGTCACTATGTCAAAGCTATAGAGGTCCTCTGTGGACAGAAGAGAATCTTCAAGAAGGACAACCATCTCTGCAGCAATCCATCTATCAGCCAGCTCACTTTATGCCACTCCTTAGTAAAAGGCACATGGTAGCCGGTCATCTGGAGTTTGCCAAAAGGCACCTGAAAGACTCTCAGACCATGAGAAACAAAAGTCTCTGATCTGATGAGATAAAGATTGAACTCAAACATTGAATGCCAGGCACTGCTCATCACCAGGCCAACACCATCCCTACAGTGAAACATGGTGGTGGCAACATCATTGTCATCATGGGGATGTTTTTCAGCTGCAGGAACTGGGAGACTAGTCAGGATAGAGGGAAGATGACTGCAGCAATGTGGAGAGATATCCTGGATGAAAACCTGCTCCAGAGCACTCTTAAACACAGACTGGGGGCAACAGTTCATCTTTCAGCAGGACAACGACCCTAACCACACAGCCAAGATATCAAAGGAGTGGCTTCAAGACAACTCTGTGAATGGCTTGAATTGTCCTGCCAGATCACCGACGGTTCCCATCCCTTCCGAAGGTTCCAAAAATATCTGCTGCACTTAGGGTTCCTAAGAGCACAGTGGCCTGCATAATCCTTAAATGGAAGATGTTCAAGACAACCAGAACACCTGGAGGACTCCACGATGGTGAAAAATAAGATTCTCTGGTCTGACGAGACCAAGATAGAACTTTTTGCATTAATTATAAGCAGTCTGCAAGAGAGAAAAAAAAAGAAACAGCCACTGCTCATCTCCTGTCAAATACAGTCCCAAAAGTGAAGCATGGTGTTGGCAGCATCATGCTGTGGGAGTGTTTTGCAGCTGCAGGGACAAGACTACTAGTTGCAATCGAGGGAATGCAGCCAGCGAGGGAATGCGAGGGAATCCTGGAAGAAAACTTTCTCCAGAGTGCTCAGTACCTCAGACTGGGCGGAAGGTTACCTTCCAACAAGACAATGACCTTAAGCACACAGCTAGAATAACAAAGGAATGGCAAAGGAATGGCCCAGCCAGAGCCCTGACTTAAACCCAATGGAGCATCTCTGGAGAGAATCTGTAAGGAGGAATGGCAGAAGATCCCCAAATCCAGATGTGAAAAACTTGTTGCATCTTCCCCAAAAAGACTCATGGGTGCTTGTACTAAATACTGAGCAACGGGTCTGAATACTTAGGATTGTGATATTTGTTATTAAATCAGCAAAAATGTCTTTCTGCAATTCTGTTTTTCTGTTGATATGGGGTGTTGTGTGTACATTAATGAGGGGGGAAAGTGAACGTAAATTATTTTAGCAAATGGCTGCAATATGACAAAGAGTAAAAAATAAAACAATTCTGTAATTCACCGTAGGTGTGCCAAGCCTGTGACCTCTTGCTGCCAAAGGTGCATTGACTAATTTTTTTTTTTTAATTTTTAATAAATTCACCAAAACCACAAATATACTTTTTTCACACTGGAATAAGGTTGTAACCATGACAAAAGTGATGATCTGTGAATACTTTCTGAATGCATTTTATGCATTCCTGTACAGTATGTTTTCTGTTGAGAGAATTAAAATGCACCACCTTGACATCCTGAAAAGACACTGGCTCCTGTCCATGAATTTTCATCTGTTCCTGAATGGCCTATGGAGATACAAATAACAATGTAAAATAGTGGTTTTGTAATGTAAATCTGGGAACAGTATATGGTACTGTGGCAGCTCTCAACCACAATTACACAAAAACTTTTAATTAAAATGAAAATCAATCACACAAGAACAGATAAAACAGCTTCAATGATTTTCATGATTGGCTAAATCTCACTAAATCAGTGATGCTCAAAATAGCTCCTGCTGATCTACTTTCTGCATGTTTTAGGTTTAAAACAATATGTAGTTCTCATCAGGCTGTTCCAGAGAATATTTGTAATCAGAAGCAGGATTTTGTTTTCAGATATGGCAATAGTCATATATTAAACCTATATTCTGATTAAAATGTACAATGAAAAATAAATTGAGTTCTGGCTATGCACTATTTTTTTAATTTGGACCATACATTATATGTGCATTTTGACATAAAATATATCATAATTAGTTTACCAGGTAGCTTCAGATATCTAGTGGAGACTATGCCTCAAAGGGTCAGGGCTGTGTTGGTGGAAAAGGAGAACTACTGAAAATTAGGTGGGTGGTGATCAGTGTATGCCCCAGACTGGTCTGAGAAAGGTGCTGTGAAGTACCCTGAAGAAGTAGTTGAGAGAGAAGACATTAAGGTAGCCTTTATTCTCCATGTCCAGCAGTTTGAAGATGTACTGCAGTGCAGCTGGTTCCTTCCTGTTCTCCAAAGCCAGCACAAAGTCCAGGTATGTTTTATAGTCCTGATCAAGTAATTAACATGCAGTTGAGGGAGGAAAATACTACAGAATCAGAATGAAGACAGAATAAGCAAAATGTGTACTGAAGATACTTTAGCACAGTTTAATCTGGGGGAAAAAAATGTTGCACACAGAGGTGAAAGGTTAGCAAGAGGTAAAAAAAAAAAATAATAATAATTTCTTTTAATAAAAATAAATAATGCAATAAGAATTCTCAAATGGTAAATTTTAAGAAAAATGTACTATATATAGTAGTATGTAGAAATTCGTGAAATAAAGTGTTAGGTGTTGATACAAATTTGTCGTGTTGCCACGTTGTTACATTTTAAGTTCCCTGTAGACTCCATATCCATTCCCACCTGGGCTGTCATTGTTGTCACACATACAGCTTGTAAAATGTGTGGGGTGCTTCCAGGAAGCAGCACTGTTGTACAGGTTGGTAAACTTCAAGAAAATTATATAATATGTTGTCACGTAAGTCCAAGTACACATAATATAAGTCGCATCATTTTGCGTTTGTGTAATCGCACAATCTGACATCATGATTATGCCCCGCTTGTGAACCCGAAAGTGCCCGAAACAAGACAGTCAGGAGGCTTTATTCATTTGATTTAGAACATAATCTTCGCTTTTCCTGGTACAGTAATATCAGAGAAATTTTTTATATAAGGAGAACACCCACTCTCAGAACATTGGTTACTGGGAGAACCTGATATTTATTTTGAAGCCCCATCAGTACGCCATGCTATCAGCCCTGTGTACAGTGGACCTCTAAATCTAAATATACACCTGGAGAAGTGGAAATATGAGTATAGAAATGAAGTTCAGCAGAAGAGAATACGTTTGTGAATGAGAGAGAAGGCAGCAGATTAGTAATAATTTAAATATATGGTTACTTAAACAATACATCCTACCATTTCGCCATCATAGGTGAGACACTCTTGATAGACTCGATCTAGAAAGACGCTGGTCAATGTGCCAGTGCCATATCGGGACAGTTCCTCTTTGCTCAGCATGCCATTGTGGTCTTTGTCCAAATTCAGGTACTGACCTGTCAAAAGTTAATATTCGATCAAAATAATATCCAGGTGTGAGCTTTACCAAAATGGCAATATTTTGATCTAACTTTGTTGATTTCTTTTTTCATTTTTTTTAATTATAAAAATAGTGACTGTTCTGTGTGCTTAGTGATGAGGGTCAGTATTCACTAATTGGTACAGTCATCCTCTGAATGTACCAATGTACACTCACTCCTCAATATATTTCAGAGGATGAGTGTACCAATTAGTGAATACTGACCCTCATTATTTCTCAAGGCTTACCATATACTCGTAGGGCAGAAGGTGCTGAGAACCAGTTAGACTCCTGACTCTCTTTGGACAGCTCTTCATCCCTCAGCTGCAATCACATACATGTGATTTAACAAGTCCATATAGGTAAAGCCCAAACACAGTTATTAAAATGAGATATGATCAGTCAGAACCTTGTGTGACTATAGGGGTCAGCACAACATATTCACAACAAGCCAAACATTAGCTCTAGAGCAAAAACCAACATATGTGTGGGGACATCTGTGATGTAGACATATGATACTCATGATTCAATACCTCAAGAAGATCATCCAGGAAACTGCAGGCCAAAATATCCTGAATCTTTATTTTCCCTAAAGAAAAGGGACAATAGACATGGGAAACATTGTATCGAGATAATACATATTCAGTATCTACCATCTTTGAATTATGTTATAATAAAATGATTGCTCTACAGGTCTTTTCTTTTCTGACTATTGAATAACAAAACTGAACACTCAAAATTCTGAAAAAATACACAAGGAAAATCAAATTGTTTACTATTTTAGGCTTTTCAAATGTTTGCTGAAATTGTTGGGTATATTTCTGACACTTTGCATACTGTTACCTTTCACACAGTTATATACGGTGAACTATATGTGAACTTGGAGCACGTTCAGCACTGTGAGCTTATCAAACACACATGCAGGTTTCTAGTGAACACGAAGATTCTCTGTAGAGTGCCCAAGGCCAACAAGGGCCAGCAAGGCCTAATAATTGGGGAAGAACCTAAGATAAGGCTGACAAGGGCCCAGCAAGGCCTAATAATTGGGGAAGAATCTAAGATAAAATGACGAGATGGCTTGGGATGCCCTTGACAACTGCAGCTGGGTGAACAATGCCCAACTGTTGGACAGTTTGAGGTACCTTATGACCATTGCTTTTTTTAGATAATTTATAGTCATTCATTACCAAAAATCATTTTATTACAAATACGTAACAATTAGATTCACACACATTGGTTATTTCCTGATGTTTTGACTTAATATGTGTTCTTGGTTCCCTGTAACATAATGTTTTTTTTTTAGGCAGCTATGTATTATCTCCAGTAATGCAATGGATAACTGGTGGTGAAGGGCAGGGTCTGGTTTTCCAACTTCATACATGGCATTGCAGTAAAGTGCCCCTTTCTAAGAAAACAGAAGAAAAAGACAAACCAGTTCGAAGAGGGTCAAGGAAAAAGAAGAATTTGCGAACAGCTGTGCAGACATAAAATGAGTAGAATGATTTCTCCAGCCCATCCAACTGAGGGAGGGTGGGAATCAGCTCCAGGATGTAGTTCTCAAGATCCTGAAATATGTTTGCATTAAAAAAAAACAGGAAATAAATAAACCAGCTATAACAAGGATAAAAATTATACAAATGCATGCTAAGACCAGGCCAACAACCAGCAACCACCTATTAGATCACATGTGTCAAACTCGTGGCCCATGGGCCACATCCCACAAGATCACTTCATATAAATCTATTATTACACTCTGCGATATGAAGCACTGACAACACACAAAATACAGATCCAATAATGCAGTGCAGTCTTTGGTGACTAACTGAGTTTGTTTTGACTTTAAGTCACGAAAAAAATAATTTTGAGCTGCTTCACAACCCATTTGTTTTCGACATGGAAACTGCTCGTGTTCAGATTGCACTCAGCAAGGCAACTGAAGCCTTAAAGTGATCTCGTGGGATGTGGCCCATGACATTACCACCCCTGAATTAGATTATTTTTCTTTCAAACTGAAAAAATTATGCATTGCAGATACATACAGATTCACGGAGGTAGCCCTGTCCTGCCACATCATACAGACTCAGACCAATCCTTGTCTGGTGCAACCACACTGAAAGGTATAAATGTTCATATTAAGGTCATACACAGAAGGGACTGTTTAAATATTATTTTTTAATAGCGTTTTGTTTGTTTCCTTTTACCTTTTCTCATGACATAATTAAAAAATTGCATTATCGATATGCATCCATATGGGTCATTGTGGAGGAGCTTTGCATATACTCTGGCTGTAAAGAACTGCCTGTGGGGGCACATACAGTTAAGCTGTGATCAAAGAGGTGAAGGTATTTTTGGACTATACTGAATGCTGTTACAGCCTGGTAAGTGTTCAGGTTCTATTCAGAAGTACTGACTTGCATTTGACTCCAGCTTTCTCTCCAACCTTAAGGAAGCTTTCATAATTGATCATTGCTTCATCTCCTGTTAAGGGAGGTACCTGGTGTTTGTCCAACAGAAACCACAAATTCTGGAGTAAAGAGTAAAAAAAAAGAAAAAAGTCAGAAAATAATCAGAAAAATCATTTTCAAATAATCTGCTTGGTATCAGATAATTACATGAATTCATAAAATGTTTCTTTCACATTCACCTGTAATTCCTCATTATCCAGGAGCTCTCTGCTCTTCCTTTGCAGAAAAACAGCCCTGGATTCCTCTCTCAGCTTCTGCAGTAAAACCTCATCTTCAGCAGGAAGCTGCAAAAACAGTCATCACTCTGTAAATACTTCAAACTGCATTTTCATTTTAAACTATGCAGCTCTCAATTAACATTACAAATAGGGGTGTAAATCAGTTAAATTAATTGTACATTTGCAACAAATGAATACCGATTATTCATACTAAATACTTATGCTATAATGCATAGTTAAGTACAGGGGAGAGGATCAGACAGGGAAATTTGGAAATGAATAACAATTAAAAAAATTTTTATTGCATTTTTAGTAGTTCAGTTGGCAAGCTTTTATTTTTAAAATTGCCTGATTAATGTGGCTGTGAACTGCGTGTCACATGGTATGGTGTACTAGTTGAAATATTGCCACATTCCACACCAGACACAGTTACATAGTGTGTGGCTTCATCTGAAAATAAGATAAATAAGGTGAAAAGTGAAAGTGAAGTGATTGTCACTGTGATACATCTGTGATTAATCTTCAACCTTCCCAAATTCCCCCACACCACCCCACTGCTACGTTCCCTCCACTGGCTCCCAGCAGCTGCACGCATCAGATTCAAAATACTGATGCTGGCCTACAATGCCAAACATAGACTAGCACCATCCTACCTCACAGCCCTTATTATACCTCGCACTGAACCTTGTATACTCCGAGCCTCCAGTACTGCTCGCCTGTTCCCTCCATTTCTGAAGGTAAAAGGAAGACACTCATCTAGACTCTACTCTGTCTTGGCCCCTTGGTGGTGGAATGAACTTTCCCTTGAGGTCAGAACAGCTCAGTCGCTGAGCACTTTCAAATGGAAACTCATTTAG
The DNA here is from genome assembly GCF_900700375.1 of Denticeps clupeoides. NCBI lineage: Eukaryota > Metazoa > Chordata > Actinopteri > Clupeiformes > Denticipitidae > Denticeps > Denticeps clupeoides. The sequence continues at coordinate 28,590,518 of NC_041707.1, forward strand.
ATTAATTTGTAACTTTTTTATTGTCTCACTTATGCATAAGAACTATAACAGAGTGAATAAAAATATTGAATTCATAGTTGGACATAGTGAATAGTGAACCAGAATTGATCACTTCATTGATTGTAACATGGAAGCACGTTGCAAGTCGCTCTTGATAAGGGCATCTGCCAAATGCTTTAAATAAAAAATTCTACACTGCAGCACAGCACATGGTGCACAAATGTGTCCTCTGCTTTTTATCCATCACCCTTAGTGAGCAGTAGGTAGCAATGACAGGCTCCCGGGGAGCAGTGTGTGAGGACGATGCTTTGCTCAGCACCTCAGTGGCACCTTGGTGGACCGGAATTCGAATCGCCAACCTTCTGATTACAGGGCCGCTTCCTTAACTGCTAGGCCACACAACATAATGGAATTAGTCCTAAAACACATTCTCCATCCGTCTCTGTATTTAGAGAGGAATTCTCTCTAGCTAGGAATTTCTGTGTCATAGGTCAGACTGTAAACATGAAGTAAATAAACAACAGCACTGTTAATTGTGTTAACATCTCATTATTGAAATATATATAAAGCATTTTAAAAGGTCTGTTATGCCCCTAAAGGCTAATTAAGTTCTTTGTGAATGTGTGTTATTAATTGATAAGTGATCAGCTTACCCTGTAATAAAAGCGCGGTATGGTGTCATAAGATCGATCTCTGCTGCGCCCTGTTCCCTTCCACTCTGAGTAGTACTTGGAGAAAAGTTCTGTTTCTTCCTCAGATTTCTTCTTCTTACTGTCATCTTCACTGGATCCTTCTGTAACACATACAGCGCACAGCACAAAACGTTTGACATGTATAATAAATTACTACATTCAGCCGAATATTTTAGTTTTAGCACGTTAACTGTTCCAAAATGTCCCGTTCCAAAAGTTACGACTAAAATATGATGCAGTCTATGAGAACCTTTTCTGGAAGCAGCCAGTCTCTTCTTCAGAAGATCCTTCCAGTGAGCGAGTTTGTCGTTTGACATTTCAATCATCATCTGTATAGTCTGTATTTCCGGTTTAGATTTAGTGTATCTGTTTTTCTTCTGGTCTTCCTTTTTAAAAAGTGTCAGTTGTCTCTGCAGATATTGACGCGTTATCGCCATCTGTTGGGCTGGGAAGTGAAGTTAAGACGGCTATACTTATAATAATCAAAATAGTGCAGAGATGCAAATATACAAATAAACATAATACAATACGATAAACATAATATGTCTATCGTTTATAACATTCATATTATAAACGCGGCATTCTTTATGATGACGACTTCCTCCAAATACATACACACAATACACGTCAACACGTCAATTACGTTAAAAATGAACATCGAAACATCATCAAAACACCATTCTAGCTTGGTTTTAATTGCAACTTCGTGTCGAATTATCAGAAACATCTTAGTGCATTTGCTATCATTTCCTTTCATTTTGAGGGCTTTTTTATTTGAACGTGATTTATGTGATCTTTATGTGATTTGATTGTTATTTTTCGGGTTCTCGCCCAATTCTCGCAGCCAGACCCTTCTCTCTACAGTGGCTGCAGCCATGCGCTCTTGGTTGGATTCACAGTAAAACATGTCGCACTCTGGTGACGTCACACACGCGCCATCAAGTCTTCTCATGCGAATCTTCCTAACGCCAACGGTGAGCTGCTTAATGAATCTGAAAGAATAACGTTCCATCTTCATTTTATTTATGTAACAAAATACCATTAAGGACGGTTAAATTGTGCTCATATTTGAGAGAATTTTTGCCATTTTGACCTAGTCAGTGTAGTAGTATCGGAAGTGAGTCGTCAGTTCTTGTACGTCCATGGTCTTGTAGGTCCTTGTACGTTATGGGTTTATTCCTGACGTCATACCCAGGTGCCTGCCTTAGGCATTTTTGCCCTTTATTCTCAATGAGAATTCTCTGTACTGCCAACAAGCACGTATCACCATTCCCAGCGTATTTTAAATTGGCAACAGCGCATACATTTTGCACAAACGTTGAGAATGGCGGAGTTGAAATCAACAGGAAAGAACCCAAAACAAGAGATTTTGTTCCTAGGGAGAGGAACGGCGCTCTAAGATCAGTATTTGCTGCGGGAACTGCTAAAAAGACAGCAGTATTTTTAAAGAAGAAGTACGGCTGCAGTGAATCAATGGATAAGACAGATGGCCATTCTAGATGCAAGATTCTCTCTGCGGTTCCAGACCGTCCACTTACAGCTTCTGAATGGCGGAAGCTGAAGGAGAGCTCCACACGGTCAGAGGGCTTTGAGCAGCATATAATGAAGACTCTTTTGATGGCTGGTGCTGATATAAACATTGCCAAATCCCTCCTGGCATATGTGGCTTTGGACACAGGCACTGTGTCCTATGAGTTACTTCTGAGGTACCTTGCGCTCTGTGTCCATGGTGGACATCAGTCTGAAGTGTTTGACGTGTATGACATAATGAGAACTCGCTTTCGGACACTGGACACAGGTGCTTACAGTCTGTTTTTGAAGGGGTTCAGCAGGACGGCACGTTGGAGAGAGTCCTTGACTCTCTTGCAAAGCATGAAGAAGATCATCACACCGTCTCCTCGAAACTATGGAGATGCCATCACCGGGGCTGTGCTCCATGGTGATAGCACCACCGCCTGGGCACTGTATGATGAGCTCATGAATGAAGGTCTGAGTCCCAGCCAGGACAGTTTGCAGGTGCTTTTTCAAAGTGACCAAAGCAATGAAGACAAACTTCTGTCTGTTCTGCTGTACATGAGAGACTACCAGATCTACCCAGAGGAGACCCTAGCCACAGTCATCAAATCCTGGTTTGAAAGGTATAGATTAGGTGATTGCATCTCCATAGTTTCGAGGAAACGGTGTAATGTTAATGCGTTAATTCAGTTCAATCTTCCCTGTCTTCCCAGTCGCCAGGACCAGAAATGGGTTGGAAGATTGACAACCGTGCAGCCAAGGTACAGTGACATTTGTTCAGTAAAACTCCTGCTAACATTTCATGCACTGAAGCAGTGCTCTTAACTTTATTTTTATTTATCAAAGACTTCCATGATGGATGATAAGATTGTTAATTATCATGCAGTCAACATGCGCTGCTCTGTATCCTTTTGTTTGAAGTGGTGTGTGCCGCTGCTGTGGGTCAGAGCTGGAGTCCATACACCTGAGTGATGCTGAGTATGGCCATCTGAAAGACAGAGTCATGAAGGATGTGATCAAGGGGCGAGATGTATTCACCAAGACCACACCTGAGGTTTCTCTTCTGCCTTCTAATCTATATGGGGCTTTCGTTGTACAATTAAGCATTGAATGCCGGCTGTGACAATCAGTCCTTCTTTGGGGCATTCCGAACCTCCCCATAATTTTTTTGGCTTTGCTAGGCCTTGCTAGTCTTATCTCGGTTCTTTGCACAACTCCCAAGCCTTGATTGGCCTTTGACCTCTACAGAGTTTCCTGCAGGTGTGCATGTGACTGCATGATCTCATTGGCATATAAAGTTCAGACTGTAACTGTGTGAAGTGTCATACTTTGTGCAGGCTGCAAAAGGCCCACAAACATACAATGTGGTTCAAAAATATACCATACAATGAACCAGAAGACAACACAGGTTCATACCCCAGTATAAAGCAAAATTCATATTCATAATTCATATTTTCATTTGGAATGATGAAATCACTGCTGCTTTATTTCGAAACTACCATGGTAAGGAATAATCCGTCTTTGTGACAGTCTAAGTGTCTAATATACTTTGGTCTGAATAATATATATATTTTTTTGTATTTAAGGTTTACAGATATGTAGCAGTTTTCCATCTTGACATGCAACACTACTTTTAATGTGGAGCAAAACCATTTGTGCGACATATTTTACAATGTACACAAAAACTGTGGCATGCAAAAATGCAATTTAACAGGGTCAGTACTTTCAGTGCATGACATGAAGAGAACATGAAACAGTGAAAATCAAAACCATAATTTGATAGTGTAACATAAAGAAAATGATTAGATTACACACATTAATTGTGAAATTATGAAACGTAGTCATCTTTGCTTTACGGCATCATATTATTATTATTGTTTGCATATATAAATATATACGCACAGACTATATATATATATATATGTTTGTGTGTGTTATTTATTTTTAAAATAAAGACAGCGGGCAGTGTATGTCACCACAGCAGCACTCGTGTCAGTTGCAGTTGATCAGTTACGTCAATTACGTTAAAAATGAACATCGAAACATCATCAAAACACCATTCTAGCTTGGTTTTAATTGCAACTTCGTGTCGAATTGTCATAAACATCTTAGTGCATTTGCTATCATTTCCTTTCATTTTGAGGGCTTTTTTATTTTAACATGATTTATGTGATCTTTATGTGATTTGATTGTTATTTTTCGGGTTCTCGCCCAATTCTCGCAGCCAGACCCTGCATTGCAAATATGCAATGCAACAGGCTCAGTACTTTCAGTGCATGACATGAAGAGAAAATTAATATATATATAAATATATACGCACAGTGTGTGTGTGTGTGTGTGTGTGTGTGTGTGTGTGTGTGTGTGTGAGTTTGTGTGTGTTATTTATTTTTAAAATAAAGACAGCGGGCAGTGTATGTCACCACAGCAGCACTTGTGTCAGTTGCAGTTGATCAGTTTGCCACAGGATGGGGCAGTATCCTCAGATTCTTTCAGAAAACACAAAGGATGAACTGTTTTCAATCTTTGTGTAATGTGTTCACATTTTCAGATAATGAAATGTTTGCAGAACAACTCTCTTCTCACTTCAGTGGGAAATTAATGTGTATGTGTGTTTCAGTCATTAGACAATTTGGTTGAACAAAAGCATGACCTTGCCTGTTATGAGAATAAAGATATTCAATGAGATTGAAACTGTCTGAAATAGTAGAAGCATCCCAAGACAACCTCCAAAATAACGTTGGTGTGCATAATGCCATTGCAATGAGATCAGAAGCCAAATGCTGCCTACTGTAGGCAAGAGACGAGACACCCTGTCTACAGCCCATGATAGCGTTGTCTGGAATTAGCATTAGGCTGCAGTGTTGTGCAATGTAGCTGTTCTTCCAGTGTCATGCCCAGTCCTGAATTAGATTAAGTGTTTTGCAGAAGCACCCTTTTTACATAGCCTGCAGAGAAAATAGCAGTTCACCCTGGCGGGGGGGCTGATCTGGTTCCACATTTAGATGCTGTTTTAGGGGCTTTCCAGCCCACACACCTCCATGTGCCTGTGTTTAACCACGCCTGCAAACCAGACAGTGCATGCTGTTGGTCACAAGATTGGTTACTGGCATGAAAATGTGTATGGTGCTGCCACCATAGATGGTTGGATTTGTTTCCAGCTGCTGTTTTCCTGTGGTGTTTGGGGACAGAGAAACCACTGCAGTATTTGATCTGCTTATTTTGTGCCTTTTCTGCTCTGTTATGCTCATCATGTTGAAGCTCTATGAAACACTGCAGTGTTCTGGATATTTGCTTGCCTGTGAACTGTTTTGCCTTGAGTAGTCATAGAGCACTTGTGCACAATGAGCTTCACATTGGAGCCTTTTTCTCATGGGTGACCTTGGAAAGTCCCTATCTGTGCATGTGTGCTCTCTAACCCCATCCAGAGCAAAACCAAGTCCATGAAGTGAAACTTGATTGAGGCTGCCAAAACACCCTTGACCCCTGATGGACAGTTCTTGGAGGCGTTTGTGGTGTGATTGAATTTAGCATGTAAAAGTGTCTGCTATCCAAGATTAAGGCTTGCTTTGTGCTTTTAGGCATGCAATGAAAGTTTATGAAAAAAATCTAAAACTGTGAACATAAAATATTTTTCAATTCTTTGGTTTTTAACCTTTGTGTTATGTATAAGGTATTATTTACCTTAGAAAAGAAATTGTTTTCAGTTGTTAAGAACACTGAATCCATTTTAAGTTTGATTGGATTCAGTAGTGAAGTATTCAGAATTGGATCTGCATTTTTTTTCTTCAGTTTTTCGATTTATTACAATAGACTCTGACCTGTTTTTATTTTTTTGTAGTCAGGGTGTGGCTCAGTTTCCTTTTCAGACTAAGAAGGATCAAGTTTCTTTTGGGCATGTCAAAGCCACCTTGTGGGAGGAGGAGCTTTACAAACCTTTTCCCAGGAGAGTCAGTCACGAAAACAAGACCTGTCCTGTGTGTGCTGACTGACCTGCAAGTAGCTGTTCAGATAGGAGACATCTGGCGCAAGTCAAAAAAGTGTCCTCAGAGAAAACTTAGCACGAGGCTGGCACAATGGTCATGTGACCTCTCATCTCCAATGGGGAATCCCCATTCCTTTGTTCTCATTCGGCCTCAGAGCTATAGCAACAGCACTATGGTTACAGCCCTGCAGGAAAAGCACTAGCTACTCAATGGCTGCTGAGCACTTATACAGAAATATACACAAATACTTATTCTAAATCACATGAAAATTTTTGTCTTTCTCATTTGCATGTTTGTCTTTTGCAGTCCCTCTAATTTCAAACTATACTGACCTCCCCACTCCCATCACCACTAGTCCAATAATTGGAATACCCAAATATATAGCCCCCTCCCTTTCAAATACTTTCAAATTTTTTGGGCAATATATATTTTACCTTACACACTGTAAGATATATTTGGGAAAAGCTGGGAATTTTTAAGTTCCCTCAACTTCACACCTATACTACAGCTACATGGGCTACAACTTCAACTACACAACTATAACTTAAAATGCTTTGCAGCCAGTTGCCATATGACCTTTTTTTTTAAATAGTCCACTAAAAAGACAAGTGCAGAATGTTCAATCTACTCAGGAGCATTGGGAAGTGTTTAAAGAAGGCGGTTGGTTTTTGGAAAGTACTCTCTCACTAGTGACATAGGCACTTCAGTTCTGTTGTGTTCTGTTTATTTAAATTTAAATAAGATATAGAACCATCGGTGTAATCAAATCCTGTCCATTTTATCTTATCACCACCACACAACATAAAAAATGAATTCACCATACAACTGAAATTTCTGATTATAAAATGCATGTGACATTAGAACAATGTGAAAACAGTAAATGATTCCCCCTCTGTGGTTAATGTTACAGGAATGTTGCTGCAGTGTGTATATAAGGTCCTGCAGGTGAGGGATTGATCTGGCCATGGTCCTTTGGGGAAATTCCACGAATGCAGGGAAAACAGGTCAGGCATGCTTGTTTTAAAAAAAAAAAAAATAAGTAGAGTAGAAAGATGAGAAGGATCAGGCTATACCAGAGATTTCCCATTGCTATTTATTTATTAATACTTTCTTTTCTAGTATTGTCAGCAGAGTTTGTACTGTCATTGTTCATCAGCATTCATATCCAAATCAGTTTAGACTGACTTGTTGCAAGTCAGCATGACTAAAGCAAAATGAAAAGGATTTTCTCAGTTCGAAGTCAAATTGTCATCTCACCATATACAAGTGTATAGAGAGACTGAATTGCATAACTTCAGAAAGTTTTTAATATACTGGTAAGATGTCACTCTGAAGTACATCATTGTTTGGAAAATGCCTGCTGAAGCACTGTCAGAAAGCTTAGGAGATGTTTCACCAGCCATACTGGAATAGTTTTCCTTGCCTTTTACCACTGACAAAAAATGTGTAACTGTGTTTTTAAATGCAGCCTCATTACTATTGAACTGTATTCTTGGTCACTCAAATTGGTTGGCACTGGTTACCTCAGCAGCTTGAGCTTGAGAGACACTTCAAATATTTCAACGTTTGCTCAGTTGTTAAATATTATAAATACAAAATAAGACATCCAAGATCTTAATTAATTAAATATTCTTATTAAATATTTATTGAAAAATATTAAAATTTACCAACCCATGGAGGTCTGGATTTGGAGTCACACTCCAAATTAAAGTGGAAAAACACTCTACAGGCTGATTCAACTTTGATATAATGTCCTTAAAACAAGTCAAAATGAGGCTCAGTAATGTGTTTGGCCTCCACATGCCTGTATGACCCCCCTTACAGTGCCAGGGAGTGCTCATGATGAGGCGTTGGATGGTCTCCTGAGGGATCCCCTTCCAGACCTGAACAGTCTGTGTTGCAACGTGGCGTTGTTGGATGGAGCGATACATGATGTGATGTGCTCTATTGCATTCAGGCCTGGGGAACAGGTGGGCCAGTCCATAGCATCAATGCCTTCATCTTGCAGGAGCTGCAGACACATTCCAGCCACATGAGGGCTAGCATTGTCTTGCATTAGGAGGAACCCAGGGCCAACTGCACCAGCACATTGTCTCACAATGGGTCTGAGGATCTCATCTCGGTACCTAATGGCAATCAGGCTACCTCTGGCAAGCACATAGAGGGCTGTGTGGCTCCCCCAAAGAAATGCCACCCCATCACTGACCTCATGCTGGAGGATGTTGCAGGCAGCAGAACATTCTGCACAGTGTCTCCAGACATGCTCCATGGTGTTGGGCTGTAATCACAACCTGAACAGGTCACGATTTAGCAGATGCACATTTGTGGCCTGCTGGAGGTCATTTTGCAGGGTAGTGGTCCTGCTGTTTTGTTGTTACTCTCCTACGGCTTCCTCCATGTCTCCTGATGTACTGGCCTGTCTCCTGGTAGTGCCTGAGAGCAGTGTTTGGGATTGGTACTTTGATTGCTCAGGATTTGAACTGGCAACCTTCTGATTACGGGGCCGCTTCCATTACCACTAGGCTACCACTGACTGCATTTGCACAACAATTGATTGTCAATCAGTGTTGCTTCCTAAGTGGACAGTTTGATTTCAAGTGTGATTGACTTGAGTTACATTGTGTTGTTTAAGTGTTCCTTTTAATTTTGAGCAGTGTAAAAAATAGCGCAATTTCTTTTTTAAAATTCAGGTGTGTACTGAGCATGATTTTTTTTTCTGAAGACTAAATAAAAGAATTAACTGGAATGTGCCATGTATTATGGATTTAGGGTGGTACTTTTTGAAGGTTTGCTCTCTGGAAAAACCTTGATTTCTGCCTTTGCATAACCTTTACCACATTTTGTTTGCTGAGTGTGACAGAGAGAGTGAGAGGGTGAAAAAGGGAACGATTTGCTTTATCTGCATCTTTTTCAGGAACTGGAGAGCTTCAAGCAGTTTGTGCACAGGAAGCCCCCATTCGACGTAGTGATTGATGGACTCAATGTGGCCAATGCATCTGGGCGAGGGAACCTTTCTGAGATGGTAGGTGTAGTCAGCAGTAACAGTTAAGGGTGTGCAGAATGCAGTTTAATGTTCCTGAGTCACAGAGGATGAGTGAGGCACCAGCATCAATAGTTGAGTCATCAGGTACAGACAAACAGGAAATCCAGCTACTTTTATGGTTGGTCCTTGCCACATCTGGACAAACCAGGCAAAATATGTGGTGAGTTATCAATTCTTATCTAGTGGAAGAGAGTCAACCGAAGGGTAAAATCTACTTTTACAAGAGGTTATTTTAAAACTTTTTTGTGTGTCAGTTTCTCAACGAGACAGTAAATATCTGCTATTAGGATACATAAATTAGAAATCACACACATACACCCAAAATAGCTTCCAAAGTTCCACGTATCCCATTAAAATTCCTGTTATTTAAATGCTCCACAATTAACTTGTTTAGTGGGTTGGCTGAGCAGAACAGGGTATAGTGTGTGGTACCTCCCACTGATTGAATCATCATTTTTTTCAGTTTTCTCAAGACACCTGCACATTACCACAAAAAACAATTATCTAACCCACATGCTAAATCATGGTGTTGAGTGAAGATCATGTGACTTTCAAATGGTGTTAGAAATGAAGTCAGTGTTGCTTGTCCAGGTGTTTCACCACCTCATCTTCAGTGGCTGATCTTATGTCCAGCATATCCTTGTGTTGAGGATGGGAGAATCAAAACACTTAGTAAAGTCTTCTCTAGCACATCACATGGTGGCCAATCCATATGTGGAAATGAGGTTTTCATGCTCCATTTCACAATTAGAGCACAATGAATCCTGGCATTGTCAACATACATAGATGGTCACCAGACATTTTCTTTCTTTTGCCATATAATTTTGCTGAATCCAGAAATGGCCAGTTGAACAACTCCAGATCATAACAGTTCCTCCTCAGGTTTGTATGATAGGGACTGTGCACATCCATGATGCACTCAGGGTAAATCTGGACTCATCAGACCAAAGGATCTTTTTTTCCATTTGTCTATTTTCTTTCTATTTGATGTATCATAACATTTTAGCAAATACTGTCCTTTTCCCACAGATTACACTTTACACTGGTAAACCTTCCCAATTTTATTAAAGGTTTTCACAATTTTTAACCCCTAATTTTTTCCAGGACCATGGGATGTCATCTCGGATCACTTAAAATTAAATTACACATTGTCAGCTGAAACTTATTAATCATCTCAGTAATTACCGTGTTGGTAGCCATTTTCACTTGCTGAGACTTCTCATCCCTTTAAGCCTGGTGGTACCCACAAGTATGTTTGTGGCACCATTAATAAATTTACTGCAGCTTACTTCCTTTGGCCAGTCTCCCCTCCTAATCACAATTTTGCAAAATAATTATCATCCTAAATGCATAATTTAGGTATCTGCTTGTGTCTAACTTCATCCCAAAAGTGCTTACAGTTATGAAATGAACCTGCACCCGCATTGAGCTGGCTACCCTTATTTGAAAGTGATTTCCAGTAGTGAAAAGCAAAGCAATTTCCTTTGGGATTAATAAAGTTTTCTGATTCTATTCTTATATGGATAATGATGATTCCCTCAGCATATGTTAGTTTCACATTTGCATAGAACACAAGTCTTAACCATGTGGTTCTTTTAACTGAGGCTACTGCATTTTGACACTGGCACCACTAAATTAAACGTATTGTCATGATACATTTTTGTTGTCATGACAAGCCACAGCAAGGGTGTGTCAGATGATATGAGCAATGCCAATGTCTCTTTGTATAGTACAATGTCTAAAAACGTGCCTCTGCATTTTTACAGTTCTTTGCCATGTTCTTTAGAAGCAAAGTGTCATAGAATCAGTTTGATGTGCTGGTTGTCCCTCCCATTCAAATACACTAAAGTAACTACAGTTCAAGGCATTCAACGATATCTGGGACATCTCCAGAATCTTTGTTCAGGAATGATGGAATATGTGAAAACTTTAAAATACTTAATGGATGATTCATTTTCTGAGTTTAGTTGGGAAGTTTTTACTGAATGGGATTTAAGCCGTTTCAATTGCACGCTGTCATTTGGTCAGTGGTTTGGACAAAAAAAAAAAAAAAACACTGCTTTTTTTAGCCTCTAGGCCACCACTGCCCCAGTGGAATATACTTTCTGGAAAGCTGGTTGCAGCCTAACACTTTAAAGTTTCAGGCCAGTGAATGAAAGGTTTCACAATCATTTGCTCCAAATTTTTAACATGCCTTGACTGTGTACAGATCAAAATTTAATTGTTGCTAAATTTAGACACAACAAAGCATTTCCTTTCACCACAACGTTGGGTCAAATCAAATCTAAGTAACAACTTCCTGTGTAGAGAACATGCCCTGAACTGTGAGGTCCAAGGTGGGGTCTGTGACACAGAGAAGGTTAAGCAGAGGGTAAAATGGGTTTATTGGGTTACTTGTCTCCAATTCTTTTCTGAACTAAAAACTACAAAAGACAAAAGAAAACACTCATTCACAAAAAATAAGTAAAAGAGTAGAGGAATTATGCATGTCTGGTGATCTTTTTCCTCATTGTGTTTTTAGAAGGAAGATTATTTGAAAGCAACATAATGAATTTTCCTGGATTAATCCAATTTATGCTTTTTGCTGTATTTGTAACTGGATATCCAGTTCAAGAGCTGTGCATGTAGGAGTTACATGTAGTTGTATATGTAGTGAGACTGTATTTTTGTTGCAGCTGCTGGCTGTGGTCTCAAATCTTGCACAGCAGGGTAATGCCATCCTGGTTCTGGGCAGGAAGCACATGCTGCAACCTTCACGGAGCTGGGACAGGCATCACATGCAGCTGATCCAGCAGAAAGCACACTGCTTCTTTACAGAGAACATGTGAGTGTCCAGACCTGCTCTCCCTGATGACGCAGAATGGCTGCGTCATTGTCCATGGCAAACACCAACTGGGGGTGACCTTCTTGTAAAGTAGTCATGGTCTGTTATTTGTGTTCTTTTGCAGATCTGAGGATGACCCGTTTCTACTGTATGCTGCACTGCATTCTGGGAACCACTGCAAATTTGTGAGCCGCGACCTCATGAGGGACCACAAGGCATGCATGTCAGATAGAGGCTTAAAACATCTATTCTTTAAGTGGCAGCGGGGTCACCAGCTTGTACTTAACCCTTGTGTGCCTGGCAGGAAGATTCGCTTCCAGGTACATACTAACCTCCGCCAAGACAATCTCATGTACAAGCAGCCAGTCTATACTGAAAAATTACTGCAAATTTTGAATGACATTCAAGTGTGTTTTTTTTGGTTTTTGTGTTCGGTCCCTTAGCAGTGGGGCAGTGGTGTCCTAGCGGTTAAGGACGCGGCCCTGTAATCAGAAGGTTGCCGGTTCGAATCCTGATCCGCCAAGGTGCCACTGAGTAAAGTACCGTCCACACACAGTGCTCCCCGGGCGCCTGCCACTGCTCACTAAGGGTGATTGTTAAAAGCAGGACACATTTCGTTCACTTCACTTAGCAATTACTAAAAATGTAATACAATTTATGATTATTCACATAAGAGCTGTAAACCCAGGTACTGGGAATGCACATGACAGTGTATGTTTCGGTGCCAGTCCCAATACCAGGTAAATGGCATACGGGGTAAATCTTTTGCCAGGTCAATTGTTTGGACAACCAGACAAGTTGATATTGAGACCAGTACGAAAACGGTAGAAACCAATTGAAGAAGAAGAGTTGTACTGTCAGACTTGTACTTTGTATAAGATATAAAAAAGAAATTAGATACCTGATTTATTGGAAATCCTTACCTATATATCCGTGTCTCTCTCTCTCATTTTTATCAGAACATCCCATGTCATGACACCATCGTTCAGAGTACCATGAGGTCCTGGCATATACCATATGATGAACAAGGATTACAGAGAAGCACGTATGAGGTTCCACAGAAATGGATGTGTCTTATTAAAATACACTGAGCACATAAAATATGCAAATAAAGTGTTAAATGAATCCAAGTGTACTTTTGTGTCAGTATTGAATTGAGTATGTACTTTGTTCAATGTTAAGTGTTCATTTTTTACTTTATTGACTGTAGTTAAGAGTAAACTCTTTCTCTCTGTGTCTCTGTTTATAACCACATTTTGTTTGTCACCCGGAAGTTAGAAATTGCAGTACTTCCGGGATCGATATGTACTTTCACTTTTGCATTCAGATTAGTTGCATTTGGGTTTCTTCGCAATTTTTTATCGAGTCTTCATAAAGATGTCGCGGGGGTCGAGTGCAGGGTTTGACCGACACATCACGATCTTCTCGCCGGAGGGGAGACTTTACCAAGTGGGTCAGTCCAAACTTTTGTGAAACTCAGTTAAACTTCAGTTAAACTTACTAGCTGTCAGTAGCGTTTAATAAAAAAAAAAATATATATATATATATATCTTCTTCGCTGTTCTGCCTTAAACGTTTTTTCGTTTCATTGCGACTGCGTTACACGTTACATTTTGTACCTGAGTTGGATTAGGGCGTTGTTTTGACGGGGTCTGATTATGTCACTGCGTTTTTACAGAATATGCGTTCAAAGCCATCAGTCAGTGCGGCCTCACGTCCGTGGCTGTGCGGGGTAAAGATTGTGCAGTCGTTATCACACAGAAAAAAGTCCCGGTAAGACTGCTGATTGTACTAGTTGTGTCTGCTCTCCCTGAAAACGTATCATGCAAAATTCATGGTGATCTGTCCAAATAACAGTAATCTTTATATTGTACACAAGTCCAGAATACCTCCTAATTTTTTATGTATCCCAAATGCAATATTTGCAGTACTTTATTAGAGGCAATACCTGTAAGGACATTATTGTATTATGATATTTATGTGTTTAGAGGAGATGTTGTAAACACAACGATCATATCTCATACAGCAATACACATATAGCATAATCTAAATCAATATTAAACTTGTTATTGCTAAACTACCCTTCTTTGTCTTAATGTCTTTAAGGACAAGCTTCTTGATGCCTCAACAATCACCCAGTTGTTCAGAATAACAGAGAACATTGGCTGTGTTATGTCAGGGATGACTGGTGAGAGCAAGAACCAATGTCAGACTTAGAGCTTATGCAGAACAGCAGATCGTTCAGTAATTAATTAATTTCTGTTCACAGCTGACAGCAGATCTCAGGTCCAGAGGGCTCGATATGAGGCGGCTAACTGGAAATATAAGTACGGTTATGATATTCCAGTAGACATGCTGTGCAGGAGGATAGCAGACATCTGTCAGGTGTACACACAGAATGCAGAGATGAGACCTCTGGGTTGCTGTAAGTGCAGGTCAAATTTGAATGTATTTTTATTCCTATTATCATTAGGAACACACTCATACACTAATCAACATTATAGAAAGATCCTACATTTGTTCCCATGACAGCCCTGACTTGTTAAGGCATGGACTCCACTAGACCAGGTCTGGCCAGGACACCTTCTTTTCTGATACATTGTAGGCTCTTGGTGATGGACAAAGTCCGCACAGGCACCCTGACTGGTCTGCACCATCACAGCCTTACACAAACAAACTGCAATGACACCTTTGCTGGAGCCAGCATTATTTTTTCATCAACATGAGTCTGAGCTATTTGATCTGACATTGTGTGGGCTGGGTATTTTTCCATGCGTCAGTGAGCCACCCATTAATGTTTTGCTGATTCACCACATCGTGGCAGAATAGTCACAGCTCGACTTCAGGAATTTAGAGTGCCTCATATGGTATGGCCATCAATGTCCCCTGACCTGAACCCCATAGAGCATGTCTGGGACCAGTTGAAGCAGAAACTGAATGATTGTACCCCACCTCCACGTGATCTGGCACAACTATGTGTAGCACTTGTAGAAGAGTGGAATGGATTGTCTCAGAACAACATCATGAGGCTAGTGAGGAGCATGTCGCTGTCAAGCTGTCTTTGCTGCACCTGCTACTGACATTGTCAATATTTGTTATTTGGGGCTATCCCTGTTATTGTCTAAATGTTTTTATTGTAATAAATATTAAACTAATGAAAATGGTGGTTCTTCTCAAACATTATTAGTAATATACATTTTATTTCATTAAAATTGAGAGCAAATAGGAAAAGCAAATAACAATATCCCTAATTTATTGAGAATAGTGTATATATGATTCCATTCACATAACACCATACTTAAAACACAGAATTTTATTTCCAGTTAGACTCATTTTAAAAGAATATATTGTGTAATTCCTGATCAAGCTTATACTGACATTTCCATGTGTGAGGAGGCCAGGTGTGGCATATAATTCTTGCAAGACCTTAGCTGGAATATCCAGCTTCAGTATTGTAGGTAGTCAAGATTCCTATGTATTATTCTGCCCAAATGTTCCAATTATTTAAATGGATTTCTGGATTTGTAACTTGATGTTCTGGGGCCGTGGTGGTCTACCGGGTAAGGAAGTGGACCTGTAATTGGAAGGTTGCGACTGAGCAAGATACTGTCCCCACACACTGCTCCCAGGGCACCTTTCATGGCTGCCCACTGCTCACCAAGGTGATGGGTTAAATGCAGAGGACACAATTTGTTGTGTGCACCATGTGATGCAGTGTTTCACAATGAAAATCACCACACTTTCACTTTTATCCAATGTGTGTATACTCCCCAGGTATGATAGCGATCAGCATTGATGAGGAGCTGGGTCCCCAAATCTATAAGTGTGACGCTGCTGGATACTTCTTTAGCTTTAAGGCTACAGCTGCAGGGGTGAAACAGACAGAGGCCATCAGCTTTCTGGAGAAGAAAGTGAAAAAGAACTTGGATTGGACATTTGAACAGACCATAGAGGTGAAGTCTTTTTTTTTTTTTAAAGCTGTTGGAATGGCAGTCAGTCCCCCTGTTTTAATTCATGCTTTAATTTGAATCCCTCCTGCAGATAGCAATGACATGTATGTCAACTGTGCTGTCCACTGACTTCAAATCAACTGAAATTGAGATTGGTGTTGTTACAAGACAAGTGCCCACATTTAGGTAGGTTACCAGGGTAACTGTTGTGTACAATAGACCAAAGGTGAGTGAGAATGGCAACAGGAAGTCCCTCTGTAAATGCTCAGATGACAAGAAAATGTTTCAGTGTTTTGTGCATTTGAGAGGTTATGTGCATTTGTGTCAACACAATGAAACAGAATGTGTATACAGTCTTGGTCAAAGGTTTTGAGAATGACACATACTGGTGTTCACAAAGTTTGCTGCTACCGTGTTTTTAGATCTTTTTGTCAGTTGTTTCTGTGGTTTATTGAAGTATAATTACAAGCATGTTTCAAAAGCTTTTATTGATAATTACATGAAGTTTATGCAATGAGTCAATATTTGCAGTGTTGGCCTTTTGCAATTTGCCCTGGCATCTTCTGGGCCAAATACTGACTGATGGCAAACCATTCCTTCATAATCAATGCTTGGAGTTCATCAGAATTTGTGTGTTTTTGTTTGTCAACCCTCCTCTTGAGGGTTGACCACAAGTTCTCAATTGGATTAAGGGACTTTCTAGGCCATGGACCCAAATGTTTTGTTCCCTGAGCCACTTAGTTATCACTTTGGCCTTATGGCATAGAAAAGGCATTGTTCTTCTTGGATGGTTGGGAGAAGTTGCTGTCGGAGAATGTTTTGGTACCATTCTTTATTCATAGTTGTGTTCTTAAACAAAATTGGGAGTGAGCCAACTACCTTGGATGAGAAACCGCCACAAATGTGAATGGTCTCAGGATGCTTTATTGTTGGCATAAGACAGGATCGATGGTAGAGCTCACCTTTTCTTCTCTGGACAATCATTTTTCCACATGCCCAAAACAATCAGAAAGGAGCTTGTAGGAGAACAGAGATTGTACCACATTCCACAGTCCATTAACATCCCTCCAAAGATAACCACCAGAGACCAGGGCAAGATGACCACTAAGGATTACAGAGCTCTCTCTGCTGATCTAAAGATAACAACAAATGGGCCATAAAAATCCAAGACCTCTCTTTCTCCAGGAGACTGGGGCAAAGGTCATCCAGAGTTCCTGCCAGAATGTCCTGAGAACAAAGAAAAATCCTTTGTTTAATTCTTCTGGATGATTGGATACTTTTGGACTATAGACTTTTGGACTATAGACTTTCCTCTTACATTGACCATGTTCAAAGGACATACCTAGTTAACCTCAGGTTTTCTAGTTATCAGCAAGAATATGGTACACCATGATACAGATGAATATGCGTGTACTGTTTGGTGTCTCACTCAGGTTACAACCACCAAGTTGTAACCTGAGTGAATGTGGAATGAGTGAATAGTGAGAGTGTAGTGTATAAGTCTTATATCACTTTCTTATAATGAGCATCAAAATGAACTCATCTCCAGTCAGAAGGTCAAGAGGGGAAAAGCAATGCCAGGCCTCCCTGCAGCATCACATCATTGGCTAAGGCCTCAACCTGGGGAGTGGTCTTACTGCAGATAAAGTTGGCGTCCCATTGCCAACTTAAAAAAAAAGAAAGAGACTTAGCTGGAAAAGGCTGGAAAGAACAGAAGACCCAGCAGATACTTCATACTCAACGACACCCTGTCCTCAGGATCATGCATAGTATATTAGCATTGACTGTTCATTGCATAAGTCTGCCTCTGTGGTACTTGAGAAGCTGAGCTGCATTATAAAAACATAGCTTTCTCCTAAAGTTTGTACCTGATTATCTGATTAAGGTAAAATCCGGCACCTGTATGAATGAGTATGAATGAAACATAACTCCCTTTCCTCTTTAATGTTGTTTGTAGTTTTAGAACTTGAATACAACAAAATTCCCAAAAAGGTGTGTTGAATATCTGCATTAAAGTTTACACTGTAGACGATCAGACCTGCTATAATTTGGTTTAACTTATAATAATCGTGGATGACCTCTGGGGACACCCTTTTTTGTCCACGCCTCGTTATAAGAACATTATTATTAAAATTGCCAGTCTTACTCGTTGAAGGAGTCATCAAACAAGTGGAATTATTAATAATTTACTAAAAACCACATGCTTTGGGCTTCAGCCCTACAGGCTTCATCAGAGAAAATGACTTTAGCAGTCCAATCCCTGTACATTTTTACTACAGCTTCTTTGCTGCTCTTCTTAACACCAGGCCATCTTCCAAAAGTCTTTGTCTGACTGCGTGGGTATGCACTCACACTTGCCTGCTGCCATTCCTGAGCAAGCTCTGCAGTGGTGGCACTCTGCGCCTGCAGCTAAATCATCTTTAGAAGAAGTGGAAACCAAGAAACGGGAAGCAGAAGCAAAGAAACACCTAAACTCGACTGAACAGAATAGAAGACCAAGCCCAACAGAAGTACTTTCTGTACTTGCTTGGGCACCTTGAAGCCTACTTCACAACAGTTGAACCTCTCTCTTTGAGGTTTTTGATGATCCAATAAAAGGTTGATTTATGTTCCATCTTAGTAGCAGCAATATCCTTGACTGTGATGCAACGCAATGATGACTGCACGTGTTTCCTTGCAGGTAACCATATTATTCTAACTCGATCAGCATGACAGAATAATCTACAGCCTTGTGCCCTTTAACACTTGTGTTGAACTGATCTCAGCAGGTCCTTTTGTAGTATGGCTGAAATGCAGTGGAAATGTTTTTGGGGGATTAAGTTTATTTTCATGGCAAAGAGGAGCTTTCATCTGATCACTCTTCATAACATTCTATGTGAGTATGTGCAAATTGCCATAATAAAAATATAAGGAGCAAACTTTGTGAAAACCAGTATTTGCATCATTCTCAAAACTTTTGTCCACAACTGTACAGTAATTAAATTGTACATGTTCCTAAATCAGACCACAAATTATCACTAAAATGTTCACACCTTTAATGTGACCAGTATCGTGTACATTTCATTTGGAAAACAAGCGTTCTAAAAAAATTTAGAATAAGCTGGTTACATAGGTGTTACGGCATTAATCTTACATCCAGTGAGTATCCATTCAGTTAAAATGAGTGTATTTGCTTATGAAACCACTTAACAGTGGGAACTGTCCCTGTTATTGGAGTAAAATTGTAATGTAACATAATTACTACCATGGGCCTCATGAATTACAAACATGTGTTTGTGTGTAGGATTCTGACAGAGTCTGAAATTGAAGCCCACGTACCATCTATCTCTAAGCGGGATGGAAAGTGAATCCTTCCTGATCAAGTTCATGTGTGCCCACCTTATTGGCTTGTTTCTGGTTTACCATTCTGTTGCACATTATATTTGTTTTGTATGCAAACTAAGTGTTAAGGAAAAATGACATATGAAGCAATTTGTGAAAATCTGCAAATTATGAAAGAAAAAAAATGCCAGTGTGCATACTTCCTGCTTTGCCTGTTTGGGCCAGTGTCATGTGACTTCTCTGCTGTCTAGCAAATGCTAAGAATAATGATTATACCCTAGAGCAACAGTAAAATAAAGACTAGTTTTAGAGTAGATTTGACACTTTGAATGTAAATGACTGATAGTCCTACTTTTATCACAAATTTCCCAAAACCTTTTCATTTGCATACATTTTTTATGCGTACATCAGTGTAATTTGTCTCGTCTCATACTGGTGCAGAGCCACACAAGCTGGTTTTTCCGACTTGCCGGCATTGTCGTTTCTCGGATCTAGCTGAATCATATGAGACTCTCTCGTATCCCCCCTCCCTCAGGCACCAGAGGCACTCACCAGTCATTTTGTCTGACCCAACAGTCTCAGACATGTCAGGGGTCGCCCAATTGTCTGATTATGATTAAACTATTTGCATCATTCTGTTTCATGGGATCTGTTTAAACTCTCAAAAGCTTGCCAGAACGCATCTTAAAGTTTTTTATTTTTTGTGGGGGATACACTAACTTTAGAGGTGCAGTCCCCAGGCAGGGGCTGATTCAGGGCGAGGATACTATTCATATCAGGAAGACCGCACAGCACCTTTTGTCTTTTTAAGACTGAAAGGAAATCATTTCAAATACTCTGTCTTAGATGACTTGCCGTCAAATGACACAAAAAGCATCAAGCATTTAGTAATGGAGCTGGTGTTCTATTTTGCATGGGAGGGGATGTATGTAAGTGTCAGCATGGCAGTTTTTTTGAAAGGGGACTTTCTTTTTTTTTTTCTGTAGGCAGTAGGCTCTTTGCGTAGGCATGTCCCCCACCCCCTCATATCATTAAGACACTAAGTTTCTGAAAACCTGAATTTGCAAAATTGGAACGCCATAGGAATGTGTAGTTTTGTTAAGAGAAACTACTCACTATTACAGCAGTTAGGCAAATTAATTTTTCATTGGCAGAATTGTGTGAAGTCCCACACAGAAATCTGGGAATTAGTGAATTGGTAAGGAAACTGTTGCAATCATTACAGGACCCACCCTACCCCACCCCCACGGCAGGAAATTCCAGTGTATTCAGCTGACTGATATCCAAAACCAGTGTGACTAGCATTTCTGTGCAATGACAAACTAGTTCTGGCCCAGTGAGAGCCCTTAAAGATTACAAACTGAGACGTAACACCTTTACATACTTTAATTTAAAACGGAGCATTGTTAAATCTTACTCCATGCAAATACACTCAAATTCCACTTTACACATGTACATCCTTTACTTATAAAAAATACATCTTTCTGTACAAAAATTTACAAAGTGTTCATTCTGAGAAGTTGACTGAAAGTCCTTTGAAAGGATGCATCGAAAGACCCCAAACTCTCCAGTGTTGTCCAGCCTCCCAATCAAACACTCATACAGCCTGTGGAATTCCTGGCCCCTCACGCTCCGTGTTTCATGACTGGGTTGCAAAATACAAAAAAAAAAAAAAAAAAACGAAAATTTTGCCCAGGCAGACGAGCACCATGTCTGAACGGACCTCTGTGACTCAAACACATCCAGGCGTCGACTTGAAGGCACCGCCATCTCTTGTTCTGTCTCCTCGCTCACAATTGCTTTTTTATTTGATGATCATTTGACCTTAACCATGGCTTGGATTTATCCCATAAGCTGAATGTCATCATATATCTGTTGGGGAGGGAGAGGTTATGGTTATGATGAAATTCCAGACAAGCCAAAATCTCCTGTGGTTTAAAAGAAGGAGATGAAAAATAAAAAGCAAACACACCATGTCATCCTCAGACTGTGAATCCTCCTCTTCAACCTCACTGTCCTCTGACTCGCTCTCTGGCAGTTCCCGTAGGTCAGGAGAAGTAAGGTCATACAGACGTTTCTGTATGGCATTATTGTTGCGGCCGTACGTCAGGTGGTATGCAGTGTGGCCCCCGTAGGTCAACCTGTTTACATCTGTTCCCTTTGTGACCAACAGCTCAACCAGGTTCAAGTTCTGGAGATCCACTGCCAGATGCAGGGAGGTCCGTCCGTTACACTTCTCCTAGGGAGTCAAGAAAATAAGATAGAAGGAAGGATTGAGCATTTACAAATAATCATTACAGAAAATTAAACACATGCACCGGTCCAATAAAATCACATTCCTACCTGTGCATTTATATCAGCTCCTAGTGAAATCAGGTTCTCTACTAATGAGAGGAAACCATGGAGAGAAGCCACATGCAAGCAATTATGACCTGCAACAGATTAAGCACATTTTTTACTCTTTAAAAACAAGCAGGCAGGAATATTTTATTTGCATTTGCACAATGGGGTGCACTCACCACTGTAGTTGGTCGATTTTAGGAGGGCCGGGAGATAGGAGGAATGACACGTCTGAGTGAGGACGCTAAAGCAGGCGAGAGAGCCCTTCTTGCAGGCAATGTGCAGGGCGGTGTTGCCCTCATCATCCACCAACTGGGGGTCGCAGCCTGCCCTCAGCAGCCGAGCCACCAGCACCGGCTGGTCCATGATCACTGCCAAGTGGAGTGGAGTCTGGTGTTGAAAAAATAAGAAATAATTAAAATACCCTGCATGCAACGGGAGAACACACACAAATACAGTGCCTTGTAAGTAAGTTTTAATGGTTAAAATCCATACCTGTCTTTGATAGTTTTGCGTGTTCAGAAAAGGGTCACCGGTTGAAAGGCCAATCATCTTGGTTGCATATTCTGTAGCTTCGTGAATGATTGCAAGATGGAGGTACCTGCAGAGCAGAGGTGCAAGGGAAAGATAAACAATCAGCGCTTCAGCACAGCACAGCGCTTCAGCGGCGCCAGGGTGTTAAAACGCGGCCCTGGGATCTCATGCGCCGACCCCCGCAGCGGTGCCTGTGCGTGCGTGCGCGCGCACGAGAACGCGAGCGCGCTCTGGCGTGTTAGCGGCGGCTCGGATTCCTGGCACGAGGCCCGGGACTTTCCAGACTGGGCTGCGCTTGCGCGCGCATCCCGCCCCGCCCCGCCCCGCGCCGCCCCGCGCCAGAGTACAGGCCGTTCCGTCTTGCGCTTTTGTTTACGTTCGACCCATTGTGATCGCGCAGCGAGCACGAGCTTGCTGACGTATGCACTCTCGTAATCAGTAGGCTTTAAATGTTAACCAGAAATATAAATATACCAGAAATCCGACCATGTTTGCAATAAACAAATATACCAACTACGCTCGCGAAGTCTATTTTTTGGTGCCTAATTTGACGTTTATTCGTTTAAAAAACGAGGCATGTTCGACTGTGCAATCAGCGCGGTGGCCGCTGCCCTAGCGTCGTGCACTTACGTGTCTCCGTCCTCGTTGATCTCGGTCCTCCAGGCCTCGCCGCAGCTCGCCGCTCGCGGCTCGGACGCTGTAGCGCTCAGGCTGACCCGCTCCAGCTCAGCCGCGACGCTCTTGCACTCATCCTCCTTCAGCGAATCCACGCCGCTGTCGAAGCGCTCGTCGCTGATCACGAGTCCCTTGCCCACCTTAGAATCCCTTCCTTCGGCGTTATAATCCACCTGACCGCATCGCTGCGCTTGGTACAGATCCATGGCGGTTGATCCTGGGCTCAGCGAAGGCCTGTGCCTCAGATGTGCTTGAACGTCGGATGAAACGCAGAGGGGGGGGGGGTTTAAATAGCTGCCGCGATGGCCGGGGCGGGGCGTGGAGCGCAAGGGGATTTCCAGGCCTGACAGCAGTAGGGAAATAATTCAGGGCAGTATGGGGGAATTTCTCCCCTCAAAAGAAGAAAACTGAAAACCTACGTTTATGTGTGTAACTCAAAAACCCGAAAAACCTGAAAGCTGAGCTGTCCTCGATTCTACTAATATAAGAATCTCCTTGTATCAGCTCATCTGTCACTGGGGGCTTTTGAGGTAAAGTGCACTATATGCTGTAAAGTAGTGCATATAAGAGAGATTATTGCATTAACAGAAATTATTGTCCATTTGTGATAACACAACTTCCAAAGAGTGAGTGCATTTGCAAAATTGCTGTTACCATGCACTCTTTTATGCAATATTTCTACATGAAAGAGTGGACTTCCTATGTACTGTCATTGTTGTGTCATTTCACAGTGCAAGTACTGAAATAACTAGACCAGCATTTTAAGATGTACAAACACATTGAAATTGAAAACATGTATTGTTTTACCCTTTATCATTACTGAGATATGGTGGTTGTTTTTTGGTGTAAATATAATCTATTCCAAGCTGATACAGGGGTAGCAGTATGTGATATTCTGAGCTGTCCAGAGGGAAATGCAAGAAGTGTTCTTAAGTTTCTGTCATGAAACCACACCATTCAACGTGTGACGTCTGTAGCAATTCTCTGCATGCAAGATTTTCCTCACCTACAACAAACATCGTAGCAACAGTATCCATGCAGAGTGCATGACTTCCGGGACCGCAACAAACCTGCCTTAGTGTACAGTTTCTTGACGAATGGGCTGTAATATTCTGTTCTTTCCTGATTGCCCTGGAGAAAAGGCCATTTTGCACTTTTAAATGGGATCCCCCCGGAAGTGCCATTCACAGGGGCTTTCTTTTGCTGCTGTATTGTCTTCTACAGTTTCAATCTCCTAGAGGTGTTTTTGAACCTTGGGTTTTCACTTTTTCTTATCAGGAGATTTCTCAAGGGTCAATTATAAGGGTCAATTTTTCTGTTCCGTTTTTTTAGTTCCGTTCATAATATACATATATGCATATACTAGTTGTTTACATTGTGGCTTTGGTATGCTGTATAGAGTTTGTATAGGGGTGGTCGGTTAGACAGCAACAGTCTCAACAGTCTAAAAATACTACCAAGAGTGTTAAAATGGAAACCAGTATGTTCAATAAGGATCATGTGAAGCATTATTGCCTTGATTCATCACAAGCCTTTAAACCCCTGTTCAACCCCTTCTGGGGCACAGGAAAGCCAGCATTTGTGGAATAAACACAGGAAGCATCTGATAGTTGATTGTATGATAGGATTTGCCTCCGTCAGAGATGTCCCTGAAAGAAAAGCACATGGATTTCCCAGAGAGGAGGCACGTGATCTTATGTTTACAGGGCCGTAGGAAGTGGAAAGACAAGTTTCACCCCCACCCTTTTCAGCTTATGGCTCATGCCAAAATGCATGACATTTACACACTTTCTTTGTTCATGGTTGCTCTGTGTAACATTTATGAATCATGGCAGACATTTTTTTAGGGATGGGCATCTCAGGATGGTTTTGCAACTCAAAAACCATTAATACCTTTCACCAGACTGCTGCTATTATTGAGCACAGAAACATTACACCATATACTTATTATAGTGAGGCCTATATAAAAGCAGGGGTGGTAGCAGCCTGGTTGGTAAAACACTTGCCTATGAATCAGAAGACCACAGAGTCACAGGTTCAAACCCTGCTTACTCTCCCTTCTGACTACTGAATGTATGTCACACTGGATAAAAATGTAAATTCCATTTTATCCAGTACTGTTGTTGCATCTGTGTAAAAATGATAGTGTGTGCAGTGTCACATATCTGCATGGGACATTATATTGGTTTTCAGAGATAAGTACAGTCATGTCCAAGGGATTTTTTTTTAGGAGGGGGGTTGTAGTGAACACTTAGTCATGCTTAGGCAGGGGGAACGACTCCTTCTCTAGAGGTCATATCATTAAGCAACAATAAATGTTCTAGGTGAGTGTATAGAAGAGTTAACAGGATGACTCACGGTATCTGCTCCTTTGATCCTGCTGTATTTCTTTAAGATTCCAGAGTATGTGACATCTGTCATAGTTTTATGTAATATACCCATTAAAACAATGTGTGGAATGCAGCATGGGAGTTTCCTTTCAGTCTCACCTGTAAAGGAGGGATGTTGAATAGGATGAAGTATTGAGGGGTTTCCTCTCGAGTCACTTCATACTGTTTCTGCAACTCATAGCTCAAGTCAGGTCAGGCGACCTGAAGGGAGACAAAGGGTATCAACATTAGAACCATCTCAATAAGTACAAATTTCTTTAAGAATACAAGTTTGAATACTATATGTTCAGCTAAATAAAGAGGAGTTGCAATGGAAGTGGGAGTATCAGCTTTACCCAGGTCTGTACTGAAGAGAAATTCTGCCAGCTACGCTGTGGAACATTTTTAATTATTTTTAGAGCTGATTTAATTTATTTTTATTCTTAATCTCAATTAAACAATACTAAATAGGCTCATACAGAAAACATTAAGGCTATAATGAAGATATAACCAAAGCTAAAGAAAGCTGTTTATCCAAATTGGCACCATATAGCCAATGTGATCTAAATAGATTTCCGAAATACACTGCTCCAAAAAATAAAGGGAAGACAAAAAATAAGACATCCTAGATCTGAATGAATAAAATATTCATATTAAATACATAGTTACATTCATATTAATTACATAGTTGAATGTACGAACAACAAAACCACACAAATTATTGATAGAAAATCAATTAATGGAAGTCTATATTTGGAGTAACACTCCAAATTACAGTGGAAAAACACAGTACAGGCTGATTCAACTTTGATGCAATGTCTTTAAAACAAGACAAAATGAGGCTCAGTAGTGTGTGTGGCCTCCACATGCCTGCATGAACTTACAACAAAGCCTGGGCGTGCTTCTTACAATACCTGGACTAAAACATCTGCCAACTCCTGGACAGTCTGTGGTGCAATGTAGCATTGGTGGATGGAGCGAGACATGATATCCCACATGTGCTCAATTTGATTCAGGTCTGGGGCAAGTCCATTGCATCAATGCCTTTGTCTTGCAGGAACTGCTGAGGTCTTGCATTGTCTTGTATTAGGAGGAACTCAGAGCCAACCATACCAGCATATGGTCTCACAAGGGGTCTGAGGATCTCATCTTGGTACCTAATGGCCGTCAGGCTACCTCTAGCGAGCACATGGAGGGCTGCCACCCCACACCATTACTGACCCATGACCAAACCAGTCATGTTGCAGGCAGCAGAAAAAATTCATGGTGTCTCCAGTCTCTGTCACGTCTCTTACATTTGCTAAGTGTGAACCTGCTTTCTTCTGTGAAGAGTGCAGTGTGCCAGTGTCAAATTTGCCAGTCTTGGTGTTCTCTGGCAAATGCCAAATGTGCTGCATGTAAGGCTGAGGCTGTAAGAACAACCCTCAGCTGTGGACGTCAGGCCCTCATACCACCCTCATGGAGTCTGTTTCTGACAACTTGAGCAGACACATGCACATTTGTGGCCTTCTAGAGGTCATTTTGGCCAGGCTTCTCCTGTTCCTCGTTGAACAAAGGCAGAAGTAGCGGTCCTACTGCTAACTTGTTGCCTCCCTATGGCCTCCTCCACGTCTCCTGATGTACTGGCCTGTCTCCTGGTAGCTCTTCTATGCTCTGAACACTATGCTGACAGCAAACCTTCCTGCCACAGCTTGCATTGATGTGCAATCCTGGATGAGCTGCAGTACCTGAGCCACTTGTGTAGGTTGTAGACTCTGTCCCATACCACTCATAGCACGACCAGCATTCAAAAGTGACCAAAACATCAGCCAGAAAGCATAGGAACTGAGAAATGGTCTGTGGTCACCACCTGCAGAACCACTCCTTTGTTGGGGATGTCTTGCTTATAGCCTATAATTTCCACAAGTTGTCTATACCATTTGCACGTGCATGTCAGTTTTGCTTCCGAAGTGGACAGTTTGATTTCACAGAAGTGTGAATGACTCAGAGTTACATTGTGTCGTTTAACTGTTCCCTTAATTTTTTTGAGCATATACAGATATATGTATACAGAGACATGCAAGTTTAGGCAGCCTTGAGTGTCTGTGAAATAGAGCATAAGAATAATTGACCCTGCATTGTTTGCACACTGATCATTTAAGGCAACAAAATTAAACAGCACTTTTGGTGAACAAATTATGTCTAAACCAGTGGCATGTTTTAGAAACATGCAGGGCCACAACATTATGTACAGTACATGCAGTACAGTACAGTACATACAGTAATGAGTACAGTAATCTTATTTTACTTTGAAATCAGATTGGTCTGTAAGTCCTAGTCGTACAGCAGCTGCCATTAGGTGTTGCCACAGCCAATCAACTGTTCTGGCTTGGCAAAGTTCTTGACTTGGCAAAACCGTTCTTGACTTGGCAAAAGTTTTACGCTGGGTGACCCTCCTGACACGACCCTCCTGACACAACCCTCCCCATTTTCCCAGGCTTGGGACAAGCACCAAGAAAAATACTGTCACGTGTATCCTGTAAATGAGGGTTTTAAATTAATTTGGATAATCCCCATTTGGGATGCTTTTAACAATGAACAACATTTGTTGTGCCATGTATACTTATTATATGCTAGAAGTCTAGCATATAATAAATTTTCACCACACAGGATGCAACATACTGTGCTCTACTAAAACATAAATAAAGAGGATCAACTCATATTCAAACTAAGCACAGTTTATTAGCATAATCTGCTAATAAACTAAATACCCATTTATGTTGAAGAATTTAATAATATACATTGTATCTAAAGTGGCAGATTCTCTGGGGTTGCAATAAAGAGTAGTATATGGGGTACTGCATACATTATGCAGTATTCATAAGTAATTAATAACAGTAACTAAAATAATAGATAAGGTAGCTAACAAAAGTAATACTGAGTTATCATGACACAATGCAGATGAAGATCAGGGCAGTACTACGTAAAAAGCTGATAAATGTAGCTGAGAGGAATATTGAATTAACATTAGTCAAAGAACATCATTCTTTCTAGATGTAAAAGCAAAATCAAAACTTGAGGAAAAATGGAATATTTGGCTACATACCAGCTGCAATGTTTGCTCAGTCAATTATTTACATTTACAGCATTTATCAGACACCCTTATCCAGAGCGACTTACAATCAGCAGTTACAGGGACAGTCTCCCTGGAGCAACTTAGGGTTAAGTGTCTTGCTCAGGGACACAATGGTAGTAAGTGGGATTCGAACCCGGGTCTTCTGGATCATAGGCGAGTGTGTTACCCACTAGGCTACTACCACCCTATTATAAGGTTCAGTTGTTGATGTCTTCTTTGCACTGAGAAAAATG
Source organism: Denticeps clupeoides (assembly GCF_900700375.1). NCBI lineage: Eukaryota > Metazoa > Chordata > Actinopteri > Clupeiformes > Denticipitidae > Denticeps > Denticeps clupeoides. Next base: position 28,619,112 of record NC_041707.1, read on the forward strand.
CATTAGTATTTTGTGCTGGTATGTTATGTTCCAACCTTACATGATGCAGTGACCTGTGGTTTTATGGTTTTCATTTTTTACATTTACATTTACGGCATTTTTCAGACGCCCTTATCCAGAGCGACTTACAATCAGTAGTTACAATTTAGGGTTAAGTGTCTTGCTCAGGGACACAATGGTAGTAAGCAGGATTTGAACCTGGGTCTTCTGGTTCATAGGCGAGTGTGTTAGCCACTAGGCTAGTACCACCCATATACCACCCATTTTCATGTTTCTATGAATTACATTCTGGTTCTCTGTGAAAAGTGCTGCTCCAGTAAATGATTTTCACATAAGCAGGTCCATTTCTGGTTTTCAAGAAAAATGCGATTCATGCATTATAATAGCAATTCACCATATATCTGAGGTAAAGGTTTGCCACCCAACATGGTCAGTAATTAGCAACACCCTATTTTGGCAAGTATCACAGCTTATAATGCTTAAAATGCTTAAGATGCTCATAATCATGTTACTGCTGACTTTTTTCTTTTGATTTGTGTAGATTTTGTTTTCAGAATGTGCTGGTATTTATTAAAGTTTTCCTTCTACCAGTGAAATGTTCCTGATCTCACTGGCAGCAACAGAAACTTGATTGTTCCAAGCCCCTGATTAGTAGTAATTGTTTCCTGAAAACTTTTTGAACAATTATGTAAAACCAAAATTATACACAAATCAGTTGTTATCAGTTTATATATATATTCACTTATCCATTCACAGTAACACAGTTACATACAAGTTTTTTGTATGTTAATGAATCTGTCCCCCATTTAGATTTTTGCATATGTGAGAGGATTTTCTGTGAAAATTGTAGTATTTCATAAGGAACCATCATGGACATGTCATGTGATCATCTGCTATTCAGTGCATTCTAGTTCCTTTTTTATGGATAACAGAATTTCCTGGTGTGTTCGAGGCTATTCGATGAAGATTTTAGTATTTATTGCTAAAGTATATTCTGAGTTCATGGTTTTGTTAATTATATGTGGAATTAGCTTCCAAAAATGAAAACAAAGCAAAATGAAAAAAACACTTCACATTTATTGGCAGAACATATTAATATAAATTGTTAATTCAAATGTTATACTGAAAACTTAAACTGTTCAGGGAAAAAACAAGTCTCTCATCAAGAAAAATGGTTATTCACCCTTCTGTCATGATAGAAACAATGTAACAATGAAGCATGATTCCATGAGTAGGAACACATCCATGGGTTGGATTCAGATCTTATATGGTCTGGAGAAATTCAATGAAGAGCAATGTTCTTAGATGCCTGCTCGTAATTCTCCAATTATATATAATAAATGTTATTGAAGAGAACTCTTTGTGTGATTGGGCAGGGGGTGTGTAGTGTGAAAGTTATCATATTATGAGGAAGTGGTCAATATGATATAACTAATAAAATTGAATCATGTTTTTGGAAAAAACTCTGTCCCTGACTATTTATCCTAAACACTATGGCCAGCTACAGACACACATGTCAGACTCGTGGTCTGGAATTAGAGGAAGGAATTAAGACAAGATATGGACTAATAAACCACATGGGATTTTGCTCGTCAAAACACAGGGAACTGGGTTTTGCCAAACAGATACAACTCCTGTAAAGCAATGTGATTTCAGCCCCATTTAAATTGGAATTTCCATTTTGTTCAAATGTAATAATCATTCAGACACAGACTTGCACATGTGCTGAAGACAATTCATATTTCATTATTAATTGCATAATATAATTATGCAGGCAATAAAGGCAATGTTCTTATTTCCTGTATGAGTAATATAAGTATTTGGCATTTGCGATATATAAAAACAAGTGTTATACTGTCCAATAATGCTGTTTAATGGCTTCAGGATTTACATTGGGTATCACAGGGTCAGAATGAGGAACCATTACATAAATCAAAATGCAAATTCACATATTTGTGCATGTTTTGGCTGAGGGTCAGGAGTAGGATGTCATGTGAGAAGGATGTTTGAGATTAATTTGAAAAGAAGAAACAGCAAGAAATAAAACAAATTTATTTCTGGTGATCTATACAATGAGTTTAAGTAAAATGTGTCCATTTCAGCCTCGAGACATTTTTTGGTGCCTTCATTGTTTATATGCATGTAAATTAACGTATATTTTAACAACCGCTATATCAGTGTTTCTTTTCAGTGAAACTATAGATACATAAAAATGATCCCAACTGTGGATCGAAATAATGAATTTAGAAAAATAGCAAGTTTTTCATCCATTCTGAGTCCTGCTGATTTGTGCATGTAGAAATTCTTTGAGTTCAGCTCATGAAAATTGGAGCAAAAACAAAACAAGGTCAACACAATCTAACCTAATGTATAACCTTGACCACCGTGTTGGATTCCATTTGTGGGACATTTTTATTTTTTATTTATTTTTTTTACAACATTTGTTCAAATAAACAAAACTGTGAGTAAAGTCTCAAATAAAGTTACAATGCAGACACAAAGGCAGAAATGTTTCATGTATAACCACATATCTCTTTCTGTAAAGTGAATGAATGAATGGTGAAGTGTATGAATTATATATGATGTTTGCACTAACAAATCCATAATGGTCATGACTAGAATATTTGTCGGTGCTTTGTGCTGTTTGTGAGGTTTAATGCCCTCTAGTGGTTGAACTACTTTACTTTACTTTACTTTACTTCATTTAGCAGACGCTTTTATCCAAAGCGACTTACAATAGGAAGACACCAGCAATTCTCGTTCGATTTCTATAGAATATCGAATTTACAAACTAAGAGCCCTGATAAGGCTTAGACTTGTCATTGAAGAGCATGCTCGGAGATTGTTGGGTGCTAGACTAAGAAAAATTATAATGTATTTATACATTTTGTATTTGTTTGTTCAATGTGTACGCATGTGCTTGTGTAAGTGTTAGATTTGTCTGTAATATTTTTGGAATAAGAGGGTTTTCACCTTCTTCTTAAAAGTGGTGATGGTCTCGGCTAGTCGTGTGGAGGAGGGCAGGTTGTTCCACCAGCCAGGGACAACAACGGAGAACAGACATGATTGGAATCGGAGACCCCGTGAAGAAGGAATTTTTAGTCTCCTTTCGTTTGCCGATCTGAGAGAGCGTGCAGGAGTGTAGCTAGGTAGTAGTGTGTTGATGCAGGAGGGCGCAGTTCCATTTACACACCTGTAGGCAAGCATCAAGGATTTGAACTCAATGCGAGCAGCTACCGGGAGCCAGTGGAGGGAGGTAAGAAGAGGTGTAACATGGGTGTATTTTGGCTGATTGAAAATGAGACGGGCTGCCATATTTTGGATCATCTGGAGTGGTTTTATGGTGACTGCAGCGGCTCCAGCCAGGAGAGAGTTACAGTAGTCGAGTTTGGAGATGACCATTGCCTGGACGAGGAGCTGCGTAGCCTGTTGTGAGAGAAAAGGCCGAATCTTGCGAATGTTGTAGAGAGTGAACCTGCAGGATCTGGAGATCGCAGCAACATGATGGTTCAAACTCAGTTTGTTATCTATCCAAACTCCAAGGCTTTTTGCAGATGCCGTGGGTGTTAACAATAGCGATCCAATTTGAATTGAAAGGTTTTGCTGAGGAGAATTGTTGCCCGGAAAGATCAGAATCTCGGTTTTGGATAGGTTGAGTTGGAGGTGTCGCTCAGACATCCATGCCGATATGTCTGAGAGGCAGGCCGAAATTTTTGTTGCTATAGTAGCATCTTCTGGTGGGAATGACAGATAGAGCTGGGTGTCATCAGCATAAGAGTGATAGGAGAAGCCATGTGATTGGATGATGTGACCAAGTGAGCGAGTGTATATTGAGAATAGAAGGGGGCCAAGGACAGAGCCTTGTGGAACCCCTGTGGTTACCCTAGAGAGGACAGATGTCTCACCTCCCCCCATGATACCTTGAAGGACCTGTCGTAAAGATAAGAGGTGAACCAATCTAGTACGGTTCCTGTGACTCCTAAATCAGAGAGTGTGGTGATAAGAATTTCGTGGTTAACTGTATCGAAGGCAGCAGATAGATCAAGTAGGACAAGGACAGATGATCTGCGGGCAGCTCTTGCAGCACGAAGGTCGTCCATCATTGCCAGGAGGGAGGTTTCAGTAGAATGCCCTTTCCTGAAACCAGACTGAAAAGGGTCAAGAAGATCATGCTTGGGGAGAAATGAGGAAAGTTGAGCCAGGACTGCTCTTTCAAGAATTTTTGAAAGAAAAGGAAGGTTGGAGACTGGGCGGTAGCTATCCAGTAGAGATGGGTTTAATGTGGGTTTTTTGAGCAGGGGAGCAATGACAGCCTGTTTGAAAGCAGTGGGGAATGTTCCTGTTGTGAGTGAGGAGTTTAAGACATGTGTCAGAGCAGATAATATGGTGGGCTGTATGGACTGAAGGAGGTGTGAGGGGATTGGATCCAGGGAGCAGGTGGTGGGGTGACTAGACTGGAGAAATTTAGACACGTCTGATTCAGAGAGGGGAGTAAAGGAAGACAGATTCCTGGTTTCAGAGGTAACAGCAGGACGGGGTCTGGGGTTAGGTGGTGAGAATTGTTTGCTAATGTCAGGCACCTTTTCTGTGAAGAAGGTGGCGAAGTCTTCAGATGAGAGAGAAGTGGAGGGGGGAGGGGGTGGAGGATTCAGGAGACGGTTGAAAGTCGAGAAAAGTTTTCGAGAGTCATTGCAGTTGCTTACTTTGTCCTGGAAGTATCTGGTCTTTGCTGTAGTTACAGCAGCAGAGAAGGATTTTTAGGAGAGATTGATACTTATTAAGTTGAAGCGGGCACTTGGATTTCCTCCACTGCCTTTCAGCTGCTCTAAGATGGGTCCTGTGGCGACGAACCTCGTTCAGAGACGGCGAGGGTGGAGTCGCACGTGTTGGTTTTGAGGTTAGAGGGCAGAGTCTCTCGAGGCAAGATGTTAATGTGGAGAAGAGGATGTCTGTAGCACAGTTAGTGTCCTGAATAGAGAGGATGTCTAGGGGGGAGAGCTCAGAGGAGACAGCGGAAGACAATTGAGTAGGGCAGAGGGTACGGAGATTACGGCGAAATTGTGTTAAGTGTGAGGTGGGTGTGGTGCGTGCCAGGGGGATAGTCTGAAGTGAATAAAAGAGTGATCGGATAGATGTAGAGGAATGACAGAAGTGTTGGCTGTGGAGCATTTGCGTGTGAGTACGAGATCTAGTTGTTTTCCAGCTCTGTGCATTGCGGGCGTGCAGAGAAGTGTAAAGTTGTAAGCAGAGATGAAGTGTTGGAAGTCAGTTGTTTGTGGCTTGAGGAGATCGAGGTTGAAGTCTCCTAGTAGCACAAGGGGCAGTTCCTCATCTATAATTGAGGAGAGAGTTGTGTCTAGTTCCTCTACAAAGTTCCCCAGCGGACCTGGAGGACGATATACAGCAACTATGGACATTTTTAATGGGTGTGTAATTGTTACTGCCTGGAACTCAAAACTGGTTGTTTGAATAGCAGAAACAGGAGTGAATTTCCAGTCCTTGGAAATGAGCAAGCCTGTGCCCCCTCCCCTGCCAGTGGGGCGGGGGGTATGAGAGAAGTAGAAGTCTGTGGAAAGGGCTGCAGGTGTAGCGGAGTCATGGGGGCGGATCCAGGTCTCAGTCAGTGCGAGTACTTGGAGTACTACCGAGGAGTTTTATAATGTGCAGGTTGATTAAAAAAATGGCACACTGAAATGCTCTCTCATTAAAAAAAAGTTAAATGATTGAGAAGATCTGTTAAACATGAGGAGGTCATTCCTAAGTCTTGATGCAACCAATAAAAAAAAAAAAAAGGCCTAATACCTCAAGACATTAGTTGTGTCCCAGGCACACATAGTAGATGATTGCTAGAACTTGGTGCAGTGCAGGGGTAAATAAGATCAAAAACGTACCATGGGTTTTACATCTAGTAACATCTGCTCACACTGTTAAGGCAACACACTTGACAAATAAACAATGACAATTAAGCTCTCAAGATTGAATGTGTGTGTGTGTGTGTGTGTGTGTGTGTGTGTGTGTGTGGACTACTATTAAATTGACTTGCTCCTCTTCACTCAGAGACTCCATGTGTCTGTCCTTTTGTATGCTCTCTCTCCGTTTGTATGCATTTTTTAAAAAGAACACGAGCACCACACTATCACCACCAGAGTCCCTCAGTAAGCTAAACATGAAGTTACCCTCTGCACACCTTTTGCAGGTAGTTATCCTGGTACTTCTGAAAGTCTCTAACACACTGTCCCAATAACACAATAATAAAAGACCGCATCTGTGAACATCTGTGAACATACAACTGATGAATTGAAACGATCACAACTATATAAGATGAGTCCAACATTTTAAAAAAAGTGTTCAGTGGCCTTTAGAACAATATTGTAAAGTGAAGTGATTGTCACATGTGATACACAGCAGCACAGCACACAGTGAAATTTGTCCTCTGCATTTATCCCATCACCCTGAGTGAGCAGTGGGCAGCCATGACAGGCGCCCGGAGAGCAGTGTGTGGGGATGGTGATTTGCTCAGTGGCACCTTGGCGGATCGGTATTTGAACCGGCAACCTTCTGATTACGGGGTCGCTTCCTTAACTGCTAGGCCACCACTGCACCTTGTAACACAATCCTCCAGTAACATCATATTGGACACGTACACTGGACTACACACTGGACTTCACCAACCTTACAACTGTAGGACTTTTTTTTTTTTATTGGACAAATCATCACAAAACCTGCACTGACAAAATTTGAGGTCCCTCTCTGTATCACTCCTTTCTTCCTTTCTTTTTTTCTCTCTCCTAAAGTTTTTTCTTGTGTGCAGAACGGTCAAGTGTGGGGATGTCAACTGTAGGGCTTGTCAAAGCCCATTGAGACATACTGTATGTGATTATGGGCTATATAAGAAATAAATGTTGTTGTTGCTTAATGAGAGCATAGTCACCCACGTCAATGTCATGCCGCAGGACGTTACAACAAGATGACAAATCTCAAAACAAAGAGGGAAAGAGGCCAATTAAATGTGATACATTCTAGTTATACGCCGTCTATCAGGTGTCTGAACCACATAATCTGTTTCACTCAGTTTAGACACAACTTTGTGAGGGCCAAAAAAGTTTTTTTTTGGCCCTCACGAGCACAAGAGCACAAGAACTTTTTCACCAGACTCCCGACTCACAGCCTTACGGTCATAACGTCCCTTCACCTTTAACTGAGCCTTCGATAGAGCTCAGTTAAAGATGAACTGTACACATGTACACATAAATCAGGGCTGACCCTTCCGGGTATGTGCGGGCCCTATCTCCACACGTCCCTTCTGACTCGTTATGCATTGTTCCCTGCCCTGCACCGGGCAGCGGCCCTGTACCCTTAGGCTGACTCCCCGACGGGCTCCCGCATGGTGGCCCCAGACCCTCAGGCTGGTTCCCCGACGTGGTCCTGCATGGCGGCCTTGGTCCCTCCAATCTGCACACATAAATCAGGGCCAACTCTTACGGGTACGTGTGGGCCCTGTCTCCGCACATCCCCTTTGACGCTTTCTGTGTCATTCCCTGCCCCACGCAAGCAGGCAGTCCCGGACCCTCTGCCGTCCGTTCAATGTACCCCAGGCATTCTGTGACTATGCAGCCCCTCTCGCTGAACATCCCCGCTGGCAGTGCGACCAGCTCCCCTTCCTGCACCACACAGAGAAGTGGTCCTGGACCCTCCAGCGACCGATCAACACACCCCAGGCTGGTGCATTCTGGGACCATTCAGCCCCTCCCACTGCACATCCCTGGTGCCAGTGTGGAGGCTTCACCAGACTGTCTGGCTAGCCCCTTCTGCGTCCGTTGCGACAAGCAGGCCCTCTTCCTGCCTGTCCCAGCTGGGTCCTCATGCTTTTCAGGGGGTTCTACGGTGCTTTGCCCATCTGGAGGTGGACGCAGGCCCATGCCCTCCTTACCGGCTACCGGAGGACCCAGCTCTGTTGCTTCCTGTCGCCCTCTTCCACCAGCTTACCCCTGCGTTGCCGTTGTCTTCCTCATGGCCCTCACTCCACATGGGTCCCCACGGACGTCCTGGATGAGCGAGATCGGCGGAGCCATCCAGGCACTGACCGCCCAACTTGCGTCTCCGTCATCCGTCTCGACGTCGTCATCCGTGTCTTCCCAGTCCACGAGGAGCCTTGCCAGCAGAACGTAGAGTTTCTTGCTCGACATGGCAAAGATCGTGGGGGTCTCATCGTCTGCGCTCGCTGCCCACGTCACATACTCGCTGCTGCCTACGCCATTGTACTCGCTCCACCTACTCTCCCGCTGACATTGCCGCTTCCGGGTTTCACGGACCACTTGGGGATAAGTGTAACACCGTAGCTCTCCTCACCGCAACTCGATCCCCAAATCACCTGTGTATTTCACCTCCTCTGCCTTTTCACTCTGCGCTTTTAACTGGAGTGGTGCCATTCTGTCATGTCGAGATTCATACGAGGCAGTCATACAAGGACACAGACATTATGGGAAACAAGGATTTATTAATAAACTCAAATAAACAGGGCACGATGGCCGAAAACAGGGGAAATGAAGGGGAGAACAAAAACTAGCCTGCAGGCATGTGGCGATTGTCAGAACACAAAAAACATTAAACTGTTGTCAGGTCCAAACAGAAGGTCAAGTTCATAAACGAGTTCACGAAAATGCCGCTGCTGCAGAGGGGCGGAAACACCTGATTGGCCCCAGGTGATGTTGCCAGCTGTAGCCAATCCTGACAGATGCAAACGTTCACGAAATGCACTCACATAATCAAGGATGTTCCGTGTATGATCTTTGCCCTGAGAGCCCCCACTTCTCACACAAAAGTTTCAATGGGCCCCAGAGGGTGTGGCCAAAGATTAAATCAGCAGAACTAAAGCCAAGTGACTCATGGGGTGTTTCACGAACAGCGAACAATAGTAGTGGCAACCCATCATCCCACTCTTTAGTGTCATCACAGTACGTACGGAACATGGTCTTGAGCGTCTGATGAAATCTTTCCAAGGCTCCTTGAGACTCGGGATGATAAGCACTAGACACAACATGCTTAATGGACAACTGACTCAACACTTCCTTAAACTGACGTGATAGAAAGACAGAGCCCTGATCTGTCTATACTACCTTCGGCAGTCCAAATGTAGAAAAGAAACGGATCAGTGCGCATAACACAGGTTTAGCCTTGAGGGAACGTAATGGGACAGCTTCAAGATAGCGTGTTGCAGCACACATAATAGTCAACAAATAACGATGCCCAGACTTCATCGTAGGCAAACAACAACAACAACATTTATTTCTTATATAGCCCAAAATCACATACAGTATGTCTCAATGGGCTTTGACAGGCCCTACAGTTGACACCCCCCACACTTGACCCTTCTGCACACAAGGAAAAACTCCACACAAAAAAAACTCTAGGAGAGAGAAAAAAAAGAAAGGAAGAAACCTTGGGAAGGAGTGATACAGAGAGGGACCCCCTTCCAGGGTAGAGTGAGCCTGCAAATGGTGTCAGTGCAGGGTTGGATATGATATAATGATAAGTCCTACGGTTGTAGGGTTGGAGAAGTCCAGGATGTATTCAGTGTCATGGTCTAGATTACGTGTCCATAATGATGTTACTGGTCCATTTGAAGATCCCTGAAGCTGTAGTTGTAACGGTGGTGGTGGCTGTGGTGACCCATCTGGTTTGTTTCATGTTTTGTTCTTGTAAAGCAGTTGGTCCTACTCAATCCATAAGAATTCTGTCAAATGGATCACAAATCACTGGGATGAGATGGAGCGGAGCAGGGGGAATAAGCTGATTTGGTGTTCCTGCTACTTGACAGCGACAGCATGACCGACAGTATTTAACAACAATGGTTTGAGCTCGAGTAACAACACACACAGGAAAGACTGAAGCAAGACTTGAGGCCACATCTGAAGACTCAGAACTGGTGGGCGGTGAGAGGGTCGCGCCTCCCGTGATCCTGGCTGTGCCTCCTGAGGAGGTCCCGAACCAGACAACCCTCTCTTTTGTCTGTCTCTGTCTGTGTGTCTGTGTGTGTCTTTGGTGTCCGTATGTTGCCTCCCACTTCACCTCTTTATGTCCACCAGATGGCGACACAGCAGCGGAGCAGAACCCCAGGGAGGTTGCTCCTGATCCGATTGCGCCAGTCCAGGGTGAGGTGGATAACAACAACAACATCATTAATTTCTTATATAGCCCAAAATCATACACAGTATGTCTCAATGGGCTTTGACAGGCCTTACAGTTGACACCCCAAACACTTGATCCTTCTGTGCACAAGGAAAAACTCCACACAAAAAAAAAAAAGTCTAGGAGAGAGAAAATAAATAGGAAGAAACTGGAAGGACCTTTCCTCCAGCAACATCATTTCTCAAAAGAAAGGAAACCCCTTTCACTGGACCGACTCGGCTTTTTGTGTGCAACAGGACTCTATTGAACCCCATTTCAATTCCCAGCACCAGCACGTCAGAATCACAGCAACTCTCCATAGATAAAGGGAGAACAGAATCTAGGATGAAAGATTTTGTGGCACCAGTATTGTGCAGAACTTTAATAGCAGTAAGCGACTCCATTTAAAACAAATGGCTCATAACCAGGATCAATTTCATTGTGAATGTTCTCCAAAAATGTGTGCACTAGCCCAACTTTCTTTGGGAGCGATTTTGATGATGCTAGATTCTTTTTCTGTAAACGAGGACATTCAGCAATTAAATGACCCAGCTCATAACAATAAAAACGCCCGCGAGGGTCTTTGGGGGGTGAAGATTTACGGTCAAGCCGGGAATTCCTCCAGCGAACGCAGCCCAAAAATACCCCTTTGTTCAGCCAGGGGGGGGTGCTTCCCCAAAGTTTTTTTTTGGGGGGTGCAGGTTGGGTAGGGGGCTCCTCCTGATGGGAGGGTGGGTGTGGAAGCGCTGGGTCCTCCGGTAGCCGGTAAGCAGAGGGGTGGAGCGTCACAGAGGCCCCTGGATGATATGAGGATCCAGCTGGGACAGGCAGGAAGAGGGCCTGCTTGTCCCAACGGACGCAGAAGGGGCTGGCAGGATGGTCCGGCAAAGCCCCCACACTAGCACCAGAGACATGCCCAGAAGGTACCACCCTGGGGTGCAGTAAACTGTTGCTGGAGGGTCCGAGACCATCTCCGAGTGCCTTACAGTAAGGGGAGCTGGTCGCACATGCCCAGAAGGCACCACTCAGGGATGCGGTAAGCGTCCCTGAGCTGAACATGTTCATACACCACATTCCAAATTATAATGAATTGTATTAAAATGTATTTAAGTGACATAGACTAAATATTTTTTTAACAATTAAACTCATGGATGGTATTGTGTCTAAGGCCTCACTGAAATCAATCTTGGACAGCTGGGATAAAAGTTTCCCATGTCAGCCCAATTAAAGGAAAAGCTTTTTTTTAGAGATTATGCAGACCACCATTTTCATATGGGAAAGAAAAAAAAAGACATATCTGCTGCCAAAATGCATGAAATTGCATGCACTTGGACAAGATATGACATGAAGGCACAATGAGGAAAGTTTCTGCCAGACAAATACATTGGATTAAGAAAGCAGCTGCTTAACATGCATTAACATTACAAAGCAACAAATAAGATGCCCATGAATGTCAATGTGTCAAATTCTCTTGGCTTGCAGTTGTGCATAAACCTTCTATTCAGCCACCCCTAACAAGCAGAAACAACTGCAGTGGGCCCAAAAATACATGACTCATTTTCAAACAGTCTTGTTTAGTGATAAGTGCCATGCAACCCAGGATGGTCTAGTCGGATTTAGTGTTGGATGGTTGGTGGATGGCCACCATGTCTAAACAAGGCGGCAACGTCAGTAAGGGCATGGCGGAGTCATGTTTTGTGCCAGAAGCATTGAGGGTTGGACACTGAAGGTGTGAAAATACCTGAAAAATGTGGGCTTTTTTTTTTCAAATATATTTTCATTAGATTAGAATCAGAAATAGCAAAGTACACACAAACATATTATAAAGCAAGAAAGTGCCAAAGCATTCACTTAGAATAAATAAATAAATCAATAAACTAACAGGTGTTTTTTTTTTTTAAGTGACGTGATTGTCACATGTGATACACAACAGCACAGCACACGGTGCACACAGTGAAATTTGTCCTCTGCATTTAACCCATCACCCTGAGTGAGCAGTGGGCAGCCATGACAGGTGCCCGGGGAGCAGTGTGTGGAGATGGTGTTTTGCTCAGTGGCACCTCAGCTGAGCACGTACCCACAAGATTCATGTATATCAATCAGGATTTAGACCTCATCATAGCACTGAGACAGTGCTGGTTAAAGTGGTTAATGACCTGCTGTTGGCCTCTGATCAGGGACGCATCTCTCTGCTTGTCCTGCTTGACCAGAGTGCAGCGTTTGACACTATTGATCATGCTATTCTCCTTGACAGGATAGAGAATGTTGTTGGGATTAATGAAACAGCCCTTGTATGGTTTAGATCATATCTTATCAATTGGTATCAATTTGTGGACATTAAAGGGGATTTGTCTTCACATAATAAAGTAAAGTTTGATGTTCCACAAGGTTTTGTCCTAGGTTCGTTGCTATTTTACCTTTAGGTAACGTCATTTGCAAACACGGAATTGGCTTTCATTGCTACGCTGACGACACACAGTTGTATTTATCAGCAATGCCAGACGAGAGGCAGCAGCTGAACAGAATAGAGAATTGTCTGAGGGACAGGTGATGCTCACCAACTTTCTTCTGTTAAACCCTGATCATCTCTTTATTACATCAGTGTTAGATTACTGCAATGCATTACTGTCTGGATGCTCTAGTAGGTGCATGAGTAAACTCCAGCTTGTTCAGAATGCTGCAGCCAGGAAATTTGACCACATCACCCCAGTCTTACAATCACAGCACTGGCTACCCATCAAATTTAGGATTGACTATAGAAACTACAACAGAGTGAATAAAAAGATTGTATTCATAGTAAGGGGGTCATAGTGAACCAGAATTGATCACTTCATTGATGGTAACATGAAAGCACGTTGTAAGTCGCTCTGGATAAGGGCGCCTGCCAAATGCATTAAATATTAAATGTAAATTTAAAGGTCTAAATGGTCTTGCCCCACAGTACCTGAGTGAGCCACCACACCCCCACAATCAACGGGTGTGGGGTCACTACTGGTGGGAGCAGATCCTTCTCATATTGAGCTCCGCAGTTGTGGAACAGATTGCCGGTCAGTGTTTGGGACTCAGACACAGTCTCAGTCTTTAAATCTGAACATCTGTTTTCTCTGGCCTTCCCAGACACAAGTATTAAATCCACTTTATCACACAGTCACCCTGTTAAGCACAGACAGTGTTAAATTCATCTTAGTTAGGTAGTCCTAGTTAGGGTACCGGGCCACTGTAGCACCAATATACCACTATAACTGCATATTTCAGTATCAGTCGTACAATGCCACAATCTGCCACTGCTTCTGTTTGTTCTCTGCGAGAAACTGAATAAAGCGCACAGACTACTGACAGAGCTCTGGTGCTCTGTATAAAGATGCTACTGAAAACAGGGTGGTAGTAGCCTAGTGGGTAACACACTCGCCTATGAATCAGAAGACCAGAAGACCAGAAGACCAAATCCTGCTTACTACCATTGTGTCCCTGAGCAAGACATTTAACCCTAAGTTGCTCCAGGGGGACTGTCCTCTGTAACTACTGATTGTAAGTCGCTCTGGATAAGGGCGTCTGATATATGCCATAAATGTAAATGTAAAAGTAAAATGAAAATATAAGCTTATACTGGGTTTGTTTATGTCTGAATGTTGTCTATCCCTTTAATGATTCCACAATCATGTAAGGGATTACTTTAAAAACAATTCTCACAGGGGAGTATACCCACGGACCCCACTTGACAATAATGATGATCAGGGTTAGGATGCATTTAAATTCATAAAAAGCTGGAATCAATCAGGATGATAAATAACATAAAACTGGAAACACCAAAAAAAAAATCCAGATCATTACAGGAGGTTTGTTCAGTAACATTTTAATTATATTCTAATGGTTGATGACTGGAAACTAATGCTGACTGTCATTTGCATCAACTATTTAGGAACCTAAAAGACAATTATAATTTGCATAATAACTTTGATCACGGTGTACTGAAGCAGAGATTGATCCCCTCCCTTTGGAAACTGGGTGGTAGGGCAGTATTCCCCAAAGGTGGTCTTTATGACCTCCAAGGCGACCACTGCTTTGTTAAAGAGAGTAAAAGTGATAGATTGGCCAAGCATGTCTCCAGACCCTATTGAGCATCTGTGACTCATCCTCAAACAGCAGCTTTGTGATGTCATGTTGTAGTGAATCTTTTCGAATCTTCGATAAGCATCATGGAGGAGCTGAAGAGGTCTCCAGTGGCAACCTATGAAGCTCTTGTTAACTCCATGCCCAAGGAAGTTAAGGCAATGCTGTTAAATAACAGTGGCCATACAAAATATTGACACTTTGGACATAATTTGAACAATTTCCTTAGGAATGTATGCACTTTTGTTGCCGAAAGTTCAGCCATTAATGACCGTATGTTATTTGGAGCGAACAGCAAATTTACACTGTTATACAAGCTGTACACTGACTACTATACATTGTATAAAAGTGTCATATCTTCAAAAATAATAGAAAGATATCAAATGCAAGGGATGTACTCACTTGTGTAAATTTAACACAAAGTCACAGGTTCAAACCCCACTTACTGCCATTGTGTCCCTGAGCACTGAGTTGCTCCAGGTGGGCTGTCCCTGTAACTAATGACTGCAAATTGCTCTGGATTAGGGCGTCTGATAAATGCAATAAATATAAATGTATATCTCATAGGAATAATTTATGTCCATAAACTCCATAACTCCATAGTATTTCACTAATAATTTACAGATGTATCTACAATGTACAATATATTTAAGAAGACCTATACAGTGCAGAATATGTTCTACACAAATATTTTTTCTGTATAAAGGCATTTGCTGTACAGTGTAAAGAAAAGCCTGTATGCCATGGTTTCAGTTTTATTCCTCAAAATACTAAGATAAGATCTTGACTAAAGGTTAATGTGGAATGTCATAACAGCTACTTATTTTCTGTACTGGTCCATAGAGCTGTTGCTGATGACGATGCATAATGAGCTACAGATTACATTCTATTTATAAAAAGTAATAAATTGTTTTATTTTGCTGTTACTGTCATCAGGCGCTGAATTGTTTTGGCCAAATCAGATTAGGCCATGCTGCAACTTCCCAGATGATGGACCGTTTGGACTGTGATCATGATCTGCAATTCATAAGGATTTAAAATAAATTATGAAGCAGTCTGTATAGCATTAGAGCCAGAGCTGGAGCTCTCCCACTCCACAGGTGCTGAATCTCCGCCACCGAACGACGGTCCAGCCGCCAAGGCGTGCCCGAGAAAAGATCCGACCGAATCCACGAGGCGCCAGATCCGGGTACGACGCTGAGAAATACAAAATCAATGCGCACGAACACAGGAAACACTTTTCCACTTGAGAGCTAATGCCGGAGTGAAGTGGATTAGTCTCACAGGGCGCAAGGGCATGATTCGTGTTCACAGTGCGGCCAGTCTATTTTCTCAATTTCTCAAATTAAAAAATAGCCAATTTTTGCCAATAATATGCACACGAGCGTTTATAATTCACAAGGACTGCGTCAAAATATTTAAATGCTCGTTTAGATTAACATACGTTGGGATTAAGTTCAGATGCTTTTGAAAAAAAGTGTAAAAAAAAAAACGAAATTAAGTGTCGGTGTGTGTGAAAGCGACGCGATAGGAAACTCCTCTTATTGTCCTTGTGGGGTCAGCGTCCCTACAGCCGTCGCGCTCTCACGCTCATTAGGTCTGATTAATGGTCGTGGACCAACCCAGCCCCCCGGCCCACCATAATGCGAGTTTCCTCCCCTGCGCCAAATCAAACGATATCTGATGTCTTATCGGTGTCCCCAGCTTCGTCCTGGGTGGATTGGAGTCTGACGCGCCTCCCACCCCCTCCAGGCTCCTCATGCCACTGGCCGGAACATCGCTGGCTTTCTGCTGCTGGGAGAGAGGCAGAGGGAGACGTTCCCATCACCCCGCCCCTCTCCTAAAAACCAGCAGATAAAAACCAGTCTTTTCTGAAGCAGCGCTGCGTGCGGGTAATAAAAGTAATAAAAACAAGAAGAAGAGCCTCTCTGTTGCATCGGTGTCGTTCAGCACCGAGATCTGTTTCAAAATGTCACGCATGGTACAGACTACACGCTGCAGAATTGTGCTATTTCTTCTCAGAATTGGTGATGGGTCTGATTATACGTTAGGGTTTACATTGGTGGGTCGACATACACGTTTGTGGACTCCTCTTTGTGGCACTAATAATAAAAGTTTCCATATTATAAATGTTGGTCTATGTGTTATTATTAAAGAGGCAACTGGAAACAAAGTTGTTGACAGTAAAAAGGCATTTTTGCCGAGAACGAAGGATAATCAGGCGGATTGGAGCAAACCCAATTAGCGGCCCATCAGCAATCATTCTGTTACGAGATAGCCTCATTAGCAGAGGGCCCGCCCCCGTTTATGTCCCCTCCGATTGGCTAATGCGCTGACACTGACAGTGACTTCACGCCGGCAGAAGGCGACCCCAAAGATAAAACCCAAGCTGTTCGCATGGACCTGTCAGAGTCAGCATCCCCCCCTCCCGCACCCCACCCGTCCCCCACTCAGGGACAGCTCAGCTCCTGACGCACCTGACAGACAGCCGAGCGACCAAGATGCCGCGTGGATTTCTGGTCAAAAGGAGTAAACGGGGCTCTCCGGCATCGTACAGAGCGCGAGAGGAGGACAGGGAGACCCCCAAAGCGGACCTGCCTACGCAGACGCACACAGCTGGGGTTCCGACGTCCTGCACCGGCGCCCCTCAATCCCAAGACCCCCGAGACCACCGCGAAGTCCCGACAGAAATCCAGCGCTCTGAAGATCGCGCACCACACTTCAACAGCTGCCGTGAACCCAGCGCGTCTCCGGGGCACGCGGACGCTGCGTACAGCCCCCTGAAGCCCGTGGGAGCCGAGCAGACGGCGTTTTTTGACAGGTGCTTGAGCTCTCCCGCCACAGCAGAGTCCTTCCCTCTAAGCCCACCCGTGTCGTCCATTGAGCGCCTCCTGATGAACCGCGACTCCCCAGTGCACCTGTACCCGTTCCACCCCGCCGTGAGGCGCGCTGGGGCGGACGTGGAGCGCAAGACTAAACCCGCGGCCAAGAAGCCCAAAGTTCTGCGAAAGCTCAACTTCGAGGACGAGGTGACCACCTCCCCGGTGCTCGGGCTGAAGATCAAGAAGGAGGCTCCCGAGTCCAGGGCCGGCGTGTCGTCCGCAGCGGGCAATAGGCCGCTCGGGGAGTTCATCTGCCAGCTCTGCAAAGAGGAATACCCGGACCCGTTCTCCCTCGCGCAGCACAAATGCTCGCGGATCGTGCGCGTAGACTACCGCTGCCCCGAGTGCGACAAAGTGTTCAGCTGTCCCGCCAACCTGGCCTCGCATCGCCGCTGGCACAAGCCCCGCGCGCCGAGCAGCGGGGAGATGCCGGGCGGCAAGAAGTCCCTGGCAGAGGGAGGGGCCGAACAGAAGCCCCCCGGGGAAGGGAAAGAGAACGCGAGCAAGCTGCGCGTAAACGGTCAGCACCACGCCGCGCTGGACAGCTCCGGCTGCCAGCGCTTACCGGACGGCGCGCGCGCGCAAGATTGGCACAGGACGTCGCCGGACGTTCCTCCGCCTGGACACCAGAGGTACGTCTCGCCGGAGAGACGTTTCGAGCTGCACGTGCGGAGCAGCGACGGGGATCCGGCCTCCAGCGCGGCGGGGTTGGCGTCTCTTGAAGACGGGCCTGAAGACGTGTACGAGTGCCGCTACTGCGGGAAGAAGTTCCGGAGGCAGGCGTACCTGAGAAAGCACCTGGCGGCGCACGAGGCGGTCAAGTCGTCCCCCTACAGTCCAGCGGAGAGCGGAGGCATCAGCTTCCCCTGCCCCCTGTGCGGGGCGCATTTCCCCTCTCCGGAGAGCCGCGACAAGCACCGGCTGTGGCACGCGGTGCGCGAGGACCTCTTCCTGAACCCCGGCAAAAGCGCGCACGACGAGCAGCAGATTTTCTCCTGCAAACACTGCCCGTCCACCTTCTTCAGCTCCACGGGCCTGACCAGGCACATCAACAAGTCCCACCCGACGGAGAGCAGGCAGGTCATGCTGCTGCAGATGGCCCTGAGACCGGGCTGCTGAACAGCCTCTAATGACTCCTACCTGCTAATTACCCGACATTGTGTTAACACAGTTAGTTAGTATTTAAACACTTCCATCGCACTGCAAAAGCAAAAAAAAACAAAAACAAACAAACTATTATTTATTTGTAAATATTTATAGATATATTTGACTTCACTCCGCTCGTGTTTTATAATTTAATATAGTATGTGAATCAAACTTTTGCATTATTATTTATATCTTAGGCACCAAACCTCAAATATCGACCTTCTTTTAAGACCGGGTATGTCACTTTATTACTAGTCTATGTAATTTGTAATAATTGTCAGTAACGTTAACTGTAGTCTAATTAACTTCTAACTTCACAGCACGCGACGGAGAAAAAAAGAACAGCAGACGCGCGGCGGATGTGACGGGCCGTTTCTTTAAACGTTGTGAAAACCTTTCTTAAACGTTGCGACTACACACAAATCTCCACTCAGCCTCTTTATTGGCCATGCAGACCTCATCACCTACGAAAAAAAGGGGGGAAAAAACTACCAGACAAAGAAAGTTAAAGTAGTTCCAATGGAAATTAAATGTGTTTATTCAGTAGGGTGTAGTTGTACATTTTCCAATAACCAAACGTATTTTCGCATTCACCACATTCGATGTGCATAATCAGTGCTTGTGGCAGCAAATGTATCAGCAACTGCAGAATTATCCGCCGAGAAATGCCTACACCACAGAGAATAAATCTCTCCAGCTTATATGTAACAGTATAGCATATATATATACACACACGTTATTAGGGACGTTATTAGGCGCTGAGAGCGTCTACAAATTGCTCAGACACACTACAACTAAAATAAAAATATGTCTGTCTACATGAATCAATCTTTAATAAAACGGACGACCAGACAAATGTGGAAAGTTTTTTTAATGTTTTTTTTATTTTTTATTTCCAAGGTCAATTGCACATACTCTCTCCTCATTCTGTAGCAGTTACAAATATATAGATACTACAAGTATGACAATAGCCTATCAGGGATGTATGTGCATGTTTGTGTAATTTGGAGCAGTTGTCAACACATGCAGTTACTGGCATCATGCAGCATTTGGTCAGTAGTAACATACATTACAGTTCTGAAAGAGGAGGAGTTCTCAGATGTAAGGCTCCCGCGTGTATGGCATGTCTCAAGCACAGAGTCCAAGAGAACATTTCCTACTCCTCTTAAAGAAAAACCAATAGAAAAATCACAGGCTAAAGAGAAAATTGTAAATGTAGGATTACATGGCCAGTTAACAATCCCTTTCTGAAAGAAGAATGCAGGGTAGAAAACCAGAAAGCAGCAGGTGCATGTTTCTGGATCACCTTATCATGGCAAACAAATTCAGGGGAGGCAAGAAATCTGAGTAGCACCTTTGAACATGCAGTTCCAGACCGGCCAGTCTGGTGTTACTCTCCCTCAGTTCTCCTAACCTTCTTTGGTCAATGGAGTTTTAAAAGATCTCCCCAAAAGAACCCCTCCAACCCGTCCCAGCTCTTACCTGTTCCAGTATACCTGATTAATCAAATTAATCAGGAATGTCAATTGAAGTGGAGCTGGAGAACAGTTCAACACAACACATGCTACATGGATTAGGCCAATCTTCAGGCTCTACATTCGCAGCGGTAAGCTCTGACCCCACAAGCTTTGGACAAGCATCTAATGAAGACGTGGAGCCGATATTTTGAAACAGTTCTGGCAAGGGACACCTTGAGTATGGCAATATGCAGTGAAAGTGAGTCACAGCTCTTATTACCAGCAAATAACCAAATGGATTTGTAATCTTTTCTCCTGATCTCAGTTTCTGACACTTTCTTCGGTGACTCACTTAAGGTTTTATTTTTTGGCTGTTTTAAATACTGTTAAATATGTACACAGACCAGAGCTCTCATACAATATACACATACATTAAATATGTATATATTCATATTTATATATGTACAGATGTAACCATTTTTATGAAAAAAGGGTGGTCCATTGCAAGAAAAAGCTTAAAAAAACCAGTAACATTCAAAATAAGGTGAAAACTGATTTTTCAAAGAAAAATAAACAGTAGTGAAACATTGATTAAAATGACTCAATTATACCATAAAAATAAAATAAATTCAAATGCAAATAAAGTAACAGCAAGTGCCTTCTGTTTCAGACCCCTTAACCGCAGCCTTAAGTTAGATTTCCGTTTGCCAGCATCTGCATAACCTGGTCAAGAATGCTATAGTCCTTCAGCCACTGAATGTGAGGACAGTCAAATGGAAGAAAAAAATAAAAGAAATCTGTTCATTTGCACTTTCAACAGGTGTGGTTCATCTATATCCTGTATGTGGGTCCAAAAGTTACAGGCATGAGCCACAGTCCCTAATGACACTGGTCAAATTTCTCTTCTCATGTTGCATAAAAGCTTGCAGGCAACAACATCTCAGACTCTTTGCCAGGATCTGTGCCGTTGAATATTGTACACTAGACTCCGAGCTGATGATCAGTCCTCCTGGCTAATTCCATCTTTATGTACCAGTCCCAGTCCTGCAGCACAGCGTGTCAAGGGTGTGTGGGGTGCGAGTTGGGATGGCAGCATTAGTCAAGCTGCACAAATGGCACAGACAGGTGTCTATAGGCGGGGTAAAAGCCAGAGGCTAGGTGTGTTTTTGGTCATAGAGGGCCGAGAGTGATGTGCAGGTGTAACTAATGTAGGCAAATCTATGTTGGCAGTCACCGTCAGGTCTTATTGGCTGAGCCAGAAGAGCGTCGGAGTTTCATGGACATGCGACTCTTGCTAGCACGAGGGGACATGGGCGAGGCTAAGTCGCTCCCTTCTACTGACGCCCCTGCTACCACCACCGCCGCTGCTGCTGCTGCCGCTGGACTTTCTGCTGAGTGGCTCTCGAGCCATGAGCCTGGAGAGGGTGGAAGGGAAGAAAGATCAGATGACCTTGCATCAGTCTCACAAACACTCAAATACACTACAGAGCCACTTAACATCTAACATCTAACAGACTGATGGAAACAAAAAACTACTGGCCTTCTTTAGATTGTATTAAAAGATTATGAGGTCATGCACATGGTCCTGCACACTGGCTATTCCATAAATCCATTCGGAATCTGGGATTTGCATTCAAGGAGGTGCTTAATGCCAGACTGTAGTCCTCATGAGGCTCAATGTGAAGTTCACTCAAATGTTGACTTCTGTGTCTTGATACGAGATATGGTACCTGCTCTATTTTGGTTTAGAACTTTGAATCCATATTTAGAAGGAAAAAGTTAAAGTGCTTTTTTAAAGAGTCTATATGATTCACAGTCACATTATTATGGGTGAATTTCACAGAGCTAAAGAAGGGGAAAAATGAAAAAGTCACACAGGATGCTAATCAACACTGAGACATGACACCTAACCCATCAGTGCAGGCCAGGGGGAGAGGGATTACATAATTCCAAAAGAAACTGAGGAAAAGACAGAAGAGAAAACAGTAGGAGATCTGAAAAAGGGGAGGGGGTTGTTCACTGTTTAGTAAGAGCGTACCATTCACAGCTAGCGTGAAAGACCTTCCGTTTCAAGCCCTTGCCCTTTACCTTGATGAGGCCAATGTTTTCTAAAGGAGGTTTGGGGAGGAGCAGAAATATCACACCATCTCGCTCTTGGGGAGGGAGAATGGAGGATGGGGGCAGGGATAATAAAAGAAGGAAGGAATGACAGAAAAAAAGTTGATGTGACAAAAGAAAGACAGAAGTATGAAAGAAAAATGAGAGTTGATTGTGATCAGGAGAGTCAAAAACAGGGGAATTAAAATGTATAAAAGGACAATGGGGGGGATAGAGGGGAAAGAGATAAAAGATAAAAAGGAGTGAGCTGTGGGCAGGATGAAAAGGAATCAATAGCAGGTGAATAGAAAACACACAAGAAAAAAAAAAAAGAGCTTGATTTGAACACTCGCTCGCTCCAGTTGGTGGTATACTTCAAACTAAATCAAATCTGGCATGTTAGTGGACCCAAAATGTCTGATTTGTAACTTAAATGAAATGTAAAATTGGGCTTTGATGGCTACAGTCATTTTGGTTTGCCAGCTAAGCTGCATCACAAACAGTGCACATGAAATGACACAAATCATTGATTAAAATTTTTTAGCCAGTTTTACACATTCCTATGCTCATTCTCATTTGTGTTACAATTCTCACTCAATCTATGCTGAAGAAAACCAGCTGAATGCCTATCAAAAACCTATTAACTTGTTGCAACCCACTGGAAATAAATGCATTGCTCACAAATCTTTATGTTTTTATATACATAACAACAAAAAAAAAAAAAAAAAAAAAAAAAAAAAAAAACACACAAACAACACAAGTAATCTAAATGCAGAAATGTGTATCAGATCAAAGATCCGGAACACTAGTATTAAGAAAATATTCTATGAATTTACTTACTTCTATGAGATTCACAAATTTCCTACTGTGGCTTTGGATTCTTAATTTATGTGCGCAGATGTAAATGACCAAACCAGTGTGAGGAAACGTATTGATTTGTTTTGAAGTATCACCAATTCTCTCATTCACACATACAAGCACTTCCACAGACACAAAATATAAATCAAGACATACCTGCAGTTTTACTGTTTATCTTTATTTAAAGTTAAATTAAGCAAAAACCAAACTATCAAATGTAACCTGACAATTTAGCTAGAAACCTTCTGAATGCAGACAGCACATTTACAACACCAGAGAGCAAGGGCAAACATGGGAAGTGATGCAATAATGCCAGCCCATGCCAGTTAGTGATGAGAAACGGTGAGTTGAATTGTGACGATGATGAAGTCTGTGTTGGTCATGGTGAAAGTAGAGTGATGTGGTGTAGGAAAAAACATGCAAAAGATCAATTAGTGATGCAAACGTCTTAAGGAACAGTACGATATGACAGATATTCAGAGAGCGATAAGGAGAGAAAGATCATAACCTCACAAGCACAAGAGGAGACGCATATAAAGGGGAAAGGCACCTCAGCTTTTAAAGGGTTTCCCAGGGTTCTTACCTTTAGTTATACACATGTGATAGATTATGATCTAAAGGGGAAACATAAAATAAAACAAAAAAGAATCAAATAGAACCAAATGAAAAAAAATTAAAAGGAAACAAAAACAGAAAAGAAAAATTATCATTTTGGTGTTAGAGGGAGCAGGAAGGTCACAGAGGACTGGTGTTAACACAAGAAAAATCTCAAAATCAACAAAAGGCTGCCTGCATGTGAAAATGCAGCATGGTCCACATTGTCACCAGAAGCAGGGCACGTTTTACACCCACATGAAATGAATCCCATTTTTCAATGGACAGAAAATGCCATACATACAGACATGCAGTTCTATGGTCACAGGCATACTGTAAGCACACTTTTCATTTAGATATTAGATAGCATACTATTTGGTCAATGTGGCTGCCAATAAAATGGAGCATCAAAAAACAGAATAGGTGGTTCAACTATGATAAGATCAAGGAATTTAATGGTACCCCCCAGGATTTTTAAAGACCTTTTTAAGACCAACGTCGCACCTTTCCTGGCACATGAAGGAAATATATAATTTGTCTGTTAATAAAAAAATATATATTTTAGTACAGTAAACATTGACCAACCATCCTCTAATTTCACAGGCCTAATCTGGGTGATGCCCCGGTCACATTGTCAGTTTTGTATAGCACCACCAAGTGTTCGCAGAAAGTGTGAGCTTTTAGTTTTCCATATCGTGCTCAGACACAGTTCATCAAAATCATGTGAAGTTTGGGCAGGATGTCATCAAGAAATTCCATTTGAAGCATATGTTGAACTGTGACTTAATGCTGACATTTCAAACACGATTTAAGTGTTTTTATTTCCTGTGGAAAGACAGTTTAACTTACATGCACCAAACCTGCACCACACCTGAATTGTCTAAGGACAAACACATTTATAATTGTCATCCCTACGCTAAAAAAATATAAGAAAAGTAGTTTTATTATGCATCCAATTCGTTAGAATGACGTCTGACACCTCTGTGGAAAATGCACCATGGGAGCCGATGCTCCGCACATCTGCCCCACTGGAGGATATCGCGGTTCCCTGCCCCGAGAACCAAATTTAAGACCTGATAACAAAATCCAATTACTTGTCAAGGCCTTAATTTACGAATACACAAATTAAGACTTTACGTTTTTAAGACCCTGCGGGTACACCAATTTACAAACATTTATTACACACTTATCCAATTGTCCAGTTATGAAATCCTTTTCAGTTGACCAGTTCATGTGTGTGTGCATATGTGGTCATAGAGAAGATGAGGTGGACCAAACTCATATGCATGTGAACAATGAAAGACATGATTGTGTTTGTGAGAAACACGATCATTAAAGCAGTTCAGGGAAAGTAAGAGGAAAAAAATGTTTGTGGAGATGAATGGGAGGTGTGTGTGTGTGTGAGTAACAGTTGGTTGTGACGTTTAGGAACAAAACCAGAAGGTTTCCACTAGGAGAACAGGAGAACATTTAATAGGAGAACATTTGCATTTGTATAATCAGGAGAGTGATACACTTCTGAGCAAAATCTTAAGAAAAGTTACAAGTATTCTCATTTTGCACTTGTGGATCATAGCCAGGTTATAAGTATTGGCTCAAAACAGAAAATGAACAGGAGCAAGAGACAAAAAATAGAGAGCATTCAATTTACTGCCATAGCTATTAAACGGCAGAATCTGTGCAAAAATGTTCTGTCAGGCATTCACACTGTCATGAACCCCTGAAGGCAAAAGACTTTCAGTCTTTGAATGTGGCAGGATTGTTAAACCACAAAGGTTGGAAGCAGTAAGTCTGTCATTTTAAATTTCTTAAAAGAAACTGAGGGTCATGAGAAAAAAAAAATAAAAGTAGTAGACCCCCAAAAAATTACATCTGGCAAATTACTGGCAAGACAAGGCACAGTCGAGGAGAATGATCTGGGGTGCATTCTTCTTCAATGGACCATCAAACAGAGGCTGGCTGTATAGAGATGTTGCAGTGAACATCCCTCTTGACTGGGGGCCCTTGTATATGCAGTAACGACTTACAAGGATTAAAGGATTCAAATTTCACCAGGACACTCACAAGGTCTGCTTGATGAAGGGCTTCTTCCAGGGGAATAACATTGCTCTTTCAGACCATCCTGCATGTTCCCCAGATTTTGAGAGCATTTGCAGATGGATAGCAAATGATGTTTACACAAATGGACAACAGTTCCAGACAATGGACGGCCTTCGTGAGGGCATCTTCACCAAATGAAGCAACGTTCCCACCAGTCTCCTGGAATCACTTGCATCAAGTAATCAGTGATCAGATGATCAGTTGATGATCATCTTAATGTTTTAATTAAATTCCTAACTCGCTGGTTTTGTCTCTTGCTCCCATTTTTAACCTCTTCTTACACCCTGGTTATGACTCACCACCAAGAAATGCAAATGCTAGTATTTAACAACCCTCCCTTCTTTCTTTCAGGAGTGTTCAAACCTAGTTTGGCTTTTTTCAATGCTCAACCTTTGTATAAGTTGAGCTCAAACATATGTGAGTGAAATTATGCAAAATGATTGCTAAAGGTTGAAATGAGAACATTCAATAACTCACCTGCTTCTGTGTGGAAGTGGTGAAAGGGGGCAGGACAAAACACACGTGCTGCATAATCCTCAAAAGTGGTTGGCTCCAAGTGATGTTGTACAATGGTCTCCAAATAACGAGCTCTTTCCTCATAGCTGGATGATGAGTCAAGGTCAAATCACACAAAAACATTCAACATAAAAAAAATTCTCAAACAGTCACAATGTATCACAAGACCACTTTCATTTTAGAATGACAAAACACAATCTGTACAAATGATATTCATTACAGGCAAAAAAGGTCTGTCTGTGATATCCTAATTTTCATCTGTTTTCATGAAGTGAAAAGTCAAGGGACTCCATTCACCATCCCACAGCACACAAACTGTATTAGTGAGCTGTCATTGCTTTTACATAAGTTGACATTGGGCAACAATAGCCATCTTACTGTCTGTGTTATTTGGTTAAGAAAAATGATGGGATTGTGTTAATGGGCTGGATTGGATTAGGTTTGGTGCATAGGGGACTGAAAACGACGGTATTCTCTTAATGGAGTGGATTGGATTAAGTTGAATACAGCATATGGGCTCAGCAGCAATATGAACACAGAAAACAGATGACATGAGTGAAGAAGAGACTGATAAAAAGTGAAGAGGAAGGAGTTAGAGCCAGAATCACACTGGGATGGGCAAATGGAGAGATCGTATTTAAGGCTGTGTATGTTTGGGTGGGTGTAAACACACACACACTTGCACATGCGCGCACACACACAGCCCTGCAGGAGAATAACACTCGTTGATGTGTAAGAGCTGTGCAGTAGGGGTGCACTGACTCCAGCGTATGTGTCGTTGGCCTTTTTCCTGTTATCAGTTGCCTCCTACATCTCCCCAACAGACTCTATGTCAGAGTAGGTGAGATGACCTGTAGAGTGTAAAGAACAGACAGATACACACACACACACACACTCACACACACACACACACACACAAACACACACAGAAACAGACACACAAGTGCACTTCCTCATGAATTTAACTGATTCAGACAAACAATAACTACTACCGTTACATCTCTAACATCCTTTAGTGATATCAATTAAGGTCTATGAAATAGCATGTACACAACCTCCTACTGCTAACCCGGGAGAGCTGAAGAATGGATCTCCAGCACTAACCATGTTTACAGTTTGCAATGTTTAAATGATTAGCGGTGTCCTCAGTCTGCTTCACCTCTGATCTGGAGTGTACAATAAACGTTTTACTCCTGTAATACATTAGATATGAACCAAATTGTGAATAATAGCATTGATTTGTAACATTTTGAGAATTACTGGTATCAGTATTTGAACAATTTCCATAATGATGCACATCCCTAATGCTTGGCTGTTTGGAGCTCCTATCATGATGTCACTCCAATGTGTGCCCTCAACCATCTGACACTCTTCTTTAATGCAAACCTGTCATCAAGACAACAAATCCCCTTCTCTTGACTCCAAGTAGGGGAACCAGGCTGTATATGTCCAGCCTACTGTAATTGAGTTCTCCTGATAGGGACTCTTTTTCCCTTTCTTTTTATCAGCTTGTTAGTAGAGCTATTTTTTTGGAAAAGCAAAGTTTCATGGTGGCCTCTGCACAGAAAGCACCATTGTTACAGAGAGGTAAAATGGCCTAAAAAACCGAAATAAGAGATGAGAGCGAGAGAGAGAGATGCCCCTTTAGTGCATTACCAGAAACTCATTTTCTGCCTAGCGGATGGGAGCAGGGGAGGCAGAGAATGCTCACAAACTCCCGTTGAGCTTCTCATTGTCACCACGCTCGACTCAGTGGTTTGGAGGGGAAGGGGAGAGATTGGCGGGGCGGGGAGGCCAGGAGGAGAGCTCGTTAGCACATTAGGAGCGCAGGGAGTGAAGCCGGGGGCAAGAGCACACCCCAGTTCTGTTAATTCTGCCATCCCAACATGGTGCGCCTCATCACTCTGACTTGCTCTTTTCTTTCTTTCTTTCTTTCTTATGCTCACTTTCTTTCTCTGGCTCTCTGTGGGATCACTCAGTGGGATACAAGAGGGCAGTGAGAGGTGGAAAGGATAAGAGTTTCTTCACTATGAATCACATGAATCACACAACTACACAAAAATGCCCCCACTTCTCAAATACACCTTGAATCCACCCCTGCCAAATGTGACTCTGTGTACTTAATCTACTACAGCTGCAATTTGTCAATTAAACTAAACATAAATGAAAGCTTTCACTGATTGAAAATAATTTTGATGCCTCAAAATCTATTTTTCAAAGTACTGTTTATTTTTTATTGTAGTATTTTATGTTATATACATGTTTGCATTACAAAGGATTATTATAATCATTAGTATTCTTTGAATTTTTTAGATTATGATAATTATAATAAATCAAATATCATTTTAAATAAAAAAAATATATCAATTTGGTTGATTGTTAGCAATAAATTGTTGCAAACCTGAAATTGCATTTATTTATTACACAACCCAGTTCTTAAATGTATGTGATTCGTAATACTTATTCAGGGACACAATAACATACACTTTCAATTTAGACCAATCACACTGAATTCAGATAAGATCATAGGATCTGAATAATTTGGGTCAGAGAGCTCTTTATCACTCTGCAGCCTTCTACAGCCTCCGGGGAATGAGTGCTGGAAATTAGCACTCAGCAATTAGCAGGAGACTTGAAAATGGAGGACGTGTGAAAGCCCAACTAAAGGACCTCTCACTCTCCTTCAGTACATAGCCATACAAGAAACAGAGACAAATGTTTTTAATTTCTCACCACAATTCAACGACATCCACCTATTTCTGCCTCTTGGTTTCTGCAGAAATTTCCTCTAGATTGCACAGCTAAGGAGCAAAATGGAAAAACTGCATTACATTATCAAACCATCCAAGACAAGTGCAGATTGCACCCACTAAAAATGTGATCATAGATTATAAATCCAATAAAAAAAAACAAGTGACTATTGAGACAATTTTTACATGCAACATCCACACCATGTCCTGCCAATGTCCATGCTTACAATTCTAATATGTCACATACATCTGAATTTGTCAGTAGGAGTTAGGAAATGTCATAAAAGTTGATTGGGTAACATTAATCCAGTGTTCCCTGCTTCATTCTGCATTGTTGGGGTCCTAGTTTACCAGAACCGATTTCTTCATTGATGGAACATGAAAGCATGTTGTAAGTCACTCTGGATAAGTGCTTCTGCCAAATGCCACAAACGTAAATATAGAACTGCATCACTGAACATTATTCAGCAAGCTTCAACTACAAACCAAAAACAATACACTTCCACCAGTAATGTATACACCTGCTCATAGAAACACACATTAAGAAGTAACATGAATATTACGAATGAGATCAAGTCTTTAAAAACAGCCAACGAAATTAGATAAGCAAAAACAGAATCAGAAACAAAAATACCCCTGCATTAGAGACCGAGCTCTGACAACACACCTGCTGTTAAACAGAGCACAGAGGGAGGGGAAAGGGAAAGTAAAAAAATAAAACATCACATAAATAATCAAATTCGAGGAGTTTTACAGACATAATTGGTGAAATCTATGTGTGCCCTGGAGTGCAAGCTAATCGCTTTATTCCTCCATCTGAGGGCCGCGATATCGAGGCCCCTAACCGTGATTTTATTAAAAGGGACGCTGCTGCGGCGGCTGGCTGCCACACTCCCTCGTCATTACCAGCCAATGTCCCCCAGATGAGCACGGAGATAGCCCAGGCTAATGCACCATAGCCTGGGGGGCGCGCAGCGACAGTGATCTGGGTGCCTGCTCCTCCAACGTCACTGGGCGTCCTATTAATCTCCCAGCAAACGCAATTGCAAGGGGGCCTGTGAATGAAATACAGCTCCCTAGAGTCACCGGTCACCTAATGTGATCCAATCAGTCCCACCAGCCATACCCCGTGGAAAAAAAACAACATTTATTTAACGTTTATGCACGCCAGAGGAGTTAACGTCAACCAGATAGGGGGGGCAGAGGTGACAGCATGTGTGCACGCACAAACACGTACACAAAAAAATACGACTGCTACAAATTAAGGAGTGGCCAGTCAGGTCATCTGCTGCCACATGTTGCGTTTTATGTCTTATTTGACATGATTTTTCTTCCCACTGAGACAGCAGGACAGCCGCCAATTTGCAACATTACCCCAAATGTCACCGCGCTATGGACTCATTGAGGAAATAAGATGCAGCAGCACGACAGCAACCCTCTCTCAGCGGAAGTGCTGCTCATATGAATGAAGGTGTATCAATGAGACTTTTAAACATGGGGATGTTTTAGAATCTTAGAAATCTCTTATTGTTCAATTCAATTTAATATAGTGGTGTGATTAATTTCAGAAAAGCCAATGGATATTTGAGGCTCTGGAAGAACCACTGTGGTGCTGCAACACAGAATAAGCGTTTTATGCTACTTCGCTGAAAGTCAGTCTGTCAGCTGATGGAAGCCCCTCCCACATGATGAGGGCAGATTACGATACGCAGTGTAAATAAGTCAGGTGAAATGATGTGACGGTGACTTCAGTGTCTGGTCGTTTTGTGAATCTGTGTAAGTAGCTGCTTCTCTATGGGTCGTCTGCATTGATTGGCTCATGGGCCTTGCAGTCAGTCGCTTCATCACCAGGACCATGGGGGGTCCCTTTGGTGAATCCTAAACACCTCATCTAACACAGCAGTGTTAACCTGCATCTCTCCCTCAACTGAGACCCCCTCCCTGTTTACAATCCAGGAGGGTGTCTACAAAACACAAGCACTTGTACAGAGTCACTGGCATAGACAAGTGTGTTTCCTTTTTTTAAGCTAATACTTTAAATATGTACTTTACTTAAGAAATCCCTATCTTGCATATGTTGGAAAAAGCACCCTTAAATTTAACACAAATTTGTAATCAGTCAGCACATTTTCTAAAGTGTATGTTTCTGATAGCACCATCACTTAAAAAGCAGAGCAACAACCAGGAGGATAATGGGCTTATCAGAGTGAAAGCTACAAGCAGGGGGTGCTGGGTGACAGAGAGACCCTATGTTTCCATCTTAATCATGTTCTTCCCCCATTCAGTCTTTGACAGAAGACAATTAGTGAGCAGGGCCACCTTCCTCACTTCCGCACTCTCTCTCTCTCTCTCTCTCACACACACACACACACACACACACACACACACACACACACACACACACACACACACACACACACACACACACAGCAGGCCACAGCGTTCCTGGGACACAATAGAGTCTATTGTAGGATCTGCCAGTAAGCGAATGTGCTGCCCGTTAGGCGCTTGGCGGCATGTGTGTGTGTGGCGTGGGTAGTCTGATGAACCCAAACACCCACCCAACGTTTCATCAGCCTGGCTGCCACAGTAAGACGATTGGAGGGAGAGACCGAAAAAAGAAAACAAGGGAGGGGAGGAAGAGGCAGTGACCCAGAGCAGAGGCTCTCCTCTCTCTGCACCATATCACGCTACACCATATGCTGACCCCAACAGCCCAATGCTTATCACTGCCAATCAGAGCCCACAACACACATACACACAGCTGGACCAGCACGGCCAATCAGGGGCCTGCTTAGCGCCTCTTACTCTTGTTCTCTCTTGTCATCCTCCAATATTGTGTTCCCGGTTCACACAATCGGCCGCTGACAGATGGAAGATGCCCATGAGTTGCCCAGTTATATTTCATTCAGCCTGAGAGCCCAAGCCAACAGCTAACAGCACACACAGCCAACCACACACAGAGCTAAACACACACACAATCAGCCAGCACAGGTCCAAGCCAACCCCCCAAATAATCTCAATTCTTACATGCTATTTCTTGATATCTGATCAGCATGGCTTGAGAAAGAAGTTGTATGTAGTGATGTGTGTTTATTTCTGTGTGTTAGAGATAATAAAAATTATACAGATGATTCTCCTCATTCATGTTGTTTGCAGTACATGCTAGAGGAGCTATTAAACCAGAGAGTAATGACCTCTGAATCCTAACTCCATAGAGAGTTGACCTAGTTATTTTTTTTATTTATTTTGATTCCCTAAGAATTCAAGTAATGTCCATGTCTGGAGCATACAGTTCTGATGACCATTTTTGGCATATGTTCCACAACACACACACCACCATCAGCAGCAAGGCAGCCCCATATACTTGCTTGGGCTAGTGAGGAAAGAAGAGAATGGCTGAGGGCCTCAGGGATCTTCTGATTTGCTCTTGGCAGTCCCCTGCCAGTCCTGATATGAGTAGGTTACCATCTCTTCTGCACTGGCCAGGTACATAAGCTATATCCGTCATAGCCCTTGCTTTGTGTGTGTGTGTGTGTGTGTGTGTGTGTGTGTGTGTATGTGTGTGTGCGTGTGTGTGTGTGTGTGTGTGTGTGTGTGAGAGAGAGAGAGAGAGAGAGAGAGAGAGAGAGAGAGAGACTCCTTTCTTCTTTGTTCCAAGCCCCTGATTTCACAGTCATGGCAAATGAGGGATCAGGCAAGAGAGGAGGCAGATGGACCAGCCTGAAGGCCAAGAACTAGAAACTGGAACTTGGAGAGAAGGACAGAGAAAGAGCGAGAAGCCTACAGAGAAGGGGGGAAGAAATAGGTGAGAGAATGTAGCTACGCCTTCACTGTGGGCAGGTAACAAAGACCAGCATGGCCACCCGGAGTTTCCCTATTGAATAGGCTGCTCACACAGAGCAAGAAGAGTATGAGGAAGGAAAAAAAAAAGCCTTTGATGCCCTTTCACAAAATGCTCAACTGCAAACCTATTGTTTAAAAGAGAGAGGAAGCAGAGGCTGGCCATTTTCTTCATCTTATCACCTGGTATTTCACACAGAGAGTGAAGCTGATGAGTGCAGGCCAGGCATCTGCAGATTGCCCAGTACGCATCAAAATGCCAAGTATGCTACTAAAATCAGACCTTTTGATGTCTCCAAAGCAGACTAGAACTACTTGCCAAAAAGGTAACAATGTTGTATCAGAAAGAGGAAATGAAGAGCGCTGATGATACTGTGAGATATTATCATTCTGAGATTTACACAGTCAAGACCACGAAAGAGGATTAGCTTATATTGTCATTTTGAGTGACATGTGCCTCTACTAACAGGAAGAAGCAAGACTGTGGCCTTTTCCCTGTGGGCTGCTTATGACTGTTAAGATGTTCTACTTTCCTCTACTAACGCATGAGAATTTCATACAGGGGTCCATCAGACCTCCTCTAATTACCTCAAAACTCATACTGCATACTGGTTTGTAGGACAGAAAGAGCAGAAATGCTGGAGAGAGAGAGAAGTGAAATAGGAGAGAGGGCAAAAAGTGAAAAGCAGAAAAATAAGGTTGCCGAAAGGCAGGAGCAAAAATGAGTGATAAAAAAAAAAAAAAAAGAAGAACAAACAAAAAGAAAGGAGAAAGAAAGGAGACGAAAACCAAGAATGGGTTTGGAGAGACATCCGTCGATAATGACAGATTACAGTAATTCTGGCTGTCAGGATCATCGACCTGTGCAACTCACGCCAATCAATAGCTCAGTCCAGTATCGAGCCCCTCGCAGACTCACAGATGGGCGAGATTGCTGCGAGCAAGAGACTCAAGCTGGGCCAAACAATCTCTTGCGCTCCGAGCACATGGCAGATGAGAATGGCTTCCCCCTCCTTTCTCCTCTGCCTGAGCGCTTTGTTTTTGAGCTGCGGTGTCTTTTTCTTTATTTTTCCTTTTTTGAAGACTGTCATGGAGGGTGATTAGAGGGTGGCTATTGTATTTAACAAATCAGTGTCATCAGACAAAAAAAAAAAAAAAAGAACACATGATCTGTACAGTTGATAAAACTCAAATAAAGATATATTACAGTACCTTCAATATTCTATGTGAGCAAAGCATATCATAATTCAAAATCTCTTACTCGTAAGATAAATAGCTAACTCATAACAATATAAATACTTAAACTGCACTATATGTAGCTTATAAATCTGTTCATAAAGTCCTGTAAGAAATCAATCTAAATAACAAGACCAGTAGTGCCCTCATTTCTTTGGACTGCAGTCAATCACAAAAAAAAAAAAAAAAAACAAGGTGATGGTGAGCGAAAAATGATAGAAATTACTACTCAAGCATTTCAAAAGCAAATGGTGTTATAAGGCTGTTAGCGGGCTATGTGTAGCAATAACAGCGATTCCATCACCTGAGCGCTACCGTTGTGACAAGCCAGGGCCAGGGCGATACGTGCTCGCTGTGCGTGAGCAAGATGTCGATAACTATCGAGCGTTTAAGATGCCTCACCTGGGCCTGGGGACGCGGATGCTGTCCATCAATCATCAGCACCAACGAGGACAGAGAGAGAGAGTCATCGCTCAAAAACACACACGCGCACACACACACACGACATTAAACCATCACAATACGTTGAGGGACCAGTGTATATAATGCAAACAGCAATCACAAAATTTGAAAATGTTAAGATGGAATAGTAAACACAGGTAGTTTTGGGGGGGAAGGTAAGTTTGAAAAGATACAAGTTCTGGTACAGCGGGATGAGTGATTTGAGAGCTCTGCTGGAATTGATGGCCGTGTCTCTGACCAGTGTGGGCAGGATCTTTCCGTCCACTATGGCTCCATCAAACAATGGCCCAAAGAATGGCACCTACAAAAACCCAGCAACAATATTAAATATCAGTGAAAATACCCAAGAGCATGAAGACTAAGAGGTTTAATATTTGTGCAAAGGTACTTTGAAAAAGAAAACATTTTAAAAACAACCAAAAAATTAATAATAATAATAATCATTATAATGTTTCAGAGAGCACAGTGTTGTGCAGTTCAGGACACATGACAACACAACATAATCACATCATAACCCATTTCAGAATTTGATTTGCTTTTTGAAAACATTCCTTTTGACCGTTTCTAAATGGAGAAAAAACAGAGCTCTCTGCCTCAGGCAAATTTTAAAGACACACCAGAATCTGAAATAAAACAGAAGAATAAAACCAGGGTTACTGATACACAATATCAAGAGCCTTAAATTGACTTTTATAGAAAACAGGCCCTCCACTCTTTCTTTATCTCACTATCTTTCTACATTTCCTCAGACTCTAAAAGCATGGACTCTCATCCTCAGATCCATCTCCATGCCGGAATTTAATTGTGAGAATCCAGGGAATTGAATTACTGTAAACATAACTGAGCAGTAAGCCTGTACAAGTGCTACAACAGGGACATTTATGTTTATTTGGACTCCTTTTGCAAAACTCCCCTCCCCTCTCCTCTCTCTAGTCTCCACTGTTGCAACTCAGAGCAGCTGTTTTGTATGCCTTGGACAGGAAATCTAAAGACCGAACAGGGTTTGAGAAGATCAGTTCACTACTTCCAAAAAACAGCTGCAACAACTTCTTTATGCAATTAGATATATACAGGTCAGTACATATGCCGTGCTTCTGGGGTGTATTTAAAGTTCCTTGTGCCGCTCTGCCAGTCATATTCCAAAGCTTCTTGAAAGATTGTTGTACTGTATTAAATTGTATAAGCAAAGTTTTCTTTACACCATGCAAAAATATGAGACCTAAAGTATGCAAAATTTCTCAAATTCTGTTGTCACAAACCTAATCACATTTGCAAAAGAATGTTTACAAAAGTAACACTGGTGATCACTGCGTGGTCATTTTCCATATATAATCCATTTAAAATGGTTGTTTCATCTGTAATCATTTAAACAACGCCAATGAGATCTGTTTCCCATATCTGCATATCCTTAATTGGATTAAATGGAATACAATGGCAGTCTATATTGGTTATGAAAGGAAATTATATCTATCAATCTATTTAAGTCACTCTTAAAATTTATTTCATTATACTGAAATATTTCTGCACAACCAGTGCTACATTTCTTAACCTATAGCTCCTAGACAAGAAAAAAAAAAAAAACACACACACCAAAGTACAAAGTGCACCACAACAAAACATAACATCTTTTTCTCCTCTGTTTCAGTCCTTCTAAGAACAGGATGTTTCACATTATTATTCATGGATGCAAATGAGCTGCTGCTTGCCACACCCAACTCCAGAACTGGGGTGTGGGCAACCATGATTTTGGCACATACATACCTACTTTTGCACTGTACCGGCTGTAAGAACGGCACTTTCACTGGTGGTTAGTCAATTTTGTCTATATATACACCATATTTCAATTTAGCAAACATCTGAAAATGTATTGTTTCTAGCTTGTGCTAAATGGCAAACACACCAGAGGATAACTAGTTTGTTTTATAATTAAACAGATTGTTTTACCTGCAGATTTACCATAGAATGTTGGAAGTGCCCCCTTGTTCAGAAAGTTTGGTGGTTTACTAGGCAGACATACTGAAATGCTTAGTGCACACACAATCAGGTTTTTGCCAACTATGTCTGGAACTTCAAAAATAACCACATAGTTCTTCTTGAGGAAGTGGTGGCCTAGCGCTTAAGGAAGTGCCCCCCGTAATCAGAAACTTGCCGGTTCGAATCCCAAGCTGCCAAGGTGCCACTGACCAAAGCACAGTCCCCAAACACTGCTCACTAAGGGTGATGGGTTAAAAGCAGAGGACACATTTTGTTGTGTGCACCATTTCCTGTGCTACAGTGTTTCACAATGACAATCACTTCACTTTCACTTCTGGTAGTGGCCTAGTGGGTAAAGCACCCACCTATGAACCATAAGACTCAGGTTCAAACCCCACTTAATACCAGGGTGCCCCTGAGTAAGACTTAACCCTGAGTTGCTTCAGGGGGACTGTCTCTGTAACTACTGATTGTAAGTAGCTCTTGATAAGGGCGTCTGATAAATGCTACAAATGTCCTCCTCAACTGGGAGTTAATGCAGAGGAGTATGGTGGGCCTTGTATCCAAAAGAGTCTACTGTGAGCAGAGATTTTCACGTTGGAGGGCCATGTTATTTAATTATCCCCTACTGTCAATAGGGGAGAAACGTAAATTGGTTGTTTGAGCACAGTTTCAAATGTAAGTAAATTATTACTATCACAAATTTTTTTTTTTAACCTTACAGTTTGTACAGCCAGAACAGACCCCAACAAAAAAAAGTGACTAGGGACAGTGGTGGACTAGTGGATAAGGAAGCGGTTGTGGGTTCTGTCAAGGTGCCACAGAGGTCCCCTTGAGCAAGGTACCATTTCCATACACTGCTCCCAGGGCACCTTTCATGGCTGCCCACTGCTCATTAAGGGTGATGGGTTAAATGGCATGCACTATGTGCTGTGATTCACAGGGGGGACCTTTAACAAATTATCAAGCAAAATGATTTTAGTTGCTCAGCTTTGATGATCTTGTCATATTTTCCAGCAAAGTCCTCAGCTCAGTTTATAACAGGGTGTGAGACTCACCTCTGGCTTCTTCATTATCTGGATGCTGTACATGTGGTTCTTCATGGGGTAGATTATGATGAGGACGTCACCAAACTCAGTGGGGATGATGCCCCTGCGATAGTCTCGGGAGTGTTCAGACCACACAATGTGCACCTCGTCATTTCCCAGGTGCCTCAACTGTAATAAGAACAAGAACAAATGACAAGGAAAGAGGGGACAGATTCTTATTGTTGTATGTGTAAAGGCATGTCAGATATTGCTTTCATATTTCCAACCATCTTCCATTCACTTGCACTTACATGCCCTTTATCCACCTCTCATTTGTCAATAGAACAAAGAGCAGAAGCCAAGAGTAGAAGACCTAAATGAAAGACCTAATTTCAACCAATCACAGGACAACAACTTGCAGACTACTAAAAGAATCAGGTTTCACATAGTGACACGTTTGCTTAACCAAACATTTTTAAAAAAATCATATATAAACCAAAGCAGCCCACTGTGCTAGACACTAATATACAATGTCCAGTGAAAGAAGGGAGGGTTGGTTATGGGTATAAGAGGAGGGATAGAAGGATGGTGAATGAAAAAAAAAAAAAAAAACAGAGATAAATAAGGCATTGCAATGTGAGCTGGCGGGCAGCGCTGACACACGTTAGTGTCTGGTTAACATGGTTTAGAGGCTCTATCTGCCCCATCGCTCTCTGGAGCGTGTCTCCTGCTGCCCCTCGTAATCCAATTCAGTCTTAAGAGTCATGAAACTACCTCAAACCAGGGGACAGCAGCAATCTAATTTGGCAACAATATGGTTGTGTGTGATCTAGGTAAGGGAGCTTATATGCGTTTGTGCTTGTGTGAGGAAGAAAGTATGTGTGTGTATGTGTGTGTCTGTGTGGACTGTTGGCATATTGCTTAAGGCAAGTGGTAACACCCTTGGGTGCAAAACAAATCACCCTTTCACTCATTGAACACACACACACACACAGACAGTGGCAATGAATTACAATGGCCTGGCGGTGCTACTGAGGAGATAACGGTTGTATCTAAGCGATGCAATGTCCTTTGATCATTGGCCAAGTCTTAATGCCTCCCTTCTGTGACTAACATTACACCCAGTAAACATAATATCTTCCTTAAGGGCTAGACATCAAGTACATAACCGTTACA
Organism: Denticeps clupeoides; assembly: GCF_900700375.1. NCBI lineage: Eukaryota > Metazoa > Chordata > Actinopteri > Clupeiformes > Denticipitidae > Denticeps > Denticeps clupeoides. Next base: position 28,657,508 of record NC_041707.1, read on the forward strand.
GACTTAAAGTAACAGGTTCAAGAGAATGTTGCAATATTATAATGAAAACATTACACAAGTGACTTATTGTTTTCATAAAGTAGCACTATGACAAATTATTAGTATGATATGATTACCAATATTGTTATGTATTATTTATATCTTTGTGTGTGTTTCAGCAGCTAAAATGCTAAGCAATATAAAAGTACATTACAGTCCCATGCCTGTGTATGATGAGTATTTTAGAATGAGAAAGTTGCTGGACAACTTTATTTTAACAATCTGGAGTGAAGTCTAGACACCCCCAATGTCACAAGGAGGGGATTGTGATTATTACTGCAGATTTGACAGACATTATTATCCACAAGATAGAAAGAGAACATAAATACTGAAAGAAAGAGGTGAAAAATACATTAATTTATCCATGCATGGGTCACAGTGACGTATTAGTTTGCTTCCAATTCCTTTAATTTTGAGTGCTTTAGTTCAAGATAATAAAAACGTGCCAAAGCTCTGCCCATAAGGGAAGTAAAAGCATAAATGTGTGGTATCATCAGAAAAGCAGCACAATAAAAAAAACATGAGAATACAAAAAGAATAGGTCTGAGGTCTATAGCAGTCACTATATCACTGCATATCATACCGTGTATGACTGTGTATGTGACAAATACATTTTTTTATTTGATTTGAATTTGAGAATAAGAAGCGTGGATCCTGTTTCCTACCTTTAAAAATCTGCCTTTCCCTACCTTAAATGTATTTATTTAAAACAAAAAAAAAAAAATTATTTAAAATAAATAAATAAATAAAAATCTTGGAATCCTGGAGAAACTGCATGATCAAATATGAACAAGCATAGTGTTTTTAAATATTTTCAAAAGTAAACGACAGCTGAATACAAAAAAAAAATCATCTAACATTTTAAATAATCACTCACATCATACAAATATGAAGTATTTTGCTGTCCTTATGGGTGTGACAAAGTCCATTTTCATTAGAATTGCCCAGATATTGTTTTATCTGGTATATTGTAACATGTTGATGGAGTGCCTTTGCAATGGACACATGTTACCCTTTCAAAAACAGTTACCTTTAAATGTACTTATCATATATAATATATATATATACACACACACACACACACACACACACACACACACACACACACACACAATATATACAGTCTACCATCTATGTTTAAATTTATATCACAATATAAATTTTATGCCATAACTTTTACAGTCCTAAGGGGGAGGTTTTACCACAAATGCTAAATAGCACAGACTTTTCTAAAGCCCTATTAAAGCTGCCTAATCAGAAATTAAAGCTCACAGCTAATGATCTGTCAGTTTAATACAGGTAATTAGGGTCAGTGTCTCAGTGAAACCACAACATCCTTAAAAATATGCCCAGCCACTTATCACAAATTGACTGAAGGGAATTAAATATTCTGAAACTCATACAGTGAGAGGCACAAACAGAACTCACACAGTCAAGACTGAGACAAAACGCACATCACTGACTGACCACTGCTGAGAAGCATTTCGTTTTAGTAGTGAAATCCTCTCATGGATGCCTGTGTACAGTACAGACAACTAAAGTCCTTAATCGAAACAAGAGTCAAAGTGATTCTGTGAGACACAGAAAGAGAGAAAGATGAAGACAGGGAAGTGCCAGGTGAGAGACAGAGTGATAGTGGGGAACTTGAGAGAAGGAGACTGGCCAGTAGGCAGACTGTAACTGTCTGTGGCACACAAACTAAGGGGATGAAATCCAATTACAAATTCTCACTTCCTGAACTTCCTCTGAGGTCAAACCCCACCCCATCCTGCCCGTGCCTCTTCTCTCCGTTATATTACATTCCTGCCTGTGTTCATTAATTAACTGAGTGTGTTTAAGGTTCTATTCTCTGGGGGATGCACAGGGTCAGCCAGGAACAGACATCAGTAATAATGAGTCATACTCCATCCTGTGCCCTGACCATGGCCGCCTCAGAGACAAAAATGAGACTGATATCAGCACATTCTCCTAGCCTGTGTGATTATGGGTAATTTTGCTTGTTATTAGGTTTCTGCTGGAGGGGGAGGGGTGATGAAAACATGCCGGTGCAGACAGATGCTTGGAGGGAGTGCAGGCAAAAAAAAAAAACTTTAAGCGGAGAAGGCATTAATATTTGAGAGATTCGAATGTTAGATGTATCTGCGAGACAGAACCTGGAAAAACACTGATAAGCAAAGTAAGATGAGGAGTGGTAGGCAGGACGGTAGAACCTCTTTCTGGGAAAAACTCTCTAAGAAAGCATGAAAGATAAAGTAGGCATATGGATGAAGAAAAACAGTATGACACTAACAAATATGTACTGTTGCTGTTTTGCCCTTTTTTTCCTCTGGAGGGAGGGGATGATCTGGGAGAGAACAAGTAGAACCACACAAAAGTGGTTCTCTGTGGTAGGAGAGGAGGAGGGGGTCATCCACAGTGAGGGAAAAAGAGGAAGGGTAGAATAGAGGGATAATGGGCTGGTAATGGTGCAGGAACACATGGGTCACAACGCTTTTGTGGCCCACTTCACCCCCAGAGCAGCATGGGCTTAAAATAAAAAAAGGGGCCATGTGACATGACCACAGAAAGAGATTCACAGTGAGTGTGAAAGAAAAAAAAAACCTAAAGTGAAGATGCAGGACGTCTGCAAACATCAAACTGTCAACACATGCTGACAAAAACACACATAACAGATCTTAAATTCTATGTTTATAAATGCAGGTGAAAACTGTGGTAGCAATTAAATTTCCCCTTTTCAGATTAGATTAATCAGCAAATGTGGGTTTGACTATCATTACGTCAATAACTTGTCTTATTTACGTCAAATAACAAGTCTTGTTTGAAGCTGGTTTATACAGTTTATCAGTCGTTGTACATGAATAATGTTTTCATTAATAATGCGTAATGGCATTATATAGAAGTTGTAAAAAAGGGTGTGACTAGCTTTTACAGTAGGTACAAAATCCACCTTTTTGGTGAGTGAGTCATGGCAGTCATCTGTGTCAGGTGGCATACGAGTAGAGACATGGAACATGACCTCTACCGTAGAAGTGGCAAAGTAAGGCGTGGTCAGTCCTGTGCTGCGGTTCCGCTGGAGGCCACCCATAAAGCCACAGTGGCTTGTCAGGTTCACCTGAACACACATAGAGAACATACTCATTGCCAATTTATCAACTGTGTGCATGTGTGTATACTGTCTTTTATGTTCTTACCTCCCAGCCCAGCCCAGATACAAAGTCTTCATAGGCCTGGCTGCCACTGGTGTTGGACAGGATTGAGTGTTTGTCCTCCTGACCCTCTGCCACGTAAAACACTGCAATCTTATGGGTCTCCCGACTGCAGTAGAAACAGATAATAACAAATGTTCAAACAGGACATCCAGTCAAGGACAGCAAAGAAAGGTTGAGAAGCATTGTGCATTGATAGATGTTGAAAATAACCTTACTGGTGCATGAATAAACTGGTATAACTTTTTATTTGCATTCTTCTTAGAAGCCAACAGCTGTCCTGTTGGCTTCTATGGGGTAATATTTCTTCATGATTAATCATGGTGCATTGTGAATACAAACCACTGCCGGGAGTCCAGATTCTTCAATTCTCTGAGCAACTTCTCATTCTTCTTTAGTAGGTGGAAGTTACTCCTGCAAGAAGCAAAATATTAAAAAGCAAAAAAAAAATGGAGCACTGAGTAAACACATAAACTCATATGACATCCCTGGCAAGAATTATTCAAGTTGTCTGACTGCTCCTCATTTTTATTTAATTATAATGTAAAATGAAATGCCTGATGTCTCTCATGCAATAAATTGGAAAAATACAAAAAAAGGATGCAAGGATGGGGAAGAAAGGTGAACAATTTCTGTCTCATCTTCTCAACTGTGCAGTAATACTCAGAAACACACATCAGGAATACTGGCAGAGGTCATGGTTGCAAAGGGTGAAGATGTTGTTTTTTCTTTTCTTTTTTCCTTCCCCTTACAGTAGTTTTTTTTGTCCTGGCCTTCAGTTCTCCTAGAATTGGGAGCATGAGTCACGTGTAAGAGTCATGCATTTGTCCTGAAAAAGGACTTTTTTTTTTTTGTTGTTGCTTTTGCCTTCCCCTCTCGAACGCCCTCCCACCCTGCTCTCTCTCTCATCTCTTTTCTCACACTTTGACTAGAGGTGTCTTTATTAGCTTGTTGCAGTGTAATGGTCTTCATTTTCTCTATTGAAAGTGAGTCATTTCACAGGCAGCATGCTGGGGATCGTATAAAAGGGCTGATATTACACACACCATGCTCACTAACACACTCTCTCTCTCCCCTTCACTCGCTCTCTTTCACACATACACACACAGCAGCACATAGGTGCTTGGAAGAGAAATTATATGTGAATGGAATAGAAGGGAGAGGCGCAATTCTTCATTAAAAGCACACAAAGCGCTCACCCACTAATAACCCAAAAAGAGACCACTTTCTCTCCTGCACTCACTCTCACTCACACACACACACACACACACACACCTTCTATCTATCCTTCAGATTCATTTAAATTCTATCTGTCATTTTTCTTTTGATGTGGGGAATTAACTTAACAGAAAGACAGTCACTTCACAAATGAACAATACATACATAAATAATTAAATTAATACAACCAGGACTACATCACCAAATAACTCTCATTTAGCCTATTACTTTTCATCTGCAAACACACAGCAATTCACATAATGCTTTCTAATGACAGCCACTGAAACCAGAGAGATGTATGTCAATGAACAACAAAGTCTACATGAAGAGTGTGTGCGCACGTGTGTGTGGTAGACAGAAAGAGAGATTATGAGAGACCGCTGTAAGCTGATTAGCTTGCTGTCGCTCGTGCACACCGGCAGACAGAGATGTGCTGAAACAGGATGTTTACAGTCTGATTTTAGTACAGTGTAATAGTGAGATATCATAATCTAGATAAATTATTATATTATTTAATAAGCACCAGTTTCTGTCTGTGCAAATGGATTTGCCAAATAAGCACCAGATTTCTGCAGACAAAAAGCACAAAGCAGCAGAAAATGCTGGTTTAGCAGCTGCTTAAATCAGCACAGACCCAAGCTTTAAAAAAAAAAAAAAAAAAACTTTTTAAGGTCGAGACATATAAATCTGTGGGCCTGTAAAGAGGAAAACATTATTTTCTCTCATGAAAGTCAGTGTGCAAGCAGTCTAACCCATCTACCAGTCTTACCTGGTCTTAACCTGCACTGGAAAAACAGGAATCCCTGAATCTCTGAATGGCTGGGTCTATAGGAATGTGAAGGGCTGATTCCCATTTCTACCTTGGGATAAGGTACAACTGATTGATATAGTCAGCATGATTACATGACAGACATTCGATTCAAATATGATTATTAATGTCTCAATATAGATGCATGCCATAAATTTTGCACATGATCACATGAAGTTTTTAATTCATTCTGCATTCACAGAACTTTGTCAATCTGAGGGAAGTTGGCTTGTGATCACAAATTTAGCCACCAGGTTGGTTTCACCTCACTCCTTGAATAGGCTCATCCATGTCAAACCCACTAACACACTGAGACAGAGACTCGTCCATCCCAAAGACCCGATACCAAAAACAGAAGAAGAGCAAAGTAGTGTATGCTGTCCAGTGTGGTGAAGAGTGCTCCGAGCTGTACATCGGGGAAACCAAACCGCTGCTACACAGGAGGATGGCCCAGCACAGAAGGAGCAACACCTCAGGGCCACAATCAGTGGTGTACCTTCATCTGAAGGACAAAGGACACTCATTTTTGGACGAAAGCATTCAAATATTGGACAGAGGTTGACCACACTTAACGAACCACTTAATGGGGGCAGGAGGAGCTGCCAGGTGTGGGGTTGTCAAATCTATCCACCCCCTCCCCTGCTTTTGTTTCTCTTAACGAGCCTATTCAAGGCAGGAGTGAGGTGAAACCAATCTGCAGACTAAATTTGTGATCACAAACCAACTTCCCTCAGATTGACAAAGTTCTGTGGATGCAGAGTGAAATGCAGTTGCCACTTACAGACAATTTCACCTGGATGACTGAGAATCTTCACAGACATGAAGTTTTCAAATACAAGAGTTAAGATCTCGGACACCTGTGTGGACGCTTTGATTTGCTTCAATGAGAAGAAACGAGCACTCCCCTGACACCACAAATGGCAGAAAAACTCCTGGTTCAGATGTCCATGCCATCAGCTGAGCGTGGACTGAACACAGACCATTTTTCTTCTCATTGGAGAAAATCTAAAACCGCTTTCAGCCCGAATGAGCTGCACATGCCAAGAGTGAGGCGATAATATTGTGTTATAGATCTCTGCTCAGCTTTTTCTCCATTTCCGCTTTGTGTGTGTTTAAGTGGAACACTCGTCCGCTTGGATTCTATTGGTTGCAAGAAAATACGTCATGGTGCACAGTCAAAGTTCAACAAATGACCGTGGTGCGAGAACAGGGCTGCCGGGTGCTGCACCGCGGGGCATCCTGTAACAAAGATCTCTTGAACCACACATATAGAATGTACAGAGCTGACAGGTAAATTGCTTGACTGTTCTTTTTGTCTGCTTGACTAATATTGTAAACCAGAAAGTGTGATGTAATCACCACATGATATCACATCGCCACAAGATATAAATCACGCAATAAATCACTTTCCCTCCGAAAGTGTACTGGGACAAGGACAGAAGACCTATTAAATGGCCAAGTTGAGCTATGTTATGTTTACATAACATGTGCAAAGAAGTACAGTGACTCATGCAAACATTTGCTGCCAAATGGCGTAAATGAATCAAGCAATCAATGCAACGATCAGTGAAGCTACAATACAGTGAGGCCACTAGAGAGGACCAAGTAGTGTTAGGGTTTTGCCTAAATTGATTAAACATTAAACGATAAAACGGTAAGATTTTTGGTCAAAAAACAAAGGAAAATTGTGTATTGTCTGATATTTATTAATATTTATGCAAGCTAACCTGCCCTGGCTTGTAATACCACAGTACCACAGAGTTAATCAGTAATTTCCTTGTTTCTTACCCCACTTCAGCAGAAAAGGGAGCGAAGTCTGAAAGTACCCAAACTTTGAACTTTCTACATTTAAATAATCTAAAATGATTGAAGAGACTCACCTCTTCTCCCAGGAGTTCATCCCCAGCATGTTGAGCAGCAATCTGCAGTAGTAAAAGGCGCTTTGAGGCCTTTGTGGGTGGGGCTGACCCTGTTCCACTGCACACATATAGGGGTCATTGCCACGGTAGAGACTGAATTCCCACTCCTCTGCACTCTGCTTCAGGATGGCATTAATAACGTCATTCTCCTGTTTCTCTGAGATGCATGAAGGGGGCGGGGCTGGAATGTTGAGGGGTGCACCAGCACGCTGCAGGCATTCAGGGCTTGAGACTCCAAGGTACTTCAAAAGCTCATCCAGGGCATCCTCTTCATCCTTCAAAGAGTCCCATTGGGGGAAAACCTCACGGCAACGACGTTTGGCCTGTGGTCCCATTAACTCCTGAGATGCCTCTTTCTCCTCAGCTGCCTCCTCCTCCTCTGGCTGTTTCTCCAATGCACCATCTCCATTCACCTCTTCAACTAGAACCTCATTTGATTCTTCTACATTCTCCTCTTCATGCAGTGATTTCTCTCGGTCTTCACTCGGTTCTTCACCTCTGTGTTCAGTTTGTTGGTGTTGGTCAAGGCTATGAGGCTCCTGCTCTCCGTTGCCCTCGGCTGGAGAGGTCCTGTAGTGCAGCAATGATTGGCAGGAATGTGGAGGTCCATACAACACAGCAGAGTCCCATGAATGTTTCCCAGAGATATCACGGACAATGACACGCACACAGGCACTGGTTGTGGTCAACCCTGCTGACATGCCTCCTCCAGGGAGACCATCCTCAGCCCGAATCTGAAGGCAGGACAGCAGTGTGGTGCCATTCAGCACAAAGAACTGAAGGTTGGGAGCATCAAACAGCTCAGGGGTCAGGTCAGGGCTCTCACTATATTGGTTGTCCTGGTTTTCACAGACCTGACTGGTCAATGTTGCTGGACCCCCACTCATGGGGTAATGGCCCAGATGGTTGACCAAATGAGAAATGACCGTGCGTGCAGCCACTGAGATAAGGCCCTGCTGTATACGACTGCGTACTGCAGGAAGGAGAGAAAGAATAAAAATCTCAACACACTGACTAAGCATCATGATTGCTGTGAAATAATAATAGAGTACAATTGTTAAGTCTCAGTAAATACAGAAATTGCATTTTAAAAAGGAAATTTGGTAAGCACAAAAAAGCCTATGGATCAACTCTGCACAGATATTTCCGATGAAATATTAAGATGAAAACACCCATACTTTAGTACAGGTGTATATAATTAAGAGAAAAGACTGAAAATGAGCAGGTAACCAAGTAGCGAGGTATATAAATTCAGTGAAAATGGAGAGTCTGTGGTGACTACTCAATCACAGAAGTAGAGCAAAAGTGGAAAGTTAGTTTTATGTGTTTGTGCTGGAGTGTGTGTTTGCATGTGTTTAAGGTCCCTGAGGAAAACCCTTTTGTAGCAGAAATGGTCCAAACAGAGGTACCCTGCAGTGTTCCAGCCAATACGGTTCAGTCCCAATCACAGGACGTGCTGCCAGATAGATCCAACCAATCACAGAGTCAAGCCAGAGCAACACCAATAATCTACAGCCTACCACACTAATGAGCTAGAACATTCCTTCAATTCAACTGATACAGGAGCACGCTTCCACACAAAAAAGGCCACATGCACACAGATACAAACCCTAAAACTTGTACATGTGAGTTCAAAGCTGTGCACAAATGCACAAACATGCTTGCATACATACACACACACTACTGAGGAATGTTACTGAGGAATGCTACCTCACTGAGAAGTTGGTGGAAAAAGACAACAGTGTGTTATTGATGCAACTAGGCCTGGACCATTAGTCAAATTTTAATTACATTTTTATTAAGGTCACATGATGTTTTCAAATACAACAGTTAAGGTCTCGTACACAATGTGGACACTTTAATTTGCTGCAATGACCAGGAAAATGGTCTGTGCTCAGTCTGCACTCCACTGACGCCACAAACTGCAGAAAAATATGGAATCAACCTGAGAATCTGTCTGAGAATACAGTTGGAATTCTGGCACAGTTCCCTCATGTGGGCAGAGCTTTGCCTCATTGGCCAGCAGCTATTTGAGTGACAGCTCCGTTCCCTTGAACTTTATCACTGCGAGATACATAGGCATCAAGAACACGCAGCGCAGCATCAGCTATTAGGCATTACATATGGATCACATCATAATCAGTGTATTTACTTACAACTGGTTAATCGATTTATCAACACAAAAAGCATTCATATTTGACAGGTAAGGCTAAAATATGAAGCGACAAGAGTCGGTTTCCATCACTAGTTCCAGGGAATGGAGTGGTCCCTCAAATACTGGCTGGCTCTGGGGGCTCAGCTAAAAAAAAAATGTTTTTCTAAACTCCCGGTAAGACGAAAATGTCGTGTTGTAGATCTCTGGACCATTCCCACTTCACGTGTGTGTTTTGAAGAACACTCTTGGATTCTATTGGTTGTGCGAAAATACGTCACGGTGCAGCGGTGATCACCATCATCACATCATTCAAAGTTCAACAAATGAGCATGGTGTGAGAACCAGGCCGCCGGATGCTGCACTGAGCAGCGTGAAACTCCTACCCGGAGCGGCTCTGTACTCTGTAGATCAGGCTGCCACAGCAACTACCGGCACTACATTATTTTAACGAAAATTTTTAGACCCCCACCAGAAAATTACCAAGAAACATTATTATGATATAATGAATTATGTTCTGTACTGCTTCAATGCAATATCGGCCACGTCTGCATTGCAATGCATTGATTATACGATTAATTTCAACACCCCCTGTAAGGAGACCAGTAATTGGAAGGTTGCCGGTTCAAAAGGTACCATTGAGCAAAGTACCGTCCCCACAAACTGCTCTCTAGTCACCTTTCATAGCTGCCCACTGCTCATTAAGGGTGACTGGTTATATCAGGGTGGTAGTAGCCTAGTGGGTAACACACTTGCCTATGAACTATGAACACTGCCTAGGTTCAAATCCCACTTACTACCATTGTGTCCCAAAGCAAGACACTTAACCCAAAATTGCTCCAGGGGGACTGTCCCTGTAGCTACTGATTGTAAGTCGCTCTGGATAAGGGCGTCTGATAAATGCTGTAAATGTAAATGGTTAAATGTAGAGGACACATTTTGTTGTGTGCAGTGTGCTGCGTTGCAGTGTGTCACAATCACTTCAACAATCACTTCAATAACAATCACTTCACTTTTCCTTGAGCTCCTCCTTAAAAAGCCCAAACTTCAAATGCAAGGGTATAAAAAAAATAACAGAAATTGAAATAGACAAATCAAAATCATAATAGTTCTGTGCCAAATTGTTCACATATTTACTTATATTTTTATCCAGTTTAGTAGCAGAACATCATGGGTTTCATCTCAACAGCAGGCCTGAAGGATTTTGCCGCATTTGCGGCATGCACAAGAACTGCAAAGAGGACAGAACAGTCTACTGCATGCCCCCATTTTGAAGTGCCGTTGTCCACCCCACAGTGTCGTCCGTGCAGTTGGCTATATGCATGCGTCGTTTGCTGCCATCATCACCATGGTGAGCTGCGCCTCCACAGCACCGCCACTGCAGCTGCCTCTTTTCTGCCTGTATCCCCAATGCCCCAACACTCCAGTCTCTCGACCACTGACTGTTTCCAGCCAACCCAGCATGTCTGTGCATGTTTCTGCAACCCTGACATTAACCTATGGAGCAGAGTCTGGGGTTTGCAAAAATAATTGCAGTCATTGCGATTTAGAAAATTGCGTTCATTAAAATTGTGATTATGGTTAAAATTCTATAAAGAATTTCAGCCCTACTCAACAGCATGCAATATAACTGATCACTGTCTACAAACTGCACAGACATTTCAAAAAGCATTTACAAAAAATGTGAAGTACTGGCATGTGTTCATCTCTGAACACTTATAACAGATTCTAACATTTGTACTTTTATTAAACTTCAATTAGGATAAAAAAAAAAAAAAGTGTCACCACACAGCTCATACATACTTACCCTCAGCAACTGGCTGCAGTTTTGATGAGCGCTCTGATTCGGGCGAGTGGAGCGGCTCAGGCTCCTTAAGGCTCTCAAGAGAGAGGAACGGGTCATAGTGAGCGCTGTTGAGGTCAGACAAGTTAATGGGGAAATAGCGTGGGTTACTGAAACTCTGAGCTCCATACACACAGCCATGCAGAACCTGAGAGTGAGTGAGAATAGAGACAGGGGAGGGGGTTTGGGGGGACAGGAGAGGAAAAAAAAAAGAGAACAAATCGTTGAAAGATTTTTATCTAACAAAGACCCTTCTCCTACTTGACCCTTGTCTGCTTTCATTTTCTCTAAAGGTGCAATGATAATGGGGAAAAAAGGTGGCGACATCTACAAAAAAAAAAAAAAAAAAGAAAGCAAGAAAGACACACACAAAAAAAAAAAAAAAAAAAAAAAGACATGATTAAATTAACAGGCCATTACTGAATGTGTTGCCATGGTGACAGTGTGGGGGTTGTGAGAGATATGGGAGCTGATGGAGTTCAGGTGAAAGAGCGTATCTCCTCTCACTGGCCAGATGTGGCCTCTCCTGACAGGGTAGGAACGTGAGAACCTGCTGAGGCTAAAACTCCATTAGGCACAGCACTAATCACAGTTCACCCATCACATGAGAAAAACAACAATATGAAAAAGGTGTTTTAAGCAAGATTTTTTTTTTTTTGCATTTATCAAGGGTGCCCCCTGTTCTCTGATTACAGCTCCAGTTCCTTAATGTAGTGTATTGCTCAGGTACACAAAGTTAGTAACTGGTTAATATAGACTGCACCTAAACTTTAAAGGTGTGCTGAAGGTGCACAAAATTTATTTAATCCAATTTACAGAGATGGGTATCAATTATAGATGTGAACTGCCCAGAATTCCCCTGATAAATTAGCATATTTATGCTTCTATATTAATGAATTATTGATATATTTCTTAACTTTTGTCACTGACACATAACAGAACAAGATTTTGAGCAGGCCTGCTTATAATAACAAAAACAAAAACCTTTAAAGAACCAATAAGAAGTATTCCAAATGACACCCTTCCCCAATCATTTCTTTGTAATAAGTTCCTCTTATTTTGCTTACATAAACAAACTGCAGCTTTAATCTGCAATTTAATAACTCATTTCCATCTTTATCAGCAGCTGGACAGATGCTGACCAAGCTCCAGGCTGAAATACCTTGTATATGCAGCTCAGGATTGATTTGTCTCCTCGATCTTTGTTAGGAGCAAGGGTCTGGATGGGCTGGAGGAGGGTCTTCGGAGGTAGGGCCATCACCCAATCAAGCAGGCAGAGAAGGAGAGACACCACCAGCTAGACAAACACACACCAATCTGTTAATCTGTGACAGCTATGACTGAGAACTAGACTGATGCTGACTTTGCCTGCGTTAAGTGATTTATTTATCTGAGAAACCAATGGCATATCAATAAAAGAGGGTATTTGATGCTAGTGCTGAAGCAGATTCTTCAAAGTTTGCCTTTGGTTGTAGAATTCACAGTTGGGGTGAGGTCATGGTTGAAATGCACTACACCCAAGACAAATAAATGTGTGTGTTAGAAAGAGAGAGTGAATGGCACAATGCATACCCTTTTGTCCAACTCATGGGGTGAGGACTCGGTAGTGGGAAGCAGGTAGGTGACTGTTGCTATAAGAATCTGAAAGAAACATACAATCTATTAGAAGACTGGGAAAAAGGTTTGAGAGAGTTAGGATTCACCTTGTACAGACGTGCTGAACAAGTTAAAACTCATTGTTTACTCACCTCCACTATTTTCTTTGGTGTGTCAGGAGGGAATTTCTGCAGATGCTCCACATAGTTTATAAGCAGGTGAAGGATATCAGAGGCTACCAGTGCTACAGCTTTATTTGGAAACTAGAATGTAAGGTGTAGATGAAAACTTATTAAAAAAGATTAAAGGTTCAACAGGTGCAGTTGCACCTTTACATCAGCATCTAGTCTTCACCACCAAAACTAACAACAGAAGAAACGAGCTGCAAGCATGCAAGAAACCTAATAACAATAAATACACCAAACCTTTAAATCCAGCGTAAGGTGTGTGTACATGAGGTGGGGGAGGGGGGTTGAGAAAGAATAGCACTACAGCTCCGCAGACACAGCACATTGTGTCACTGTGTCTGATCTGAGACGGGTGTTACAATCCTTTTGTGTTTTTTTTGGAAGCTTAAATCTTTTGGAACAGAACCTAATCTCTCCTTGTCAGAGGAAAAGTGAAAAAAAGAGTCAAAGCGCTTCCCCATGCTCCGTGCTTATGACCCTGGCTCGTACAGAAGGACTGCAGAACAATGGGGCAGATCAGCAGGAAGCTCTCCCTACTGGAGGGTGAGAATAGGGGATGGTGGGGGCTGAGATGGGGACTGGGATTGGCTCCAGTTCCCCCATTTTCAGACAGGAATATAATAATTCCTTGAAGACGCTGGAGCATGCATTCTTCAGTGGATTAGCCTTCTGTCCCAGTGAGGCATGGAAGCCAAACATGTTGACAGCCCAGATTTAGCTGGGTTTGGGTTCACCAGAAAGGGGGTTGTAGTAAAGCTCCTTCTGGATGCACTGTTAACACTAAGTGCCAGTGTAGACTGAAGCAGGCTAACAGTTGCTAGCCAGAGCCTTACAAGAACTGCGGGGTCTGGCAAGTACAGTCAACCCTGGATCTGCCATCAGTCTGTTTGACTAGGAAAAGAGCTCCAGCAGTTGAGTTGTGATGGAGCTTGCATTCATGCATGCATGAGGCGACAAGTGTTCATTCACTTTTCATCCTTTGAGAAGTCTAAATAAATATTAATTACAAACAACAGCCTTTAAGTAAGATCTAGTTTGAATCCAACTGCCATATTACAAGGTATATCAAATATAAAGATTAAGTAGAGGTTATTTAGTCCAAAGAACAACTGCTGACCAGAATTGGTGACCCTGAATGACAGCAGGATGATGTTGTTAGTGTTGTGATGATAGGGATGCCTTAGGCACAGCACAGTCCATGGAATGTTTAAACACTTCATTATCACTGCTGGGTGCAGAGTGGTCCATTAGCAAAGAATACACAGCCAGCAGCATGAGAAGACGCCCCATACAAACCACACAAAAGTTGTGCCTAAGCTATAAAATGAGAAATGATACAGGAAAAAACTATAATCATAAAATGAAATTTGAATATCCTGAGTATAATGAAACAGTCTAAATTTTTGATACGTGCCAAATTAACAAGTAGCTAGTTCCAAATTGATATGACACCAGTTTAATAGGGTGTCCTGCTAATCAATCTCAGAATAATCTGATCAAGTTATATGGTCTTCCAAACGAGATATCCTGAGACAAATATTGTTAACATGAAATGTATTTGAGAAAAACAGAGGAACAGCATGCATGGTGTGAGTAGGTGATGTCTGATAACATAAGAATGTCACACACAGATTGTACAGACACTGTTTACAGGGATAATGAGAAAGATTGAGCTATAATCAACTGGTGAGTGAGCAACATGATTATCAATTAAGACAACACCTAACTAAAGCAGTCAAGAAAGATAAGCTACATAAACACACCACATAAATACAGTGTTATTATCAATCAAAACATTGGTGGTGCTGCTGTAACTCTCTCTCTTGTGCTCTCTCTCTCTATGGTGCAGCAAATGTCGGTGATTGGCCACAAAGACAACTTCTTCAGGAATTCAGACTCATTTCATTATGTTTTTTCCTGCATTGCAGGCCATGATCCTGGCCTGGTTCACGTTGATTTGTTGAATCTTCCTCCGCTTGTTTGTTCCATGTTTTCACACTTTACATAAGATTTATGAAAACTCAAATTTCAAAATCACCCAGCCCTGAATCAATTAATATAATTTTGACTTATTTCATTTCATTACAAATGTATAGGTTGACCTGGTACTCTATTGATTGTGTGTATGTGTGTGTCTGTTCATTAAGAGGAGAAGAGTTACCTTCAGTGTTACGCAAATTACATTGAGGGCATCTTTGATCTGAGGGTGCTGAGTGCCATGGGCCAACTCCTCACAAAGCCAGATACCCAGACTACAGAGGGCCACACACCTTAAAACATAAAAACACCACATAAGAGCCCTCAAAACATGGCAATAGTTTGAATTCAACAAATATCTTGTCGTCATTTATTTCCTTTGCTTAAGATTAAATTTTCTACTAATTAAATTATGATATGAGTGAGCGTACACTTATTCCTATTCCTGTGATAACTGAAAGCAGGTCTTGAAATTCAATGTGTGTGTGTGTCCTGTATGTGTGTGTTGGGGTGGGGGCAAGGTGTGGCCTAATGGCCTGAGCTGTAAACTGCTGTGTAAGCCTACATGCCGATCAACCAAAAACCACACTGCTGGGCCTCTAATCTGTCTGTCTGGTTATGAGCAGACAGGTCACACATCAGTCACTCACTCCTCTAAACACACACACAAACACCACACCCCGTCAATCAGTCCACAGTACTGCAAAAAGCACCCTAAATCTTAGCCCTGATTAGAACACACCACCAAATAGAGAAGATGTCATCCCAAGACTCCCATTGTGTTTCAATTGTCCACAAATCTCAGCCATTACATAGAACACTCACAAATTCCTAAATTCAATGACAATCATTAATAAAATATTTATAATCACTTAATCTAAAGGATGAAACGCATGTCTCTTATGATTGAGAGATTTCTGATTAAAGACAGCAGTGATTAACCAAAGTCATTAACAGAAGGAACTATGTTTATGGATAAATGTTTTGTTTTGCTTGTATCAGTAGTACCACAACTATCACCACTAATATTTTATGCTGACTTTTAGTAAATGAATTGGAATAAAGATAAAGAAAATGAATCATAAAAAATATAACAGTGGTAATTTGCTAATTTGTTTATTAAACATTAACCAATGTAAAAAGTAGTCGAATTGTGCGACTGAACTACAGAATTTGATCTTTTCACTGGGGTGTAGGAAGACCAAGATGATTACAAGTTAACACTGGAATTCAAATGAGGCCCTTAATTACTAAAAATTCTAATGTTTTAATGAACCTTTGAGATCATGGGCTCTATAGCTTTGTTACCTTCAGAAGTTTTGATGGGGATATAAACTTAATATAATATAATATAATGCATCAGAGTATCTAAACAAAGGTATTTTCTATACATAATGTTTGTGTTGGACTGATTCTATGTGATCAAGTCCTGTTCAGTGGACCATTACTGCCATTCAAATGACAGTTGACTGTATTAAGGGTCAAAAGAGGAAAGGGCTGTTGGGTGTGTAATTAATGGTAAGGCTATGAGTAACAGGTCTGTGTTTGTGCTGGTACCTGGCGGGAGCTGAAGGCTCTTCTCTAGCAGAGTTCAGGATGTGTTTAATGATGTGTTCCTAAAAGAAAAACAGAGAAAGTTGTATGTAGAAAGAAAAAATTTATTCTGCCATTATGATAAATTGGTAACAACACAAAATAGTAACTATAGTACTGTACAAAACATTTATGCAAGTGTGATTTATTTTTTAATTAAGAGTGTGTTTATCACTTTTCAAAATGCAGCAAATCAATTTGGGGCCTGTCATATGCCTTCCTGGTGGTAATGCTTGATGGCTAAGTATCTGTCTGCATTTCTCAGCATTGAGAACACCATTAATCCTTTCAAATCTCAAACACAATTTGCAGAAATGCAGCTCCAAACTTGAAAGGAACGTCCACCATGCTTCACTGTTGTCTGAAAACCAATCACCTTGGTGAGCAGTGAAAGGTGTGGGAGCAGTGTGTGGGGACAGTACCATGCTCAGTGGCACCTTGGTGGATCATTATAATTTCGATTTTTGCAGGCATTCTTAGTGATTTATAACCAATCCCTACTCTGAACACAAAGTTTTGTATAAGGCTTTTCACCAAAGTTTCAGACAGATTCTTTTTCATTGATTAAGAAATACATACAAAATACATACAAAAAATCACACAAACATGCACCCATATTCAGGCAGCAGCCTGTCTCCCAGATAGCACTAACTGTCTCCTTGCATTCATTCCTGGTCCCCTGATTATGGGATGCCACTGTGTGCATTTCTCCATCCAAATGGAGGACGCTACCATGCATAGCATTACCTGCTTACCGATCAGCACAACAACAGGCAGAAAACATCGCCATGGTGCACCAGGTTGGGCTAACACAGCCCCAGAATACCTGATCGGTCATTAGCCCATCAACAGTGCTAGTTGTGTAACACAAGGGACCAGCAAAGGGTCTGTTAAGGAACAAATGTGGACTCAACCAGTTTGTGTTGTCATGCAGCATATGCTGGCCTACTGTCTAAGGCATCAATGTATTGATTTTTACCCAAAAGGTAAAAACACAGTACAGGGTTCTCTCATTGTTTAATGCCTGTTTCACCTGCTCTTATTCAGCCAGTATTATTAACTTTGCAAGCTATCAAGCAAATCTGTGAGTACACTGTGTCAGAGCTGTCTGGACTTTTACCTCATTATTGCTTTATCCTGTTTAATAAAAGGCAAAAAGCACCTTCTCCTGCTGCAATCATCAAATGTACTGGACTTAAAAGTCCTGTTACTTGTGAGTGTGTGTGTGTGTGTGTGTGTGTGTGTGTGTGTGTGTGTGTGTGTGCCTGATTAGCTTAATCATTTGCACTGAGATACAGGGAGAGGGAGGGAGAGAGAGAAAGAAAGAGACCAGACAACACACAATGAATGGCATACCTTAACATCTCTGAATTTGGTCATAACCACGTCAGCAGTGGTAGGGTGTAGGGCTGGAAGTTCGTCATACAGGTTTGGGAAACATACCAAAGAACCAAGAAGAATCTGAGCCTCCACACGTGGAGCCTGAGAGAGATAAAGAAAAAGCATGAAGGGGAGAGAGACACAGAGAGAAAAGGGTCAGGTTATACCTGGGACGTCAGAATGAAGTGGCATATTGCACTTACATTGAGAGAAGTGCAAGCAGTGACTCGACTGGCAGCCACAATAAAGTCCAGGATGAGCATGGTTGCTCCAGGCAGCCCAATGGACAAAAAACGAGGGGAGCAGTGCTTAATGATTGTGTTGACTATGTCCTGAAAGAAACACAGAATGAAAATCAAATTCATAAATTTGCTGACAAAAATAATTATGAACTAGTAATTGATACAAAAATTAATACATTTTATTCAGTATAATAAAAGTTATAATCTTTATTCCTTTAACAGATATACCTGGTCAACATGCAGCAGTCCACAGTGCATAATGTTGTAGAAGTGTGTGAGGAAGTCAGAGTTGGGTGAAACGTCCTGCCGCCTCTTCATGATCTTGCAGATTAGCTTGTAGGCATGCAGTTTTCCTTGCTTGTAACGCTCAGTCAGCATGGTGGCCTACAAGGGGCAAAGAAAGTACAGAAATTCACTTCACCTATTACTACCCCACACAGTTCCACCAATGTTCTCAAATACACATCAATTGAAATAATCTATTGCAGAAGATTTGTGTGAATTGGTAAATAACTGAAATGGTAGAAGCAGACCTTAAAGAGCCATGGAGTGAGGATTCTGAGGGGTGGGATCAAGTCTGGAGGAGGTGGAGATGACTGGTTGTCAAGAGAGATGCCCAAATTGTCTCTGATCTGGGGAAATAAACAGATCAAATAAGACAGGTAGACTGGTACCATTATGTTTTAGAATACAATGACTAGTATTTATATGCTGTAGGTGTTCTCAGGGATTAGAATGTGGACCTATGCATTTTTCTGTGGAGGAATTTGCAAGAAATCACCTTTGCCAGGTTCTGCCAGAGCTCACATAGGTAGTCAAAAACTTGGGCATGGATCTCTGGATCTTTGATTGAGTTCACATCCCCAAGGATACCCAGCATTCGCCGCCACATCACCGTAGCAACATCAGCATGCCAACCAGTTAGAGATCCACCAGCCATTACACTACAGTCTTCAGTAGGAAACTCACTAGTTTCTAAGGTTGATTGAGTGGAAGAAAACAAAATAAAGATCACATTAGGATACATGAACAGTAATTTTGATTACTCCTGTTATTCCTATTATACATAAAGTAGACTGAAGTTCATTTTACTTCACTGACTTGAAATTTTTTTACAGAGGCAGTAGGCAAAAACTCAACCAGAGACTGCAAAGAAGACATAAAAAGAGAATCTATACAGTAGAGACAATCCTAATCCTTACTTAAATGGGTTCTAATTGTATTGTACACAGCTGTTAGCCAGCTAACCATTCTGGATTTGCTTTTAACATCAGAATGCATAATACTTATTTGCAGTCATTGGATTGTCAAGACACAATGAATTTTCAACTGTCATTTGTGTAAGTACCTAGGTCATCTGGAGTTTGTAATACAGAGTGGTGGAGTTTCTCATCCAGATGCACATCTTTATGTTCCGCAGTTAGTGTGGCAGGTGAGGGTGTCTGTGAGCGAGATCCACCAACCGAGTGGAGCGGGGAAGCACTCTCTGACCCTAAAAAAAGAGATCATTAGAACTGATGATTAAACACACCCACACAATACAGATTTTTTTTATCCTTAGTGTTTGGAGAAAACAGTATGATATCCTATCCAGGAAATCCGTGTCATTATTTGAGCTGTTGTAGTGCAGGTTGAGCAATGTTTGTAGTGGTATTTCACCTGTGATGGTGACTGTGTCAGCAGAGAACCCCTGCTGGCTGCTGGTATCAGAGTCTATATGGAGTGTTGTCAGGCTGGACAGCTCTGGCTCTTCTGTAGTCTGAGGGACACCACCCAAACTGTCCTGGTCCACAGAGCCCAAAGTACAGGTGTCTGGTGCAAAGCTAAAATCTTATCGAGAATAAATACATGTTGTATCAAACAGACTCATGAAGATGAGTCCTTTTCAAGTCTTTTACACATGAACACACACACAGAAATACAGGAGCCCTCCAGGTTGTAGTGACACCAGTGACAGCACATTTATGTATGTGCATTCCAAAATGTCAAATATGAAAAATAATTAAATCATTATCATTAAAATATCTAATGATATGAATATCAAAATAGTCCTTACTGTCAAACTTGCTGTCATACTGGAAGGCATTAAAAGAGTCTAACTGGCTGTCAGAGCTAATGAGGTCACTGCCACTGCCACTGACAGGGGAGGTCCATTCTGATGGCACACCAGGGTCATCTGCAGGTCGTGTTGTATTCTGGCGGTTTAGGAGCTCAGGAAAGTCTTTAGGAATTTCCAGACTGCCAGGGCTACTGCCACGCCTACCCAAGGTCTGTTAGGACAACACAAATATTATGGGTGGTACTAAAAAAAAAACCCCCAAAAAAATACTTAATCTTAAAAACGGTGTTAAGGCAGTTATATTTTCTTAGGAATTGGAGATAAACAGTGCACTTGTAATTTAAACATTCTCAACAATTACACTAGGTAATGAATGTGCACAACCAGTCAAAAGTTCTTTGCACACTGCAGGTATAATCATGACCAGCCAAAAAGCGTTGTTGGAAAAAAAACACCAGATTATTTACATTAATGTGGTCAACAGTATATTTTAAGGAAAAAAAATCTGCTCATTAAAAAAAGTACAACACAGGTGACTTTGTAAACTTGTGCACAAAAATACTTACAGGTGTGACTTTGGGAGCTCTCAGCCGCTCCTGGATGAACTCATCCATAAGGTCACTAAAGTTTGGGTTGCTGCTGCCGACATCCGTTGAAACGGGCCTTATTTTTTGGGCATCCTCTTTATTGGCTGCCATACAAAAACGGAAACAGACTGAGTGGTACAAATCTTAATGGCAAAAAATATCACTGGATATAAATTCCATCCAATGTAACTTTTAAAAATATATATTCTTCAGTAAATGTAACAAGTATAATGATCTAGTTTTTGTTATTATGTAGGTGGTTGCAGCTAAAAAATGTTCTGTCCATCGGTGAGCTAAAAGACACATATAAATAAAAGATGCATTACCAAAACAGAAAAAATCTATCAATGTAAGAGAAATTAAAAATCAGCAAACCACACAACTGATTCCAACCAGTGAAGCGATGCAGGGTTACTCAATTCTCATGCAGTCCCCAAACAAGACAGGGAGAGAAGAAAATGTGAAACCAATGCATTTTTCCCAGCAGGCCATGAGAAAGTTTGATGAGAGTAGAGGTCAGTGAACCTTAATGCAGCACCTTTCACAAAGTTCTAGATGCAAAGGATTAGAAGTGTTAGGTGTTATTTAGTTGTAGGAGACAAAAGTTCAAACAAGGCCCAAAAGACAACCCCTGATTCCATGACTATGTGGACCTTTTCAACAAGCTGCGTTAGTTTCTGCATTATGCGTGTGGGTTTAAAGTTATGGTGATTAAAAAAAAAGTTGTTTCAAAATAAATAATTACCCTGAAAGAAAAAGTTATTATATTAGCTTCAGTATTAAATTATGAGGGTTGTTACATTACAAGGTCTACACCCTGTTCATGACAGTACGCTGTTTTATTATCAAACCTCAGTAGAAGTGGTTCAATAGTATAGGCACAGAAGAATTCTGCTGCCCTCTACTGGTAGCTTCTGTTGTTGGACATCAAGCTTGGTTGTAAAATGACAGAGACCTGCATAAGTTATGCTGAATAAGTGCGTGCACACATGTGGGTTTGAGAGAAAGAAGTCTAAGAGGAGGAGTAAGGACATGCAGCATCCAGGGAGGGGGGGAAGCAGAGATTAAATCCCAAAAGCTGGAGGAGGAGGGTGGGTGCAGCCATCCCTGAAGAGAAGGCTGGTACCCTGCAGCTGTTTATGGACTGTGCTACTTTTGACAGAAGATGTGGAAACACATTTAAAAAAAAGCTTCAATTCAGTCCGCATTCAGCCACAAATCAAACAGTTAAAAACAGAAAAAAAAAACAAAGGGAACAGGATCGGGCATCATTTCTGTCTGCTTTGCTTGATCGTGTTGGGTTAATCCCAAAGCTGGTCCTCACCTGGTGCTTTTCTTCCAAAATAGCCCATAACGTGAGAATACAGCTCCCTCAAGGGCGCCTCGGCAGCCTGCGCTTTGGCCTGCTGTTGCTGTGGTCCAGGGCCCTTGGGTTTATGGGAAAGTGCATGGACCACAGATTTGTACACACCACCAAGAAGAGCCCCCTGCTGGTGTCGTGATGGGCTGCAGCCAGACTCCTGAGAGCGTGAACGGGAGCCACGGGGACGAAGGGCGGTCCGACCCAGTCGACCACGCCTCATCCCTCCTCCCCCAACCACCGCAGCAGGCAAAGCCTCCCCAAGCTTTACCCCTGCTCCAATAGCACCCACTGCAGCAGAGGACGTACTACTGCTGCTGCTGACAGTGAAGTGGCTGAGACGCCGGAGGCGGGTTTTCCAGTATGCCTCTTTGGGATCTAAGGGGTTGTAAAATTGCACTGACTCTGTAGATGGACGGAAGCTAACATGGACCCCTCCTCCACCCGCACCTCCTTCCCCTGCTGCAGCACCTCCTCCCGGACGTTTTTTTGGAACAACCCGGGCCAGGCGAGGCCTGAATGTGGATGGCAGTGGGTAATAAGGGTGCGGGTGTGGGTGCGATGGTTGCTGTGTAACTGGTTCCCCCTCACCCTCAGTAGCATTTTGCCTATGAAGGCACAAATCCCTCTCATCCTCATCATCTCCCTCCACTTCTTCTAAAGCTGATGCTACTGACAGGCTGCCCTGCTCATCTGCATGAGAGCTAGAGGCAGAGGGAAGAGCCCAATCGCAGTGCTCAAGGCACTCATAAAAGCTGTGCTCAGAGGAGTCCTCCTCTCCAGCGGTGTTAGTGCTACTCACACATGGTGCCCTCTGCACATCTCGATCTACTTCCTCTGCAAACTCATTACTGTAGCAACCCCATTTCTCTGCAGCCAGTTCCTCTTGGAACGGCCCTTTCTGGGTGAAGTATTCTCTGAGGGAAGACAGAAGGTCATCCTCACCCAACCATGTATCACCAACCATAGTGTCAGTCTGCATGGCGCCAGGCCAGGTAGGGTCAGGGGGGGCAGGGGTGCCCCCTACCGATACCTGGCACAGTTGATCATACAGATCAGTGGGAGCTTCATAAGAATCCAGAGAGGATGCCCTGCTGCTCCCTGTGGCTGGGAAAAAACAGGTGTGGGTGGAGGGGCTTGATTTGCCCTCCCAGCATTGTTTAAGATCAGGGTCAGGGAGAGTGGATGTGAGGTCATGCCCCATTGTCGAAACAGTGGCAGGGTTGGTGAGGGGTGGAGTGGAGGTGGAGCCTGTTGTTGAGGTGGTGGTAGGGGTGAGAGGAGGGGCAGGAAGGGCACCTTTGGCACGCTCAGTGATGAATGGCTCCATGATGTCGGATGCACTCGAGCTGCGAGGCAGTGGTGGGAGCATAGTGGGCGTGGCTAGGTCTGCCTCTACCGATGTGGCAAAAACCTCAGAGCTGGGTGGAGTCTCCTCACTCTGTGAACCATGCCGCATGTGAGTGCCGCGTGGGGCCATGGGGGGTTCCTCCAAGTCTGCAAAATAAAAGATAAGTCTGACTGAAATGCAATGTGTCAGAATGGTCAAATATATAAGAGAAAAGTACACCGGACAAAATAACAGAATTTAATAAAAGACACTTAAGGGATAAAAGCCACAATGCAGGTATACGGAAACCCCAGAAAACAGTACGTTTGCATCATGCTTGCACTCCTTATGATGTAAACATAATGTTTTACGTATACCAATGTTTTCCGTAAACCAAAAAAAAAATCCTTATGGTTTCTATACTGTAGAAAACATAAAATCTTGAAATAACAGGAAAAGCAGCCTAATTGCCATTTGATTGGAATTAAAACTAAGACATAGTAGCACTTTGGAAGAATCACCCACAGGCAAAACAGAATGCTTGCATGAACACACACACCCACACAACCTATGCAATAAAAACATACTTCCCCATAACCCAATGTGCTAAAGATGAATAATAACTTTTTGCATTGGTTGTAGTGGTGCGGCTTTTACAAACACAGTTTATTCTTTTAAAATCTTGGTGCACATATTGACTTGAAAATAATAACTGTCTGGTTAGCTTAAGTTATTTGAAGCACAATTCTATAAGAAAGGTAACTTACTGAAAATATGTTGGTGCTTAAAATGCTTCAATGAGTTGAAATTAAAAGAAGATAAATGAAATAAAAAGAAAATCTAAATTAAACGTGCAAGTGTTAAGGGCTTGAACTTGATTGTCATCTTGGCCTGATGATCTGTTTGCTGCTGCCTATTGCTGAAAGGCAGCAGGGAGAAGGGACACTTATTGATGAATGTAATATGTTTTATAGATGCACTGTGATTTTTTCATCATTTTACTCTGGCTTAGGCGGTCAAGTTATGCCTTTTGATTAGCGCTAAAATGGAAGCTGAGGCAGCGAAACCGACGCTAGTTTCTGAGGTGTGGAAAAAGACCATGAAAAATGACATGTAGCGTGCAAAGCATGTTGGTACAGTCATGTTGGCAACCACAATAATGTTGGGTTTCAGGGTTTTAAAAACCTGTACTTGTTGGGATTGGTCTAAATTTTACAGCCTGAATAAATGAGTCTTGTGTGGAGATTGTCAAGAACACAAAGTTCCTCTGTGTTCATCTAGAGGAGAACCTCTCCTGGAAAATAGAAAGCCTACTTCCAGCGGAGGCCGAGGAAGCCTATCTCCCACAACCTGTTCTCACCTTCTTTCTATAGAAGAACTATTGAGATCATTCTGACCAGTTGCATCACTGTCTGGTTTGGGAAATGCATCACCTCGAACCGCAAGACCCTACAGTGGAAAGTGAGGACACCTGAGATGATCTCACTGCCAGACTATGCAACAGCTTCATCCCACAGGTTATCAAGACACTTGAAAACTCCATGGACTTTCCATTTTGAACTGACACACACACACTATCTCTGTTATATTGAGTAATATTATCTATTATGCACTGATCCACTTTGCTTGTTCCAAAGAAACGTTGTTTCGTTTCACTATGTACTGTCTAACATGTATGTAGCTGAAATGACAATAACGCTCAACTTCAAGCTCTAATCAGTAGCTACATCCACTCTGTCTATCCGATGGGTCCAGGCTGACTGCAGTACGCACATGTTCACATAAGAGAATATCTGGACAATGGCTAATCAGAGGTGGGCCCCGCCCTTCCACGATCTCTGATTTGATTTACAATATGACCCCTTCCCCGAACGGCTGTCACAACATTGAGAAATTATGTTGCACCCTAGAACCCTGAAAATACCTGTGGCAATACAAAAGCTCTTTAAAAATATTACTACTGCAAAAACATAATAGAATTGTGTTGTGTCATTTGTGTTGTTGCAATTGGAACAATTGTGTAAAAAGCTGAATATCAGATCAAAACTTAAGTATGATGACCCTGTTTTCATTCACATATGAAACTTTCATGTTCATTGTTTGTGACCTTACGTAATTTGTGTTGTTTTTGTTATATTGTAATGTATTAAAACAAGTCCATATATGTTCTCTTTGAAACTCAATGAAATGTAATGTGGAATTATCATTTCAGAGACCAGAAAAGGATTTCTACAGAACATAATTGACACATTTGCATGTTCACAACTATCTTCTTAATCTTTTCTGATTAGAAAATCATGGATTCATGACTGCCTCTTGAAGGGTAAGACATTTTAGACTAGACGTATATGCAGATATTGTATATTCAAGTCAATCAAACTGATATTATCTCCTGTACAATGAGTAAGAGCAGTCATGAAATAAAGTACAAGGACAACAAAGACACGCATACACCTTGTTTGTCATATGAAACCAGTATACTGCTGCAGTACTACTGGTGGGTACTATGGAGTGCAGATTTAAAGCATACAGATAAAACCAAACACATTCTGAATGTGCACACAGACATAGTCAGGCAGTAGTTGAGGAGTGTAAATCCAAGCAGAAATAATGCAGACACACATTTAAACACACATATTAGTTAGGAGGTTTGAGACAGCAGTAGAGGAGGCTCTACCTGACAGCTCGTCAGCTAGTGGGGTGAGGACAGAGTCGGGCAGGAGAGGGTGGGCAGGGTGCATCAGGACAGGAGCACTTTTAGCGCTGCGAATAAACGAGGAGGACAGCAGACTGTCTCCTGTAGAGCAGCTCCTCAGCGCTACAGCAAAATCCCAGATAGAGAGAGAGAGAGAGAGAGAGAGAGAGAGAGAGCGAGCAAGCAAGAGAGACCCAGAGGGGAAAACAAAGAAACCAAAATAAAAGAAGAGACCAAGAGAGGATGTAAAAGGGGGAGGTAGTGAAATAGAGGTATGGAATTAGGGAGAGGCAGGGGAAATAATTAAGAAAAAGACAAGGTGAGGAAAAGAGAGGAAGAGAGTGGGTGAGAAAAGGTTAAGTGCAACTCAGCTAAGAGCTCTGGCTATTAGATAGAGAGCAGTGGAGGGAAGACAAGAAAACATGGCTCTGTGGAGGGGCAGGCTAAATGACTTAAGGTTCTGTGGTTTCTATGGAGACGTTGCAAGAGTGCTGAAGTGATTTAGGTCATGGAGCAGCACTTGGTACCTTCCAACAACTGGTTTCAGCCATCTTTGGCCATGCACGATACACAATCCATCCTTATTAGAAGGGTCACACTACCAGTCCATGTATCCTAAACATTCTACTAAAAACTTAACGTTCCTGATATGGAACACACACAGTTAACCTGCATTACACGCAGGTCTGACGTGAAGCTGTTGGGTAGTCCATTGCATTTCACTTACAGGACAACTGGAGTGTCTTTTAAAAACATTTTTAAAGCAAAAATGTAAGTAAGTAAATAAACAAAAAACATTCATATGCTGGCCGGAAAAAAAGACAAGTTCCATTTCATAAATAGCTGTACTACAGAAGAGCAGTTCAATGCGCCCACAAATTAACACATTTCATATTTTATAGCACTTTTGCTGGCAAATTTGAACACATTTCAAGGCCCTTTTTGTGCATACGCAATGTTTATGAGTCCCCGGCAAAGATGGATTAGATAAGACCCAGTTTCAGAGTGATTGTGATTATGTCAAATAAACAAAAACATTACTTTATCCTTGACTTAGTAGTAGAGTAATTTTCTACTCACAGTTCTGCTACTAGGCAGGTATGTTGACACTCACCCACAGTTTTCTGTCGCACAACACTACGTGCCTTCTCAATGCCTGGTGAGCCAGCTGTGGTGGCACTGCGCTGGCGCATGGCAACAGCCTGGCCAGGAGGGTCACGGCTCCAGCCCTTAGAGAAAGAGCGGTCCACCACCATCTTCTGGCCCTCATGCACACCACCTTCATGACATCAAGCAACACTTACTCAGCTAAAATTTAAATCTGGACATATCCAGATAAAAGGCATATAAATAAATTCTAAAACAGTTTAACACTGTAGCACTTCCTGCAATCTACAAAGTGAAAATTGACAGTTTAAATGTAAAACCTGAATATCTTTATTTAGTCAAAATTTTATGCAGTTAAATTGTTCTATCCAGTCAAATGACTGAGCATCTGTTGTAAAATTCATACACAAAAAATACATTTTACATCGACAATATAGAGTTTGAAGGTCACAGAATACTTTATTTCTAGGTTAAAGACATCAATTCTTCAAGCATTCTTAGCAGCATCTAACCTTTGCCTTTGTGTTTTTTCAGCTTCTGTTCACTCAGCTTGTCCAGTGGAAGTTCATTCAGGTCCAGGCTGTACAGGTGACGTGCCAGGACCTTGGTGAGTGTCTCCATGGTAAGCGACCATTCAGTGACCAGCTCTTCCCAGCAGGTGAGAGAAGAAAGGACAGCAAGTAGCTCATCCCACAGCTCACGAGAGATGAACACGTTCAAGTTCCCTTTAATCCATGCTACAATGAGCGTCTGGGAGGTGAGAGGACAAAAGCCATTAGAAGTGGGAGAAAAATATGGAAGAAGAAAGGTTTAAAGAAAAGAGATAGATGAGGAAAAAGAAGGCAACTATGTGGTAGAGCTGCACAGTTATGGCCAAAATGATAAATCACAATATTTTTTATCAATATTGTAATTATTAATCACGCTTATACATTATTTCAGGTAAAACAGATTATTATTATTTTTTAAGCAAAGTTTAAACAAAACAGTAAGCGAACCAGGCTTTCAGTTGAAAATGAAACCCCAAACAAAAATAACTACATAACAAAAATAATAAAATAAATATTACCCAAGACAAAGGGATAACAAAAAATAAATAGCAATTGTGGAGTGCAGTGATAAACTGAAAACAAATGAAGAAAAAGATGCCAAAAAGGCACATACTACAAGAAACAAGAATAGACTACAGGCCTACAGTTAAAAACTAGCCTCGACATTTTGTGGCTTAAGAGATATCCAAAGGCAGGTCACTATTAATTATATACTTCTTTATTTTTTTATTTAATCTTAATAACACAAGTTACTTTAGCCCCATAACTAGTAGTCAGAAGTATGAACAAGTAAGACGTGTATGTAGTACTTGTCGTGCCTTACTACTTGGTAGTTTAATATAACTCTATGACAAAGCCATACAAGCAGTTAAAAAACTTACCATTTAATGCATGGGACACAGAAAACTAGTCTCCCTTGTGTGAACTCTCTGTGAACTCTATATGCATTCAGACAAAACAACTGAACCAAATATTTCAATGTATAGTGGGTGTCAAAATTGTGCAACACTTCAATAAAATAGTGTTTATGCAATACCAATATATGGAACTAAAACGACCAGGATCGTATGATATATGGGACGTAATGCACAGCACAAGACAACAATGTCACTGGTCTAAAAGCTAAACTAGTGCTGTTAAGTGTAACATATGATAGCCTATATTAAAATGTGGTGCATTGTATTAATGTATTAATATTTTAGCCTGATGCACAATTGAATATAACATATATAAACTGAATTTTGAAGTCTGGGTTATGATAATTTGTAATTATTATGATCATAAATTAGTAATAATTTTACATTGCAAGAGGTAACAGTTTTGCAAATGTCTGCAAAAACACATTTTAACATTTAATTTTCCAGAGAATCGCCCAAACTATACAACACATAAAGGTGTCAAAACAGATGCTGTGTCATTCCTATGGGGTGGCAAGAGAGATGCTCTGGTTTGTAACATGAATAACATTGTTTGTCAAACACAAAATTGCAAGATAAAATAAAATACTACTTATGAAATGTTATGCATCGATTCTTCATTCGCTTGATATTACAGCCGCATGCCAACTAAACAGAAATCCATTACTTCATAATATGAAGTGTAATAATATTACAACAATTTGAGGTTGCCGCTCATACAGTCTAGGCTAACTTGATTGATACTTTAATTATGGCAACCAAATTCCTGATTGTGATTAAAATTCAATTAATTGTGCAGTATGTATATGTAGTATATTTTTAGAATAGTATACGTTTTACATGTGAGTGTAATGCAGTA
Source organism: Denticeps clupeoides (assembly GCF_900700375.1). NCBI lineage: Eukaryota > Metazoa > Chordata > Actinopteri > Clupeiformes > Denticipitidae > Denticeps > Denticeps clupeoides. The sequence continues at coordinate 28,687,134 of NC_041707.1, forward strand.
GCTGTTACAAAAAGCAAAGAGAGGGAAAAAAAAGTGTTTGTGTTGTAATTGGATATTTTTCCTTAATTCCTCATCTCATCATTCAACAGAAAAATACACTATGAAAGAATAAAGTAATCTGTAAGGTTGTGTCATCTTTACCTGGAAAATGGGACCCGCCAGTCGTCCAGAGAGAGAGGTGGTCTTCCTGCCTTGGGGCATGATTGAGGGAGGTCTCTTCATGACACATTCAGTCACCCTTAGCAACACCAATAGAACCTGCTCCCTGAAAACCAAAATCAGCAGTACACAGGGAAAAAGGCATATGGTTACAAAAACAACACATAAGAAATCTTCCATATCCACATTCTGAGTATATTCAGACTTAAAGGTCCACTATTACAAAAAAATTGCTTTTATATTGGTCTTAGTGGTCCCCTAATACTACATCTTTTACTATACTAATACTATAACTCCTACTAAGTCTTTTTCCAACATTCAGCTGTAGTGCTGAATTACAGCCATTTTTTACAGCACTTCCGCAAACAGGAAGTCATGTCGGCATTTCTCCAGAAAATTAATTAACCCACTGGTTCTTCAGAGTCAGAGACAAAAAATCCTTTGTGCTCATTTTTACATCCAATCGGCAAGCAACAGCAATGCTTTACACCTTTGAAAGCCATGACGGTCAGTGGAGTTACTTTTTTTATAGGAAGGGTGGGAAATCCTCTGGGTGGACAAAGCATGAGGAAGGGGGGTTAACCTTTCCCCTTATGACGACATAAGGGGAGACATTCCAGACACAACATTCTGAACTGGCACTCTCTGAACAGTGAAGCAGAATAGCCAAAGCACTCTTTACCCCTATCACCATTTCTAGCCACTGGAGGACCAAACAGGCTAGGGGAACTGATATTTGTTAAATAATCTCACAAAGTGACATTTTCATAATTGGGGACCTTTAAGGTAGAGAGAAATAGAATTAGAATAATATCCATGGAAAACTTATATTTGATTAAATTAGCATAATAAAAGCTGCCCTGGTCCAACAGCCTTCTGCTCATGATTGGATAAAGAATCATTTACCACTTGTGCGAGAAAAGAGACTGTCTGATTATGGGAACATAAACCATTGCCCCTCAGCACTGCCATAGTACTCTCTGTACAGTTGAAAGCACAGATACAGAGTACGTTCACCTAACTTTTCATGGTTTGACTTGTGTACATGGCAGGACTATCAACCATTTAGCAAGTGAAAAAAAAGAAATGGTGACTTGTAGGACTGATATCATACAGAACCCTTGCCACTGTACCAGGTCTTTTGGTCCATGGCCTCATGCATCACCAGGCTACGGTAGATGTTGAGCACACGTTTGCACATGTCCACATGCTCTTCCAAGAGTGGCTTCAGCTCATTGGCCGGTTCCAGCAAGAATATGTTGGAGGAGTTTGTGATGAACACCTGTAACAAATAAGAATGAGGTAAAAACAACAGGGTCCAATATAACTGCAGAAACTCTGCCTATTTGTGCACAGAGCATGTGTATGGTGAAATTCGAAGGTATGTTTTTGTGTCCACAAAGTGGTATGTGCACAAAACAGGCTTTCTGTACTGCTATTGATCAAAAAAGCCTGAAAGACTATCATTTTTGTTAACTCTCCTAAAAGTAACGAAGGCATAAAAAAATGTTGTTGTTTGGGTGTGTATGCATGGTCCATTGGAGTTGAGTACCTGCAGTGTTGCCTGCATCCCTGCATGGACACTATACTCCAGCAGTTCACCTTCACACACTTTACCTCCACACCCTTTAGAGCTGCGGATCCAGTTATTGGGACTGGAGTGCTTCACAAACAAACAAAAAAAAGGTACTTAAAATCTAATGCATATATAGATTTTAGAACAAATGCTAGACACAGTGTCACAGTAAACATTTAAACACCATATAAGCAGTGGGCAAACAACATTAGAGGCAAACATTTAAGAATGTTTCTATTACTACGAATCTGTGGTTTGTCAGATTAGCTGCTTTGCTTTTCAGATTTGCCAGTAGCTGCTCTCTAAAGGAAATCTTCTAAAAACAACATAATGCAAAAAAGACATTGCTATGACAATCACCTCTTCTTCCTTGTCCGACAAGAAGCCATTGCTGGACTCCAAATTGCCAGTGAAGGGGTAGTGATGGTCCTGATCTGGCTCTCTCATGAAAATAGGCTTTTCCTCCTGGGATATCCACTCCTGGTATACTCTGACCACCTTACGCATAGCAGCAGCTTCACACATTGGCAGCAAGAAAGCCTGCAAAAAACACACAAGGGCACACGTTACCAGAACACAAATAATGAGAAAATTACACATGAACATACTGCAAAACACACCATATAATTACAACAGACCACTGACACAATTTCATAAAGATAACTGGCAAGCAAACCATTGCATTATCAAGCAGTCAGGCATATTTTTGATTTTGATTCTTTACCTGCCGAAAGATCTCAGTAATGAAGTTAACATTGGTGCGAGTACAGCAGAGAACCCGCCGGACAACTTCAATGTCAGTCAGATGCTCTTCATCAACGCTACAAAGGCTAGAGGAGCTGGGTTCACGCTCTGTCAATGTGCTGGTATTAGAATGAGACTGCTCTGGCTCTCCTCCCCCGCCTCCCTCCAATGAGTCCTGCCGGGGGCCACCCTCCTCAGCCCGGGCAGCCAAACCTGCCGCTGCTCGCTAGAAAAAGAAAGCAGAGGAAGTGTAAATATAATCTGCTTCTGTGGTACAGTGGATAAACAAGCATTTGGTTTTTCAAATGGCCTGTGTATTTCTACATAGCCATAGCTGTGTTCTTGACAGATTTTTTGACTCAAACCCTAGTTCTGTCACATATCTGTTTAGTGAAACCATGTCATTAACCTGAATATTCTTTGGCACATTTTCGCCGTCAATGCCAGGGATGTTCGTTCCTGTGCTGGGCCGTGGCTCAAGCCAGAAAGACACAAGCCAGCGGATAAAGATAACTCGTGCATTGAGAAAGATCTCCTTAGTGCAGTACAAAGCTTCATTGGTATCAGGGTCTCTCTTCACCACGGTGTAGTAAGGCTTTGGTCTCAATGGAGGAACCTCTACAGAAGAGAGAGAGAGAGAGAGAGAGAGAAATGATGGTAAAAAGCAGAGAGGGTAAGGTCAAAGTTCATTACATTTTATCAATAAAAGCATGCGATTTTAGTTTTGAGTAATTGGATGTAAATTAAATGTCAAAAAACATAATCTCTCTCTGTTATCTTGAAACAGGATTATGAAATTCTACTAAAAGAAGCCTTGTGTCTATTTTGCCTTGTGTGTGAGAGCCCTACCCAGTATTGGGCTGTAAAGGCTCGTCTCCTTGGAGAAGTTGGGGAAGATGTGGGGCAAGTAAAACTTCTTAAAGTTGGCAAAAAGGAAGGAAAAGCCCTTCTCATGGTTTTCTTTGTTCCTCCACTCCAGACTTTTGGCCTGGGAAAGAGATAAAACTCAGTCACATGTCCACAGACACAGCCCCCCCCCCCCCAATTCAATGAGTCCTCCTCTGTCACTGGTAGTGATGGGCTGGCAGAGCATGGTACTTTTGTTTTGACCAGCTAGAAAGGCTGCAGTGCAATGTGAGCAAGAGCATGAACATGGGAGGACAGATATATATATATATACATACACACACACACACACACACACACACACATCAAAAATAAAATAAATAAAATATAAAAATAAAAACATCAAAGAGAGGAGGTTCTGGAAAGTGATAGAAAGTAACACACACACACACACACACACACAGCAACACTAAACATGCAAATTCAAACCTTGGGTCTCGCAGAACAGAAAATACTCCAGACCTAGTCCTTTTAGACCAGCATGAGTTCATCAGGTTAAGGCTCACTAGCAGCTAGGCATCTACTGCAGATGTTATGCATTTGCAAAGTTAGTATGAAAGAAGAGTACCTGGTTTACCATGTATTTAAGCAGAGCCTCCAGGAAGTAGCCAGTGAGATCCTCCTGGGCCTTATCGCCTGACTGGGGAGGAACAAGAGGATTGATCTCCTCAGGGGACACCTGGCCTGGGAAAAAAAAAGAAAAGACAAAAATGATTAGTGACAAAATTACAGACAAATCTTTATAACCAATACAAGAAACATATTAATTTCACAATATACAATACCACCATCCTACTAGTTGGCAATAACAGTACACATTAACAGTATGTGATGACAAACAGCTTTTGCATGTGATGTGTACTTGCTGGTAGCTGTAAGGAAGTCAGAAATCAGCCAAATCAGCCAAAATACACCCATGTTACACCTCTTCTTACCTCCCTCCACTGGCTCCCGGTAGCTGCTCGCATTGAGTTCAAATCCTTGATGCTTGCCTACAGGGCTGTAAATGGAACTGCGCCCTCCTGCATCAACACACTACTACCTAGCTACACTCCTGCATGCTCTCTCAGATCGGCAAACGAAAGGAGACTAAAAATTCCTTCTTCACGGGGTCTCCGATTCCAATCATGTCTGTTCTCCGTTGTTGTCCCTGGCTGGTGGAACAACCTGCCCTCCACCACACGACTAGCCGAGACTATCACCACTTTTAAGAAGAAGGTGAAAACCCTCTTATTCCAAAAATATTACAGACAAATCTAACACTTACACAAACACATGCGTACACATTGAATAAACAAATACAAAATGTATAAATACATTATAATTTTTCTTAGTCTAGCACCCAACAATCTCCGAGCATGCTCTTCACTGACAAGTCTAAGCCTTATCAGGGCTCTTAGTTTGTAAACTCGATATTCTATAGAAATCGAACGAGAATTGCTGGTGTCTTCCTATTGTAAGTCGCTTTGGATAAAAGCGTCTGCTAAATAAAGTAAAGTAAAGTAGAGTAAACAATGCAAGAGAAGGTGACCAGCTATAATTCTATGTGAATATTTACTTTAGTGATCATGTAGGAATCAGAATATCGGCAGTGCTAGAACTTATGTAGAAAGCCTATTGTAATATAATTCTAAACTCATTATCTATACAATACAAATATCTCCAGTGTAATCAACTGAAAATTATTTTTGCTGCTTAACATGTCAACATATTAATAAAAAAAATAATAAATAAAAAAATTTGTTGTCGGAGAAGCAATGATACTGACTCTCCAGGAGGCTGAGTGTGGGGCTGATAAGGTTGTCAAGAGTGCGGGGGCCAAATTCAGACTGGGGAGGGGGGAAGCCAGGGATCAGGCAGGCAAAAATCCACAACTGCTCACGCATGGCGTTGGTCTGCAGAGCTTGCATCCAGAGGAGGAACAAACGCACCCCCTCCCTCCGGATCTGTTGGAGGAGGGGAACCCAGTTACACACTTTACACATACAGTACAGGCCAAATGTTTAGACACACCTTCTCATTCAATGTGTTTTCTTTAATTTCATGACCATTTACATTGGAATATTCTCACTGAAGGCAACTATGAATGAACACATGTGGAGTTATGTACTTAACAAAAAGATCTGGCCTCCACAGTCACCGGACCTAAACCCAATCGAGATGGTTTGGGGTGAGCTGGACCGTAGTGAAGGCAAATGGGTCAACAAGTGCTAAACACCTCTGGGAACTCCTTCAAGACTGTTGGCAAACCATTTCAGGTGACGACCTCTTGAAGCTCATCAACAGAATGCTAAGAGTGTGCAAAGCAGTAATCAGAGCAAAGGGTGGCTATTTTGAAGAAACTACAATATAGGGCTGCAACAACGAATCAATTAAATCGATAAAAATCGATTACTAAAAAAGTTGGCAACGAATTTCGTAATCGATTCGTTATGTCACGTGACGCGGAGACGTTTGATTATTAAAAACAATTTTTGAGCACTCGGTCTCTCTCACGCACAGATGCAAGCTGAATTTAGCGTCTCATAGACAGCGCGGAGCAAAAAAAAAAAAAAACGAGCGGAGATAGGGGACAGATACATGGCGGAGGCAGAAAAATCTGTGCGAAAATATGCAAAAGCGACATGGCACGGCACGGGAGCACCACGGCAATGATCCAGCACCTGAAACGCAAACATGTTGGAGTGTATGAGGAGGAAGAAGGGAGTTCAGCAGCAGGGTAAGTCGCTACAGAATCCTTCTTTTGTTCCATTTTGAAATGAGGAACGTAATGTCCCTGGTGCTGGTGTTTAACTCGCCCCGGAGGAGAACTAGATGGGGACTTACAGCACCACCTACATGTGTGGAGGGGGGATGAAGCAGCGTTCGGACTGTTCTCTGCGTAGGGTGGTAGTAGCCTAGAACACACTCGCCTATTGTGTCCCTGAGCTAGACACTTAACCCTAAGTTGCTCCAGGGGGACTGTCCCTGTAACTACTGATTGTCGCTCTGGATAAGGGCGTCTGATAAATGCTGTAAATGTAAATGTTTAACTGTCATCGAGCTTGACAAGCATGACAAGTTAGCGTTAGCTCGTTAATAACAGTAGTAAAGCAGGGGTGCTATAGTTACTTTGCATTAAAAGACTAAAGACATGTTTTTATTCACTAGCCTTTTTTGGACCATTCAATTTTCAATCTGTTGTCATGTGTAGCTACACTGCAAAAAAAAGCTTTTCTTACCTAGTAATTTTGTCTCGTTTCCAGTCCATCTAAAAAATCTTAAAATCAATATTACTAGACAAGAAAAATGGCATGAGAAAATTAAGTGATTCTTAAAACTTCTGTTTGAGATTATATCTCATTAAGATTAGTTGTTTTCTTACCCCATGGGCAGATAAGTTATAAGCAAACAATCACTTAATTTTTTTAGATGTTTTTTCAGAAAACAAGACAATTTCTTATGCTATTTTATGTGTCTAGTAAATGTATCTTGATTTAAGATTTTTTTAGAGATTTGGACTGAAAACAGGACAAAACTACTAAGTTAGAAAAGCATTTTTTGCAGTGTGTGTGTGTGTGTGTGTGCGTGTGTGTCAGAGGGTGGTAGTAGCCTAGTGGGTAAGACACTCGCCTGTGAACCAGAAGTCACGGGTTCAAATCCCACTTACTACCATTGTGTCCCTGAGCAAGACACTTAACCCTAAGTTGCTCCAGGGAGACTGTCCCTGTAACTACTGATTGTAAGTCGTCTGATAAATGCTGTAAATGTAAATGTGTCAGTGTGAGAGTTTGTGTGTGTGTGTCAGCAAGTGTGTGCATCTGCAGTGTAGTGTAGAGAACAAGTTCTGACATTCAAACAAATCTTGTTAAATTTTCTGATTTGTATTATTCTTTGTTTTTTTTATAAATTATTTATTGTTCTGGCAGCTCAGGTGGCACTTTATTTAAAAAAAAAAAAAAAGTATATTTGGCAGATGTAAAGCATACATGTGTATATTTTTTGTGTTAGTCCATTTTTATTTTATTTTATTATTATTATAACAGCTCAAGGAGCAACATGTTTGTGCACTTTCTAAAGATTTTGGTTCTGTTTTTGAATAAAGGGTTGGAAATTAATGCTTTTCTTGTTTTTTTTTTTTTTTATCCGATTCTACGATTAATCAAAAAATAATCAACAGATTACTAAAATAATCGTTAGTTGCAGCCCTACTACAATATAAAACGTTTTCAGTTATTTCACCTTCATTTTGGTTAAGTACATAACTCCACATGTGTTCATTCATAGTTTTGATGCCAGTGAGAATCTACCAATGTAAATGATCATGAAAATAAAGAAAACACACTGAATGAGAAGGTGTGTCCAAACTTTTGGCCTGTACTGTATAAAACATGCACATCGGCACACAGATACTGGTGTAGAAGTAGTAAAGGCATATATTGTATTAAATGCTAATGATGCTAGTAAAAACTAAGTGAACTTAGTGTAACAACATGCATAAGGCAACTAAACTCTCATTCACCAAAATATTCTAAATGATTAAATAAAGTTGGTTCCAACTAAACTTCCATTGGCATCTGCTATACAGTATACAGACATAATAATAGTCCTGAAACCTAATGGTGAATGTGGAAATAAATCACTTTGAATTAATAAAAAATGAAAGGGACCAATTCTCATTGATTGTTTTAAAAGAAAAATAAAGAAGCAAGAAAGCAAGTAAGAAAGCAAGACAATTTGTTTAAAAAACAAGTACAGCATGAAGCCTTTTCTCCTTCCAAATGGCAGTGTTTTAGATCCACTAAACCAGAGCATTTAAATTCCAACCGTGTTAATGTTCAATCCTTCATCATGTTCAGGTGACAGACCTTTAAAGAGTTTCCAGTGTGCAGCAGCTTTTTCAAGATCAGACCTGAGTAGAGAAGCATAAAACTGAAAGTTAAAACAAATGAATCAACATTCACAACCTTCAGGTCAAACTATACCCCATCTTCAAGGGCTCCATAATTTATCATCAAAACATTACAAAATCACCAATATTTTTTTCTTGCATCCTAGCTACTTTACTACATTATAAGTGAACATTATCCTTAAACATAACTTTCTTAATCGTAAATCAGATTTGACTTGATTTATTACATAGGTAAGATCTGTTGTTACATAGTTATAAAGTTATTTTGTATTACATTCCCATCAACACTAATGAGAGATAAAAGAGGTGACCACAAGGTCATGTGTTGTTGATAGAACACATTGTCATGTGTGAATTTGTTTCTGTCAGAGTTCTCGGTCAGCACTGGACCAGTCTCTGTCCCAGAGCCTTGGCTTTCTCTGTGTTGCTCTTGGTGGTCTGCATATCCACCTGCTCAAAGCTTCAGCACAGGGGAAAAGGAGAGACCACCTCGATGTGTGTGTGTGTATGTGTGTGTGTGTGTGTGTGTGTATCATAGAAAGGAATCACATGAATATGACATTTCAATAAATGTAGGTGCTGTTGCAGCCAAGCCTATCACACTGTACAAAAGGATGTGAAATACCAGACATTTCCATGCATAAAGTGGCAATGACTCCGCTCTGTTTACACTGACACCACAAGTCCAGCAGTAGAGGAATTATGCATTTACCAATGCTGTGGAACTGCCATCTGTCATGTATGTACTCTGGAAGGAGCTGGAGAATTTTCTGCACAGACAGAGCAAAAGAAAAATGAAGAATTGACATACACAATTCAAAGAAATTGTACTTCGGTTGAAGCAGCGGTTTTTGCCCAGTATGTTCTCAAAACACATTTTGTGAAATAGTAGTATATCATGAAGCAATGGGAATTCAAGATGGGCTAACTTCACAGCAGTTGGAGCACAGTCTTCTTTAATGCTCAGAAAAGCTGGATCTTTTCAAAACCTGTATGAGTCAATATGACAGCAGGTGTGATCTGCTGGGTGAGGTGTGAAGAGAAACACCTGCTTTTGTGGTGTGTGTGTGTGTGTGTGTGTGTGTGTGTGTGTGTGTGTGGGTGAGAGAGAGGGAGGAAAAACAAAAATCCCAAACCACAAGACTGTTATGATCTCATCCTAAACTGAAATCTCTCTTGCAAATTGTGTTTAAAAGAACACATCCTTTTTCTACAAAATAACTGACATGGGCAAGACCAGCATCTGATAAAATTGCTTAGTGTAGTGTGAGTGAGTGGAAGTCTTACCTCAAAAATGAACAGAATGGAGTCAAGCTCCTCCCTCTGTGATTTGTGGCCTGTAGGAAAATAATCCAGATTTTATACTGCAACAGCTAATGACATGACAAGTGTCAACAACCAAACCAAGTGTGTATTTTACAAGAACAAATGCATAATAATTCACATGTACACATACACAGTGTCCCACTACTGCAAATGCCTCTACATAATCACAAATAAACCTGCACTTTAATGTTCCACAGACATAAGCAGAGCAGATAACTCAAGGATAAAAGAGGTGGCTATTTTAAGAACAAAGCCACTCAACTTGCATGGATCAAAACTGATGCCAATGACAGGAACAACTAATTGGAGCTTGGAGAAAGAGAGAGCGAGAGATGTGTATGGAGATGATACAGGAACCTATAAAGTGTCTAAGGCCACTTAAAAACAGTAACACAATTCAAGGGCATACAGTCTTTGATTAAAGGCATCAGATAAAACTTTCTGTAATAATAGACAGACTTTTAAATGTGGTCGAGGGAACTATTTAATAGTTTCTAAAAGGGTTATTAGGGGAAAAAAAACTATACAGCATTATATTTTAATAATATATCAGCAATTTTTTACATAACATTGTATTGATACAGGGACACCAAATATCGATATTTTGTATTCAAAGTTAACACACTGTGTGATGCTATTGAGTTTGCTTTAGTGAGGTCAGCAGAGGTCATAATCAGCGTGTGACTACAGCCTCCAATCCTGTTGATGGCGCTGTATGGCTGGCATACAGCGTGAACCTTCACTGGTCTCATGACATTTACATTTACAGCATTTATCAGAAGCCCTTATCCAGAGCGACTTAAAATCAGTAGGTACAGGGACAGTCCCCATGGAGCAACTTAGGGTTAAGTGTCTATCTCAGGGACACATGGTAGTAAGTGGGATTTGAACCTGGGTCTTCTGGTTCACAGGCGAGTGTGTTACCCACTAGGCTACTACTATCATGATTAAATCCAACCATCAATGCATCGATTATCACGATTCATCCCATAAAGTTAACGTCTCATTCAGCCGAAAAACGTTCAGTCCCCAGACTAAGTGTGGACTGAAACCGGACCATTTTATTGCTCAATGGAGCAAATCTAAAGTCGCTCACTGTGAGGTTTGTGCTTCCACTGAAGAAACAGATAGTGGGACTTAGCACCATGTTTTCTAAACTCCCCTTAAGACAATAATGTTGTTTTTTTTTAGATCTCTGGACACTCAGAGACTGATAAGATCAGCTTTTCCTCCATTACAGCTTTATGTTTCTGTCTTTCAAAGCCAAATACTAGCCACATGAAAATGCATCAAGTTCAACAAATTTTCAAGATGTAAATATGTACTTGGATAAATTAAACATAATTTGCAAGATGTCTCATTTCTGTGAAATATTCAGGCAACACAACTGATTACAACCAATGTACATGAAGCCGCACTACGTGACACCAACTCAGAAACACCAAGGATGTACACACGTGGACAAAATTGTTGGTATCATTCAGTCAATGAAAGCAAAACTCAAAATGGTCACAAAAATAACTTGAATCTGACAAAAGTAACAATAAATAAAAATTCTATGAAACTTAACTAATAAAAGTCAGACATTGCTTTTCAACCATGCCTCAACAGAATAAATAAAAAAAATAAACTCATGAAACAGGCCTAGACAAAAATGATGGTACCCCAAGAAAAGACTGAAAATAATGTGACCAAAGGGACATGTTAATCCAAGGTGTGTCCACTAATTAGCATCACAGGTGTCTACGATCTTGTAATCAGTCAGTCGACCTATATATGGCTCCAGGTAGTCACTGTGTTGATGGTGACATGGTGTGTACCACACTCAACATAGACCAGAGGAAGTGAAAGAAAGAGTTGTCTCAGGAGATTAGAAAGAAAATTATAGACAAGCATGTCAAAGGTAAAGGCTATAAGACCATCTCGAAGCAGCTTGATGTTCCTGTGACTACAGTTGCACATATTATTCAGAAATTTAAGATCCATGGGACTGTAGCCAACATCCATGGACGTGGCCGCAGGAGGAAAATTGATGACAAATCAAAGAGACGGATAATATGAATGGTAACAAAAGAGCCCAGAAAAACTTCTAAAGAGATCCAAGGTGAACTTCAAGCTCAAGGAACATCAGTGTCAGATCGCACCATCCATCGTTGTTTGAGCCAAAGTGGACTTCATGGGAGACGACCGAGGAGGACACCATTGTTGAAAACAAATCATAAAAAAGCCAGACTGGAATTTGCCAAACGACATGTGGACAAGCCACAAAGATTCTGGGAGAATGTCCTATGGACAGATGAGACAACAAAAAAAAAAGGCACATCAGCTCTATGTTCACAGACGGAAAAATGAAAATATAAAAAAAAAGAACATAGTCCCTTCTGTGAAACATGGAGGAGGCTCTGTTATGTTCTGGGGCTGCTTTGCTGCATCTGGCACAAGGTGTCTTGAATCTGTGCAGGGTACAATGAAATCTCAAGACTATCAAGGGATTCTAGAGAGAAATGTGCTGGCCAGTGTCAGAAAGCTTGGTCTCAGTAGCAGGTCATGGATCTTGCAACAGGACAATGACCCAAAACACACAGCTAAAAACACCCAAGAATGGCTAAGAGGAAAACATTGGACAATTCTAAAGTGGCCTTCTATGAGCCCTGACCTCAATCCTATTGAGCATCTTTGGAAAGAGCTGAAACATGCCATCTGGAAAAGGCACCCTTCAAACCTAAGACAATTGGAGCAGTATGCTCTTGAGGAGTGGGCCAAAATACCTGCTGAGAAGTGCAGAAGTCTCACTGACCGTTACAGGAATCGTTTGATTGCAGTGATTGCCTCAAAAGGTTGTGCAACAAAATATTAAGTTAGGGGTACAGGCCTGTTTCATGAGTTTATTTTAATAATTCTGTTGAAGCATGGTTGAAAATCAATGTCTGACTTTCATTAGTTAAATTTCCTAGAACTTTTATTTATTATTACTTTTGTCAGATTAAAGTTATTTCTGTGACCATTGTGCATTTTTCTTCCATTGACTGAAGGGTACCAACAATTTTGTCCACGTGTGTATGTCAAGTTGCACCACATTAATGAGGACTGGCTACTGATTTTCCATCAGTGCCATAATGGCAGTAATATCGGGCAGTGGAAAAATAGGACGCAAAAAGCGAGGACCCTGCCAAAGACAGACAACGAGTCAAACATGGCCTTGCCAAAATTTTAAATTCTTTACTACCACATTGAATTTAGATTCTCACCACACAATAAAGTTACCATAAGCACCCAATTACGGGGAGAAGTTAGAAGAATATGCAGCTTTTTTTTAAATGTTGCACTACAGGTTATGGCTGCAACAACACAAATTGATAAAAATCGATTACTAAAAGAGTTTGTAACAAATTTCATAATTGATCGAGCAGAGGTAGATGAAAAGTACAAGGCCATATTGGCCAAAATTCGCCTACATTTGTACAAATGGCTTTACGCTAAAAACACGTATTGTTAGCTCAAGGAGCAACATGTTTATGCACTTTCCAAAGATTTTCTTTTTTAATATAGGGTTAGAAATGAATGCGTTTATCTGATTCTCTGATTAACAATAATACAAAAATACAGATTAATTGACTGCTTAATCGATTATTGCAATAATAGTTAGTTGCAGCCCTACTACAGGTAGCCATGAACTGCATGAAAAACAAAAGTTGAACTTGCCTGAACACAAATTCCTCACTCATTTTGTATCCATGTTTATCTGGGGGTTTACGTGAGGGTTTAGCAAAGCAAATAATATTTGAGTTTATTAACTTCATACTGTCTGCTTTATTTTCTTTAATTTGCATAGTTTTCACTGATGACAAGTTGTCTGTGTGCATATGTTTACATTTCTGCTCAGTCCTCTACAAGCACCACACCAGTCTTAGATATCTTATGCATTTTCACTTTACATTTTTGGCATCCACTACTTCAATGTGTTAAAATGCAAAGACAATAAAGTTCAATTAAACCATGCCTTACTCAAAATTTAGTTGTAGCATTGCGTCTTTACACAACACACACCTCCCAATCACAATATTAGAGCATAATGATCATGTGATCACTGCAGTACAACCCAGGGCCTCAGTAGAATACGCTGTAGTAATCTGTGATGAGACAGATTTTGTCTCTCTGGACAAGGGCATCTTCCAAATGCTGTAAATGTAATTAATTGGAAGTACATGACTAACACACTAATGCACTCAATGAAAGAAAAGAAAGTGTCTGCCTTTAAACAGAACATCACCACACTGTTCTTACTCTTTTTTTATTCTACTGTTTAATCAAAGGACTACACTCAAACACTAAATCACACTTACCTTTTTGTTTCAAGTTGACCTCAATAGTGACAAAGTTCTCGAAAAACACGTAGTAGATGTGGGAGTGGTTTTGCTCAAAGAAGCGCTTCAGGTCCACCGACTCAGAATTCTCTGTGAAAGACAGTAACAAGGATATACAGAGATGCTAAGTCCCCATTCATAGCTGTATATTTCTTATTCATATTCAATATCATATTTAAAAATATATCAATTACCAAATAATTACACATAATTAAACTTTTATTACAGGTGCAGAGAGTGCCCACCCAACCAACCCTTTATAAAAGCAATAGTTCAAAACCTTTGTCAGGAAATGGCTAGACAAAACTCAGTCCTCCAACCAGAGCTGTTCTGTATGACCATCCATGGTTTCACCTTCCTTTGGCCTGGAGAACCTCACACACAAGAGGCTTTTAAAGGAAAATCCGACAGGAGGTGCAAAACCTTAACACACTGCAGCACCCACCCACCCACACACACACACACACACCCACCCACACACACACACACACCCACACCCACACCCACACCCACACCCACACACTTGGGCTGCATGATATTGGGGAAATATGCGATTTTGTTGTTGAATATTGCGGAAACGGTATTTCTTGCAATATAACATTTCCCTAGAGAAATATTTTTTAAATTTATTGTTATTAAATTGTGTCAGAGCTGAAGATGGTGTGGTTAGCGGCAGGAAGATTGGTTAGGTGGAAAATGGAGGAGTGGAAGAGCTTGCTGCTTTGTTTGTTAGCAGCTATCTTGGTTTGTTGGGGGGTAGTGGATCTACAAAGCCAGCCTTGTACTAGTTCAGTGTACATGGTGTATGTTCAATATGTTGCTCTGTGTTATACATTTCTGTTTTAAGACAGACGCCAGGCATTTCATTATTATCTGTGTCTATCTACCTGTATCTGCTTTTAGGGAGAATGAATAGTTCTTTAAACTTTGTGAGCTGGAATGTTAAGGGATAAACCATCCGGTCAAAAGAAGGAAGGTGCTCTCACACCTTAAACAACTTAACACTGCAATCGCATTTTTACAAGAAACTCACATTCGCAGTTCTGATAATTCTTGTCTTATGTCGCGTTGGGGGGGACAGCACTACCACTACCTTTCAGGCCAAAGCGAGGGGTGTCTCAATCCTCATTAATCTTAACATCTCCTTTGAGCATCACAATATTATTGCTGATACATATGGTCGTTATATCATTGTTTCAGGGAAGTTATTTAATACTAATTATATATGCCCCTAATTATGATGATGTCTCTTTCTTTGAATTTTTTTTCTCTGCTTTACCAGATCTGAGCTCATACTCTCTCATATTAGGAGGAGACTTTAATTGCTGTTTAGGTCCATCACTTGACAGGTCATCTCCCAATCTTATACCTCTGAGTAAATCTGCCACGCTACTTCAGTCCTACCTTTGTAGCTTTGGTATTTCTGACATATGGCGCTTCCTTAATCCAAAAAAGAGAGAGTACTCCTTTTTCTCACATGTTCATCATACCTTTTCCAGAATTGATTACTTCTTTGAAGATAATCAATTGATCCCAATGGTTAATTCTTGTGCCTATCAGAGCATTGTGATATCGGATCATGCTCCAGTAATTATGTATATTAAGCTCCCCGATCTCCCTCAGATTGGTGTTTTAATTCATCAAGACCAGATTTTCTTAAATACAAATGAAACACCTGAAGTATCATGTTTAGTTGTTTGGGATCCTCTGAAAGCCTACCTAAGGGGACAGATAATTTCATATACCGCAAATATGAAAAGGAAGGCATATAAAGAGCGGAAAGATCTGACCAACCAAATTAAAGAAATTGATCGGCAGTATGCTCTATTTAAAAACCCTGATCTGTATAAAAAAACGTATAGAATTGCAAAGTAAGTTTGAACTTATCTCAACACATGTAATCGAACACCAATTATTAAAGGTGACAAATCTGGGAAACTGTTAGCTAGTCAGTTAAGAGGATTTAGAGCACAGCAACACATTACAAAAAATCGAATGAAGGATGGTACCATTACTACCGATCATTCTAAAATTAACGATGCATTCAGGAATTTCTATTCTCTATTATATACTTCTGAGTACCCAAAGGACCATAGTTCAGTTGAGAATTTTTTGACTCAACTAGATATCCCAACACTGTCCCCTGATTCTAGATTAAGATTAGAAGGGCCTATATCACAAGAGGAAATAATTTCAGCTATCTCATCATTACAATCTGGTAAATCCCCGGGTCCTGATGGGTTCCCTGCAGAGTTTTTTTAAATCATTCTCCTCATACCTTACACCACAACTAGCTTTGGTTCTATCTGAATCTTTTAAGCAAGGTAAGCTGCCCGCGTCATTTAATGAGGCTCGCATCACCCTCATAGTAAAGAGAGATAAAGACCCAACAGAGTGCTCTTCATATAGACCAATCTCTCTTCTCAATGTGGATGTTAAAATCCTTGCTAAAGTTTTGGCTCGTAGACTAGAGAATGTTCTACCCTCAATTATATCTGAGGACCAGACCGGTTTTGTCAAAAACCGCTATTCTTACTTTAACATTCAACGCCTTATGGATATCCTATACACACCATCAGAGGAGATCCCTGAGTGTGTCCTGTCTTTGGATGCAAAAAAGGCTTTTGATCGTGTGGAATGGGAGTATTTATTTAGGGCTTTAGAAAAATTCAATTTCGGCCCAAGTTTTATCACTTGGGTTAAATTATTATATTTAAGACCCATTGCCTCAGTTCTGACAAATGCTCAGCAGTCTCAACCATTTGGCCTTCAGCGGGGAACTCGTAAGGGTTGTCCTCTTAGCCCATTACTCTTTAATCTGGCCATTGAGCCACTATCAATTGCATTCCGCAAGTGTAAGGATATATCTGGGATTTGGAGGCAGGGAGAAGAACATAAAGTCTCCCTTTATGCAGATGACCTTCTACTTTTTATATCAAATCCAATCTCCTCCCTACCACCTGTGCTGTCATTGCTCAATGAATTTAGCTATTTTTCAGGATATAAGCTGAATTTGCAATAAAGTGAACTCTTTCTGCTAAATAATATAGCACTAACAACTGATATGCACAATTTTCCTTTTAAAATAGTGAAAAATCAGTTTACCTATCTAGGTATTACAATTACAAGGAAACAAACACCTTTTTAAAGAAAATTTCATTAGGTTGTTGAGCCAAACAAAAAAGGATTTGGGACAATGGTCACCACTGTCCATGTCCCTGGTGGGACGTATTAATGCCGTTAAAATGAGTACTCTTCCTAACTTTTTATATCTTTTCCAGTCTGTACCTGTTTTCATTCCCAAATCTTACTTTGGTGCTTTAGATTCGATTATATCTTCTTACCTTTGGAAAGGTAAATTTCCACGATTGAATAAGTCCTTACTTCAAAGATCTAAAAGAGACGGCGGCTTTTCGTTCTTACTACTGGGCAGCAAACATTCGATCGGTCATCTTCTGGGCATATTTTCATAATCAACCTAATCGTCCTGTCTGGGTGGAAATGGAGATAAAGTCTGTAAAAAATCTCTCTGTCTCTGCACTCCTTGGATCTGCACTACCCATCTCCTCAATTAAATCAATCAACAATTAGGCATACCTTGAGAGTATGGGCTCAGTTCAGAAAGCACAACGGTCTTCTGGGCTTCTCTCTGTCCAGTCCTATCGTCTCGAACCATCTCTTCCAACCTTCTCTACATGATTCAGTGTTTCAGGAATGGTACAATAAGGGCATCAAGCTTTGCAAAGATCTGTTTGTTGACCATAGGTTTGCATCGTTTGAACAGCTTTCTGAAAGGTTTAACCTACCCAATTCCCCTTTTTTTCAGATACCTGCAAGTAAGACACTTCATTGGCTCTTTAATACCAAATTTCCCTAAGGCTCCTGCTGTAAACATTCTAGATAATCTCCTCTGTCTGATCCTGCTGCGTAAAGGCCTAATTTCCAGTATTTACGGTGGATTGATGGGTTTGAGTTACACCCCTTTGTGTAAAATTAAAACTGCTTGGGAGAAAGATTTAAATTTGTCCCTTTCAGATGATACTTGGAATTCAATTCTTAAGCTTGTCAATTCAACTTCCTTATGTGCCCGCCACTCTTTATTACAGTTTAAGGTTGTACACAGGGCTCATTTATCCAAACTTAAACTCTCCCGTTTCTACCCAGACATTGTTCCTAGCTGTGATAAATGTAAAAGCGGAGAGGCGTCTCTTATTCACATGTATTGGACATGCCCGAATTTGGAAAAATTCTGGAGGGACGTTTTTAAAACCTTGTCGTACATACTGAAATGCAACCTTGAACCAGACCCTCTGATCGCTCTTTTTGGTATCATTGAAGAGGAAGATAAGCGTATAACTCCAGATAAACAGCGTTTGTTATCTTTTGCGACACTCCTGGCCAGGCGTTCTCTTTTATTCAAGTGGAAGGATTCCACGTCACCCACTCACGCCCAGTGGCTCAGAGATGTTATGTCCTGTTTGTCCCTGGAGAAGATTCAATCCGTTATTCAGACTTGAAATTTCAACATGTGTGGGGGCCCTTCCTCCGTTTTTTCATATACATTTATAGTTTGATTCCATTCTTATTTAATTGTTTGTATGTTTTTTTTTTTTGGTTTCTTTTGCATACAGGACCAAAAACACTCCAGCTACATAGTCCTTTTTTTTTTTTTAAATGCCTGGCATCTAACCTTTATTACGCATGTAAAGCTGGCTTGGAGTGAGGGAGGGGAGGAGGGTGCTATAGGGTTTATAAGGGGGTTATAAAATATATAATTTACAGTATATTGATTACATGTTTACCCTGTTATATCCCTGTTTAAAATCAATAAAAATAGTTGAAAAACAATTTTTTTTATTATTATTAGCTAAAAAAAACATTTATATATGTAATGATCATACTAAAATAAACAGGTAACATATATTAATCTGATCTAATTAAATCTAATTCAGGCAAAAAAGAAACAATATGTCAAGGAAGTTGCAAATATTTTGACTTCAAAATATTATGAATGACTTAAAACCCTCAGCAGATATTCTGATTTGCTGTTACCATAGACCTGCCAACACAATATGAATTGCTTTCAAAGATTAGTTTTTATTTACATGTAACCAAAAAAAAAGAGCATCTTTTTACCTTTACAGAGGGCATTTTCTCACAAGTGTAATTTAACCACAATGAACAACGTTCTCCTTAAGGTACTTTCACTTGAAAAGAGCCGTTTCCCTCCATATTCCGAATATGACACTGCCTCTCCCGCTGCCTTATGGCATGTGAAGTGTCCATCAAATGCCTACTACAGAATTCGGCTGGACGTAGGTCATCTGGGTACTTCTCGTCTACTGTTTTTCGAATACTATGAATACTATGGCAGCGGAGGCTGGCCATGAGTTGGGACCAGCAAGCCTTGCGGGTGAGATATGCACCGACGGGACGAGCGGGCCTGGGGACAGCAAATAGTTAACCATGTTATGGGTAAATGTGTTCTGTTGGGGTTCGGGATGTTTGTGTTATAAAGATTTAATGTAGTGTGTGCAAGGGGAGAATCTTTACACCGGGACGTAGTTGTGTAGGTCTGGAGGAGATGAAGAGACACCTCCCTGTTGTGTCAAAGCTGTAAGAGTAGGTATTGTCTGTTGGTGCCACCTGCTAGCTACCGTTCAATTTAAAGCGTTATTCATGATTGAGTCGATTTCTCCTTTCGTGACCTTGTGGCGATGGCTCGTCACAATAGTATATAGTATGTGATTTCGGACACAGCATAAATTTCATTTATCGCAACTCTTTGCGATACAGATATCGTGTATACTATTATCACGATAATTTTTTTTATATATCATGCAGCCCTAATACACACAGCACCAATCAATATTTAGCCGTGTGCCTCAAAGTGCCTCCACTTATAGAAAAGCAGCAGCAGACCCAGCCCCAGGGCTTGACATTTACTTGCGTATATCTCTGCCAAATCCACCAGGCACCAGCTACAGCCATGAATGGCTGCTGTGTGACCTCTTTCAGAGCAACAAAGGGCAGGACTGGAGCGTAAACCGCTTCCAGCCAGTGACTCTGAGGCTTGAGTCTACTGGGGTCACATGAAATTAATTCCTGTACACATATTAATACAGCACCAAGGAACTGTTCATCAAGCTTCCACAATAGAAAGTAATGGGAGTCATGGCCATGCACATTAAACAGTTTTTAGTCTTGTCTCCATTCACAGCAGGTGACAATGTCACATCAGTGACCTAGGAAGTTCGGGTGGTAGTAGCCTAGTGGGTAACTCGCCTATGAAGACCCAGGTTCAAATCCCACTTACTACCATTGTACCCCTTAACCCTAAAATTGCTCAAGGGAGGGACTATCCCTGTAACAACTGAACGTAAGTCGCTCTGGATAAGGGCGTCTGATAAATGCTCTAAAAAAAATGTAGTAAAAAAAAAAAAAAAAAAAAAAAAAAAAAGGAAGTGACCTGTACTAGTAACGATGGGTTGGGCATGTCTAAATTATTTGAAAAAATCTCAAACATGACATTCTGATAAGACTTGTCACACAGCAGACAAAATTAAAAACATGTTCTTTTCCAACAGCTCAATCACCTTGGCAAAATACCTGCTAATGCAACTGCAGACAGCACTAGTTTGTGGCTGCTCTAAAAGAGCGCAGATAGTGTTTAAAATTTTGTATCGATTTCAATATCAATAAGAAACTGAATAAGGTTCACAGAAACTGATGGCAGAATACAAAAATTTCCAAAAGGCATTGGCAGTCACTCCCCCAGCTAAATCACACTGAATTATACACAGTTTCAAGATTGGAGAAAAGTTGTTGTTCAAACGTAATATGAATATTTTAATTGACACTGTCAAGAAATGCTTCCATTTAAGTACAAGAATGGCTGTGTCTTCACTTCTCTCTCTCCATGCTTTACAATTATGTAATTGCACAATTGTACATATATTTTTCACTTCTATGGCATGAGAAGTGAGGAGTGTTTTATTATTTTGGCTCAAATACATTGAATAAATAAATGAAAGAATTTATTCATAAATTTTTTATTTTATTTATCACTTTAATGTTTGTGTGTGTATATTAGTGCTGCATGATTAATCTAATCGCATTCGTAATCGTGATGTCAGTCTGTGCGATTACATGAACGCAAAAAGCTGTAATTTAAATGATTAGTACATGGATTGGATTGGATATGTTGCCGATCCATTCTCTCATTCTCTCAAACGACTTGTAGTCTCACATCTCACGTCTCACATCTCAGTCGGATGTCACATGACTTTCGATTCGGAGACATATGGGTAGATGCCGCATATGACGCACTGCATCGTATGTCAACGTCGCCGCCATATTGCGAGAGGCTCTGCTGTGGCGTGAAGCATATACATGTTTATGGAGAGAAGTGCATAAAAATGCCTCACTCTTGTGCTGCTTGGGGCTGTACAAACCGCTGTACGCTCCAGACCAGATCCCAGGGGATTACATTTCATAGGTAAGGCTGGACAATTGTTTTGAATATATTTGGCCATTATAAAATCCCGTTTTATAAGTCTTAACCTTAGCTAAGCTAGGCTAAGATAGCGAAGCTATGCATTCCTGTGTTCAAATCAGCCTCCAAACAACATTTGGCTAAATGTAGGCATTAACTATTTAGACTGTTCTTAGCAGTTTAGTTAACTTTTTTCAAACTTTGAAGGTTTCCTAAAGAAATTCACCTCTGTTTACAAATCTTAACCTTAGCTAAGCTAGCAAAGCTATGCATCCCTGTGTTCAAGTCAGCCTCCAAACAACGTTTTGGTTAAACGTAAGAACTATAATTCGGGATTTTAGAATGGCCAAATATAATCAAAACAGTTGTTTAGCCTTACCAGGGTTTGTCGTTCGACAGTAATGTAAAGAGTTTTTTATGATTATTTAATTTTTTTTGTGATTATATTTGTAGAATATTGTATTTTGAAAGCACTGGGCATTTCAGGTTGTTATATGTTTCACTTTGAAATTAAACATTTCACTATTAGTATGCAACTTTTCATTGATATACAAGCAAGTGTCCTTTATCATATTGCAATCGCATATTGCAATATTGATCTCAATAATAGCAATATGTCTTTTTCCCCAAATCGTGCAGCCCAACTGTATATGGTGTTAAATGATTAAATTATTCTGAAATTTATCTTTTAATACATAAATTACTATACTTAGTATCGGTATGAACTTTGAAAAATTCAATATCACACTGCTTTCCAAGTAGTCGACAAAACTCTCAGGCCCCGGCCTGAGAAAATGTTTTGCATTTCCCATCTAAGCCTGAAATAAGAGGTGATGCTACGCTTAACAAGTCAACAGTCTCACTCTATATGGCAAACAAATTTGGATAATAACTTCTGCACCACACCCATCAATTTACAACACTACCACCAAGCAACAATTCCCCAAAATATTTTAAAAGCCAGACAGACATATGAGCACTGTACTTGAAGATGATTAGGAAAAAATGACCCAGATTTGAACTTGCAGAGTGACTGTCAACACTTCCTCATTGGTCAGTGCTCACACACACACAGCTGGGGTCATGCAGTGAAGCTGCACTTCTCTCTGCAAAAATGATTTCTGAGATCCTTATCTTAAGGCTAAACAGCCTTTCAGGTGGATGTCAGACTTACTCCACCCACTTCACAAGGTGCTCAGGCCCACTCCCTTCCTCAAACTGCAATTAGATGTAAGCAATGTTGAGGAGATTAAGAAAGACACAAAGAACACCAAAGTACACTAATGACAGATATAAAATAACAACAAAATAAACCAAAATCTAACAACAGTAAAAAGTGAAACTGCACCATGGTCCATTTTCTATCTAAGCTCTGACTACTGTACACTGGGAACAGGAAGTCCCTTAACTACACTGAATACAATCAAGGAAATGGGTTCATGTGCTCTGGGGAGAAAGTCACATGGTTTATGACAACCCTCAACAGAATAAAGCAGTAAAAAGCAAAGACCAGTAAACTAGGTTAAAAAAAAAAAAAAAAAAGACCAAAACGGGAACTCAGAAGAGAAATTTGAATCAGAGTGCTGAAAATCAAAACAACAGGAATCCCTGCGGGAACTGGCCAGAGACTTTCCTGTCCAACCCAAGAGGAAGCCAAAGTTTATTTCAGTTGCTCTGTGATGGCCCACCCAAACCTCAGCTAAGCCTATATTTCAGATTCCTATCGCTCTCTCTGCCCTGAAAAGACAGGACTCTATTGCAATTCATTTCATTTTGACAAATTCTTGATCAAAGATGTTCAGTGCAAGGTAATCAAATCATGCATTTTTGGTGCACATCTGAAAAACAGTTAAGATCCATTTAACTGTACAAGGAGTACACTCGCCTATGAACCAGAAGACCCAGGTTCAAATCCCACTTACTACCATTGTGTCCCTTAGTAAGACAAGTTGCTCTGGATAAGGGCGGCTGATAAATGCTGTAAATGTAAAATATAAACTAGGGGAGACTAAAAATATCCATATCACACTAGAGATAAGTAATGAATGTCTGCAATGTTACAGAATTTGTTACACCCATTAAATGTACTCAGACCTGAACTAGAGTGATTCCAGGAGTAGTATTTAGGATTAGATGTTTTGTATTGGTAATTTACAAAAAAAAAACAAAAAACAGAAGATATACAAATGTATACAATAAAAAATTGTAAAAGAAAATGCCACATTTTCATAAATTAGAACTGTGGCCCTGGTTCCTACAGATCATAATTTGAACAGATTATATTATTTTATACAGATTAATCACATCACTGCATGTCGTGCCATAAACAGATTACACCTGCCTTCTCATTATCAATTCATTATTGGAATCGTGTATCCAGAGAGGACAGAGTAACATTGAACATAAATAAATCCACGGTGGGACTTAACATTCCTGGAGAGGCACACCGATGCACAGATTTCAAAAATCAACGTAAAGAAAAGCAAACAAGCTTCCACTGACTCACCAATGACGATTCGCAGGTGTTTCAGGCGTGTCAGCACGTCTTTCTTTGGATCCAACACTTTCTGTGTGGATTTTTTGACATCCCCGTGGGGCTTTTTGGAAAACATTCCGAGAGGGAGGAATTTAGAGGGAGGCGAAGCCCCCCACTGATCTCCAGAAGACGGCCAGCTACGACAGGTCCGCGCCCCTTAACATCTACGCTCCGGTGCGTGTGACCGAACGTAAATAGTGAAGTAAAACCGATTCAGCCGGGCTCATTTTGACACAGTGGAACGAAAGTTAAAATTGAAATGATAGCAGCTTATCTGCACAGCGCCCAACACACCACTCCGTAAGCCCGTATAAATCTCAAAACATGGCGGAACTCAGGAAGAGAAAAAAACAAGTTAATCAAAATCAGAGTTGTTCAACGGAGCGGAGTGAAAAGTTTTCCTTGTGTCGAGTTTATTGGTGAGTGACAAAAACAAATGGATCAAAAGACCATTTCTGACATTTCTCTAAATGATAAGACCCCTTTTATTTACAGATGTAAATAAAAGATGTCTGAAGTATTCAGTATTCGTATATAAATATAAAGATCTGACAATAATTAAGAAAAAGCGAGATGTGATTGTTTTATTATGATTCATTTGACAAAAAATAATAAATATAATGGTCCACTGAACGCCCATGAATTTACTAAATGTAACGCCCGCAACCCAATCCACAATCCGACTCGGTGGTTGATTCCTACTGACTGCGTAGGATAACCGGAAAGTTTTTTTTGTGCTTTTCGTTTGCTGCCCCCTATTGAATTGAGTCCGTTCCTTCAGGCACTGGCCCTGTCAGTCATGTCAGACGTTTAATTATAAAGTGTAAATGCTAAATGCCGCCTTTAAGATCCGCCCCATTCACTTATTTTTTTCACTGGTGGTTTTTAATCCATTCACTGTATGCAATTATTAGTAATGTAAATCGGCCAAATGTAACAGAAGAGAACCTATCTGCTCTATCCTACAACCTGCTCAAAAATGTGATTGTGCTGATAACAACAGTGGTTTTGCAGCAAGAATTACATGGCTGTAATTCCCAGTAAGACTGTGAATATGAGTGAATTTAAGAAATATATATAAATGCTCAGTGAGTCTAAACTGAGGGAGAAACGGTTTGAACTTTTTTGCAGTTATATATTTACCGGTGTGCAACTGGTGGTGTAATTGTTTATATCATTAACAAAATTGGCATTGGAAACATGGCTGAACATATAAACGTTGATTACCCTACCTTCAGAATAGCACATGCATTGGTTTCAAAACCAGTGAATTGAGATCTTGTCTGAATCCTACTCCTGCATACCCTGCCAAGTCAACCCACTGCACGTACATGGGTTTCATATCATTCACTTTTGTTGCACGTTTGTTTATTTTAAAGTAGGTTGTTGCAATAATATTATAATCTCAGATCTACATGACACAGCATTTCCGCTATATCAATGATCGGTCCATATCGCTATTAATAAACAAATTGTAATGAGCGTTAAGTGCCGAAGTCCTAAACGGAGCCATGCCCACCGCTCCTTTACACTGCGCACGCGCCAGTTTGCAACGCGCATGCGCCTCGCGAAAGATCCGGGCCTGAGGAAGGATGAATGCAAATTTCAAAGATGGCGGCGGAGGGAGGAGGGAAGGAGATGAACGAAATTAAAACTCAGTTCACCACCCGGGAAGGCGCCTACAAACTCCTCAGCCACTCCGAATACAGCCGGCCCAACCGGGTGCCTTTTAACTCGCAAGGCTCCAACCCCGTCAAAGTGTCTTTCGTGAATGTGAACGACCAGTCGGGCAACGGCGACCGGATCTGCTTCAATGTGGGCCGGGAGCTTTACTTCTACATCTACAAAGGCGTCAGAAAGGTAAACACCAGTCCGTTTTCGAGTGATCAGCACCGCGGGTGGTCGGCTGAAACCATTATTTTGGTTAGGACGTTCGCAACAGGGCGCCTGGGCATTTTTAGGGGCTCGACTGAAGTGTGAAGTCCTGCTGTTAGTTGACTGAATTGGTGGCAGCAGGCTGCCAGCTGGATAGCGTTGGCATTGGTTTTGTGGCATGCACGACGTCGCCAGCCGACGGGGCGGCATTCGCAGGGTACCAGAAGTGAGCCCCTGAACGGACGCGACAGGTTCCCCGAAACTCAGTGCTGGCGCCGTCTTTTGATTTGGACGGTTTGCGCAAAACGTCAATAACTTGTATACTTGTTAGAGCTCCTGGTGAGCTTCCTCTTTAAATTACTGGAGACGTTTTACCAACAGTGAATACATCCACCCGTTTTAAACCCGTTCGGCGTAAACCATGGTGTTCAGTTTGAGAAGTTCAGCTCAACTGGCATCTCTTCGTTAGCATTTAACAACAAAACTCTCATTTGTGTCAGAGAGAGAGGCGTCGTAACATTAGAGATTTTGACCTATTGGTAAATCTGCATTTTCTTGCTGAGACATCATGACCTGGCAGAGGAAACAAGTGTTTCCTTGCTTAGCTAGTCAACAGATGGCTGGGCACCGATGTCACATTTAACAAGCTGTGCTTCATTTGTGAATTCTTGAGTGTTGTACACATCATCTTGTTTCTGAAAGCTACAGAGCAGAGGTGGGAATCACAGAGTGAGCTCTATTATGGTCATGGACATGCTGCCCAATGTCCTTAATAAATTGGCAAACAGTTGTTTATGTATTATTGTGACATCATCATAACTGAGGAAGATAAATCTTAATTTCAGTGTTCTAATAGAGGGTTTTCATTATTATTATAATTATTACTTACTACTTTCTTCAACAAAAAGAGACTTTCAACCAGACATCTAAGCATTGCCGTTGCATCAATACTGGGTACTAACATATGGATAATTTCAATTCATTTGCATTCATTGACCAGTGGCACAATGGCATGAATAACTGGAAAAGATTGTTTTGGCAACTTATTTAGTTTGTCGAATTTGAAACACTCTTAAAGTAAACATGGAAGTGTATCTTGTCTGTCAAGATTCCAGAATGACAATTTCAGCCTTATACATTCCTGTGCACATTCCTAACAATGTACATTAAACAGGGTTTAGTGTGCAATGTGCAGAATACAATTTTTTTTCCTGTTCTGGATAAACGAAAAGCATTTTTTTCTCAACATGGTATGCCAAACCCTGCTTCTTTTAATCAGTTTTGTGTGTCTGTGAGTCACCGCTCTTTATCTGTGTGTATCAGGCAGCTGACTTAAGCAAGCCCATAGACAAGAGGATATACAAGGGAACTCAGCCCACCTGCCACGACTTCAACCACCTGACAGCAACACCGGAGAGCGTGTCACTCCTGGTGGGCTTCTCTGCTGGTCAGGTGCAACTTATTGACCCAATCAAAAAGGAGACCAGCAAACTCTTCAATGAAGAAGTATGTTTGTGTGCAAACACCACCTTGACCCTTTACTTTTTTCATTTCTCATGGTTTGTGTGTGTATGTGTATGTGTGTGTGAGTGAGTGAGTGAGTGTCTGCTTCCTGACATCGAAGGAGATGTCAGCACCTCTTCATTTGTGGAAAAAATGTCATAGAGCACCAGTGAGTTCAAATGACAATTTACAGTGAAGAATTTTGCCCAGCGGATTTCATAACATAAAAACTATCTAAAGTATGCTTGAATTCTCATGGCCTATGCAAAGTTTAAACATTATTGTAAAAAAGCAAAGACTGATGACAATTCTTTTCTTTTTTTTTTCCCCTCCACAACCCCCTTCCATCCATCTGAAAATCCCTAGAGACTGATAGATAAATCTCGTGTGACCTGTGTTAAGTGGGTCCCTGGCTCGGAGAGTCTTTTCCTGGTGGCCCACTCCAGCGGGAACATGTACCTGTACAATGTGGAGCACACATGTGGCACCACGGCGCCACATTACCAGCTGCTCAAGCAGGGCGAGAACTACGCTGTTCACACATGTAAGAGCAAGTCCACCCGCAACCCCCTTCTGAAGTGGATGGTTGGGGAAGGAGCACTCAATGAGTTTGCTTTCTCACCCGATGGGAAGTTCTTAGCATGTGTGAGTCAGGACGGCTTTTTGCGTGTATTTAACTTTGATGCAGTTGAGCTGCATGGGACCATGAAGAGCTATTTTGGGGGACTGCTGTGTGTGTGCTGGAGCCCCGATGGGAAATATATTGTTGCAGGTGGTGAGGATGACCTGGTGACCGTGTGGTCATTTGTGGACTGCCGTGTCATTGCACGTGGACATGGCCACAAGTCATGGGTGAGCGTAGTGGCGTTTGATCACTACACGACCAGCGTGGAGGAGAGTGAACCGCTGGAGTTCAGCGGAAGTGATGAGGACTTCCAGGACCAGATCCACTTTGGGCGTGACCGGGCCAATAGCACACAGTCACGCCTGTCAAAGCGCAACTCCACTGACAGTCGGCCTCTGAGCGTCACATACCGCTTTGGTTCGGTCGGGCAGGACACGCAACTCTGCTTGTGGGACCTCACAGAGGACATCCTCTTCCCGCACCTGCCGTTGTCCCGGACACGGACGCATACCAACGTCATGACCGCTACCAGCCCTCCGGGGGGAGCTGGGAGTGGAAGTGGGGGTGGCAGTGGCAGTGCTGGAAGCGGGACAGGTGCCCCAACAACAGGCACCGGCAACAGCAGCAATCCCAGCGCCAATGGCAACAATAGTGGTGGCAACACACCCTCTGCCAACCCTCTGCCTGCTCCACTGCCCCGTTCTAACAGCCTCCCGCATGGGACTGGATCAACCACAGCATCAGGCACCAATGCTACACCCACACCCAACAACAAGACAGGTGCCATTGATGGTGCCATTGCCACAGGAGTCAGCAAGTTTGCCACACTGTCCTTGCATGAGCGCAGGGAACGGCAGCACCATGAGAAAGATCACAAACGCAACCACAGCATGGGCCACATCAGCAGCAAGAGCAGTGACAAGCTCCACCTGCTGGCCAAGACCAAAACGGACCCTGCCAAGACCCTGGGCACGCTGCTGTGCCCACGCATGGAGGACGTTCCACTGCTGGAACCACTCATCTGTAAAAAGATAGCACATGAGAGACTCACTGTCTTGATATTTCTTGAGGACTGTGTTGTCACGGCTTGTCAGGAGGGATTTATTTGCACATGGGCACGACCTGGCAAAGTGGTAAGTTTCTTTTAAATAAACACAAAGCCCCCCCCCTCTCGTTGACAGGAAGTGGACGGAATGGCCCTTCCTGGGTTTTATGTTCTTTTGACAGAATGCCTTAAAAGTAAACTGCCTTTGCAATGACAGTTCAGAGAGCAATAATTAAAGGCTTCTGTTTGGTTTTATCATTAATGATATGTGTTCACTCCCCAGTGAATCCTCACTGATTAAGGAAAATGATAGACTTACATATCAGTCGTTTTCATTCATTTCATATTTTATTTAGTAGATTGACTTATCTAAAGCAATTTGCTGTCGCTTGCTAAAGGGAACAGCATAGGAATAAGTGTCTGTCAGTCAAACAATTGTTAAGGTACATTTGAACCTGACTTTGCAGGTCAGTAAATTGATTATTAAAGCAAGG
This sequence comes from Denticeps clupeoides, assembly GCF_900700375.1. NCBI lineage: Eukaryota > Metazoa > Chordata > Actinopteri > Clupeiformes > Denticipitidae > Denticeps > Denticeps clupeoides. The sequence goes on from NC_041707.1 coordinate 28,716,673, forward strand.
AGTCCATAGGACATTGAGTTTTTTTTGTTAGTTTTAAACCTTTTTGCTTTAATTCATCGTTGTTACAGTATGTTATGTTCATGCAATGTATGGTATTAACATGCAATGGTAGCAAGCGCCTGCCAAGTAAAGTAAAGATTGTTGTATTCATGTGATTTCATCTCTTATTTCCAGGGGCTTCTTCATTTTGTTTTCTTTACCAGGTTCTGTAACAACGAATGCTAATTTCCCAGATTTTCTGGTCCTCTGCTGTTGCCAAATATAGCAAGTTTTGCTTTAACTTAAATATTCAGATTCACAGGTTTTTGTAATAGATAATTATGGTATTACATCACTGTTAGTTGTGAGATAAACCCATGGAGTGAACAAAGCTCTAAAAATATAATTCCTGATTTATTGCATTGCAGAGGAATTTTGCTTTAGTTTTTCTGGTCAGCAGCCATAATAAGGTAATTCTATTAAGGTAGAATTACAAAAATACCATTGAGGCTGTGATTGTGCTCATTCACGTTGTGCTTACAACTGCAGCACATCAGTATCAATTTCCCTCACTGTGAATACTGCACTCCAGCTGTTTCTATTTCTGAATTCTGTATCTTGGGCAGACGTCTTTCTTTAAAGACAGAACTCTAAAGAGCTACAAGTTGAGATGTTTTATATAGTTACAAGTGCTGTCAACATTTTAAACATATATTTTTCTTTTTCTAGGGCTTATTGTCATCCCAAAACCAAGCTAATTCTCCCAGTGGAACAGTAGTATAGCCTCTGTAATTCTGCTGCTAAGAAACCTCCATCACAGAGATGTTCTGTCACGCAGACCTCCTGAAGCATCGCAAGTTGTTTCTCCCCCACCTCCCCCTCTCTTCTCTTTGGTTTATTTCTTACAGGACCAATGGACTGTCCACAAATACACTAGAACCAGGGTGGTGCAGTGATGGAGTGTGGCCGATTTTCTTTCCAGAAATTGTTTTTAAAAGATGTATTTATTTTATATTTTCATTTTTTAATATAAAGGAAGGGGGGGTCTCATTTCTACATTCTGACCCATTACCCTGTACTTCTGTTTTGCTTTCCCTTTTTTCGTTTTTTTCTCTCTGGATTTGGATCTTGGTTTCAATAAACCGGTTTGGAAAGTGGTTTTAAAAATACTGAAAGTCATTGTTTCAGACTTCAGCATTATCTGTATATGGATTGGCCTATCTCCAGATTCTCATCCATCCTTTTATTTCTTTTCTTAGATTGTCCCCATTGAGAACTTTGCACTGACCTTTTTTCTGTAACTACTATAAAGGATTTTTGAGGAAGACCTAAACACACTCAGCTTTATGATCCTCACTCTTGAAAAAAATCTGAATATGAAAAGCTGGATGCTGCAATCATAGTTTTTTAAAAGAAGAAAATTTGTTTGCACTTAATAGTTTGTTAGAAGAGAAGGCTTTACAGTTGTTGTGTGCAAGGACTGACAGACTGGCATAACATGGAGAAAGTATGAACTGATTAAATAAATCTTTGTATCTATTGAGCATTTATTTTAATATTGTTTCAGATCAAAATCTGCTCTGTATAATATGTACAATATTGTAATTCAGTGATTTTGATGGGCAAAAGGAAATGAACAGTACTCTAGTTAAAATTTTGTCATCGATAAAGGAAATAGTGATATTTCTAAGGCAGAAAAAGTTATACATATTAATAATATTAAAATAATCTTGAATATGCAGTTTTCTGTTTTCTCTTTTTCTGTTTTCTTGTATAGAACTCAGATGTATTTTGGTATAGGAGATTTCTGTATTACATTTCATTCTCTGATCTGACAGGCATAAGAAATTGTTAAAGATCCCTGATAACGTAGTATAGGCTGGCAGAGCAACACTACACATCTGCACGTACACAAGCTCAGGAAGTCTACAGAAAGACGACTTACGACAACAAGAGTTCATATTTTGCTTACAGAAAGCAGTGTTATCATATGTAAAACTGAGTTACACCCACTAGAAGCAAGTATGTTTGACCTAATAGGACCTTATTTGTGTGACTATTTAACATTTTAATCTTCTTTTGTGACTACCAGGTTTTGTTCAAGGATCCTACGTTGGCTCAATGCTAGCTCGAGCACAGGGGTTTGGAAGTGTTCATACTGTTGGTTTAATGTGGTTGACATTTTACATTTCACATTTTGTTCTGCATTAAAATGGTATATGAATGAGTGGCCTCATGCTTGTATTGTTACCAACTGTCTGATTCCATCTACATATTTTGTTTTCTTCGCCAATGAAGAATGTCCTCTTTTCGCTAGAAAATCAATCATTTTATGGTTCATTCACACCTGTTTCACTCTGTTTGTCAGTCACAGGAGTGTAATTATTGTGAATGGAAGGTGGAGGAAATGTTTGGAACACAACTCATTTGATGCATGTACATACATTCTTTATTGCCATGGCATTATTCTAAGATGTTCAGATGACAGTCCACTTCAAGAGTGTTTTGTGTTATGGATGTGCCTGGCCGACAGATATCACTGGTCACGTTAAAGCTCATTAAAACACTTAAGTCTGAATATTTGTTCACTACAGCAGGACTTAATTAATTAAAGTCCAGCAGTTGATTTACATTTCAACCCATGCTTTAAGTGGGTTTCATATGAAGATTATATTCAGATTTGTTTAAATGAATGCTCCCTTGAGTCAACATTTACTGCACCACTTTTATATGCTTATAAATAATTACGTGAGATGAGAAATTGTCAATGTTATATGATGCTGGTGTAAAGAGTACTGACCACTAGGTGGCAGCATTTCCAAAAATGCGATGAGAAAGCGTTCATGTCCTCTGATTCAGAGTGATGTCTGTCAATTGTACCATATATATAGAACGATCCTTAGCCAATGGTTATGTGTCATAATCCTCCACGTTTTCTTTCCAGGGGAGGCATATAGTAGGTCTTGAAAGCTGAGCGATGTTTTTCATCTCTAGGCTGTTAGGGTAAAACAAACATGTCAGAGGTTAAAGAAAGTGAAGTGAAAGTTTGTCATTGTGATACACAGCACAGCACACGGTACACACAAGGAAATATGTCCTCTGCTTTTAACCCATCACCCTTAGTGAGCAGTGGGCAGCCATGACAGGCACCCAGGGAGCAGTGTGTGGGGATGTTGCTTTGCTCAGTGGCACCTTGACGGATTGGAATTTGAACCGGCAACCTTCTGATTATGGGGCCGCTTCCTTAACTGCTAGGCCACCACTGCTCCATTATATACATTAAACTTCAAGCATGTGTTGCTTATCCTATATTTCAAAGCACATAGTAATTACATTATTACCTCCTGAATAACGTTATTATTATATTGCTGTTATGTCATCAAATAATGTATGTTAATAGATCTTTACCACTCACTTTTATTTGGTCATGAGTAAAAAGATGTCAGGGATTGGACATTTAAATGAGTGAGAACATAACCTCTAAAGCAGAACATGTTTAAAAGGGTGAACCTTTGCCAAGCGTGAATGGCACTTTTTGGAGGTGATGGCAGGCAGGGACCCTCTGTGGGTGATGGTCAGAGGTGGCACGCTGGACAGTGGGTGAGTTATTTTGGGTGTGGGAATGACCATGTTCAACTTTGGAAGCTCCACTGAATATCGCTGTGCGTTGCTTCGTATTGGCAGATCAGATACATGCTTCAAGTGGTGCTATATAGGGAATTCAATGAGAACAAAACTTTAGCTTAAAAAAAATGCATGAATATATCTTAAAATATTTATCTTATTTGTTCTCTCAAGGTTTTTATTTTATTACAGTATATATTTTGATTTTGTGGCGAGATTAGATGATAACTGCATGGTGTATAAATGTCACCTGTCTTCTGCTCTGTCGGGCAATGCGCCAGAGTTGATCCACTGATGTGGGTGTGGTGCTGGTCTCCCCACCCTCCACTGTCCCAATGGCCCTACGCAGACTAACAACTCGCTTCTCTGCCAAACTAAATTTGAAACATAATACACAGTATACAGCATTTCAGTGATATCTGAATGGCTGGTAAGTGTAAATGTTTGAAAGGTTTTGGACAAAATTATTAGCCCCCCCAGGAATTATGGAACATTCCCCAAAACGTCTTCCCAATGTTTGAAGCATTGATAAAACTTGATATAATCAAACGTTCACATGTGCTATTTAGTAGCTTTATGTAGATTTTGTAATATAAATACATTGCTTGCTTTATATCAAATATAGTAAAAAAAAAATTGGCTGGTCAAAAATATTGACTGTAACTGTTTTCTTTCAAAACACACATACAGTAATTAACCAATCAGCTTTGAAACATTCAGTCAATTGTCTTCCTAACAACATTCAGTCAGCATAAAAAGACTCCAAGGACCCATGAGAGGGACTACTGTTACTCACCATGCCTCAGATTAAAAAAATCAGTCTGGAGTTAAGAAAGATAGTAGAGGCTCATGCTAAGGGTGAAGGCTGCACTGCCATCTCCAATCCATTCGCAGTGTCTAAAACTGCTGTATTTTGCACAATTGGCCAGTACATATTCTGTAAGAAACAAACCTGGCCATGGTCGTAAGCACAAAACATCCTCTGGAGAAGAAAATAGTCAGGTTTTTCAGTAAGGAGCCCCGGACATCTTCTCGAGTCAGTGTTTCAAGGAACACAGTTGTGAGGGCACTTCATTATGGTGGCCTTCAGGGCCATCATCCCAAAGCAATCCCCTTTTACTCAAAGAGTGGCACATCAGTGGCACATCAGAGCTCAACTGAGGTTTGCACATGAATATTTGAAAGGTTAAGTTTAAGTTTTCAATAAGTTTTTTTCAAAGTCTCTGATGAGACTAAACTGGAACTGTTCAGGCAAATAAATGTTGCTAAGGTTTGGCAAAGAAAGGGAGAGGCCTTCAACCCTAGGGATACAGTTCCCACAGTTAAACATGGTGGTTACATCATGCATTGGGGCTTCTTTGCAGCCTCAAGCACAGGGAGCCTTGTTCAGGTGCAAAATAATTATGTTGACTATGCAGAATATGCAAAAACCTGCTCGTTGTCTATGCTTAGGTTGTCACTGCGTCTTCCATCAAGACAATGATCCAAAGCATACATCAAAATGAATCCAACAGTTCCTCAAGGATACCAAAGCAAGTGTCTTGGAGTGTCCTTCACAGAGCCCAGGCCTCAATCCTATTGAGATTCTGTAGCGGGTGCTCAAAGTGAATGTCTATGCTTGGAAACCATACAATTTGGATCAGCTGCCAACCTACTAGAGAACTACTCTAAGAGATTGGTATCAGTTGTGGCTCAGAAATGGTACACTATTGACAATTAATGTCTGGGGGCTAATAAATGTGGATGTCTCATTGTTTCAACTCTGTGTATCAATAAAATATCCAGATTAAACCTAGTGGACATTGTTATTATGTTTCCAAAATAATAAACACTTGTTGTTATTGGTCATTTTCATAAAGAAATCAATTTCATTAAGGGGGCTAATAATTTGGGCTTCAACTGTATATGGGTGTAGGTATATTATTCTGTTTTAAATATACAGTGTGCATGAGAGAATACCGCAGATCTTTGAAGCAGGCATGCTGCAGTGCTGCTCGTGCACTGATGCGTTCCTCTGGGTCATAGGTCAGCATCTGCTGCAGCAGGGCCAGACTGATGGTGGAGCATTGTGGGACCAGTTGAGCTAAACCACTTCCCTTACAGGGCTGGAAGTCAAAGCGCATTGCACGTGACCTAGACAGCAGAGAATTGGGCTTCCAGTGTCAGATTCACACATTTCAAAGGACATGACAGCTGTGTAGAACAATGCTTACTGTTTGAACTTCTGAAGTAAACTGTTGTCTGGTGTTCCCAAAACTTCATGGATCTTGGCCACCTGATCTAGCTCATTTGTTCCAGGAAATAATGGGTTGAGGCTGGAAAACAAGAATAAAAAATAAATTGCATTTCTACAAGAATTTATTAACACTGATCTGCAGTGGTAAAGGTTTATTGGGTAACACACTTGCCTTTGAACAAAGAAACAGGTTCAAACTACACTTACCACCATTGTGTGCCAGATACTTGCTCCAAGGGGACTGCATTAGTCCCGCTCATTGTGCATCATCACAGACACAAACATCTCTGCTATCTAGCCTTTCTTTTTAAATAATATTTTTATTTTTCTTATTAAACTTACTACAATCATGACAGGCAAGACCATGGGTGTTGATGCGTGTTGTTCTAAAATGCTTTAAAAACAAGGGAGGGGTATGCAGCTGACAACCCTCTGTCAAACAGCATTTGGTGTCATGTAATAAAAATAATTGCAACTCAACCTCCCTGACCACTAAAGAGGTCCCTAGTTCACCAGTGTACCAAAGGTCCCCATGGCAGGACCAAACCACAACCCCGGCGACACACCAATCAGTACCCAAACCCCCAGAGATTTTTTGATTTTTTTTTTATTACTTTCTTCAAAGTCAAGAGTTTACATACACTAAGGTTACTATGACTTTAAACTATTTGGGAAAGCCCAAATTATAATGTCATGGCTTTGGAAGTGTTTGATAGGTCAACTGACACTATTTGAGTTGATTGGAGTCACACCTCAACACACTGCTTCTTTTTGTGACACCATGGGAAAAGTCTAAAGAAATCAGCCAAGACATCAGGAAGAGAATTTTGGACCTCCACAAGACTGGTTAATCCTTGAGAGCAATATCCAGATACCTGGAGGTGCCACGTTCATCTGTTAAAACAATTATACGCAAGTATAAACAACATGGGAATGTCCAGACATCATACCACTCAGGAAGGAGACTGCTCCTGAGTCCAAGATATGAACGTGTTCTGGTGCAAAATGTGCAGATCAATCCCAGAACAAAAGCAAAAGATCTTGTGAAGATGCTGGCTAAAGCTGGTAAGGGTGTATCAGTGAAACGAGTCTTGTACCGACATGCACTGAAAAGCTACTCAGCGAGGAAAGGCCATAGGCCATAAAGCCATAAAGCGACAAAAAAAGACAGATTACACAGATTACACACAGGGACAAAGACCCTAATTTCTGAAGATATGTCCTGTGGTCTGACAAAAAAAATTGAACTGTTTGGCCATATTTGGAGGAAAAAGGTAGAAGCCTGAGAACACCATCCCAACTGTGAAGTATGGAGGTGGCAGGATCATGTTTTGGGGGTGTTTTGCTGCATGAGGGACTGGTGCACTTCACAGAATAGATGGCATCATGAAGAAATAACAGTATGTTGAAATATTGAAAGAGCATCTCAAGACATCAGCCAGGAAGTTAAAGTTTGGCCGCAAATGAGCCTTCCAAATGGACAATGACTCTAAGCATACTGCAAAATTGGTTACAAAGTGGCTTAAGGACAACAAAGTCAATGTTTCGGAGTGGCCATATCAAAACACTGATCTCAATCCCATTAAAAAATTGTGGTCAGAGCTGAAAAGATGCGTAAGAGCAAGGCAGTCTACAAATCTGATTCAATTACACCAGTTCTGTCAGGAGGACAGTTGTGAGGAGCTTGTGTGAGGATACCCAAAGCATTTGCGTCAAGTCATTCAGTTTAAAGGCAATTATACGAAATACTAAGCAAATGTACGCAAATCTCTAAAAAAATCTCTCACACATTATTTGGACATTTAGCAAATAGAAATTATTTCAGGAATCTGAACGAGCCTAAAACTGAAAGGGTTTTGTATGATTTTAAAAAAGTTGTCTTTTTATACAATGTACGTAAACTTTTGCTTTCAACTGTATATGCTTTATGTTTGGCAGGCAGATGCTGCCAGTAGATATGACAAAAGTATCAACAATAAATACATGACACTGTTTCACGCAGTCACATGACCACGCGGCAGAGCGGCTGTAGCACAAAACACAGACATGGAATGAAGTGCTAAAACCAAAGGTTACAGACAGAATACAGTCTTTCATATAGACCCTTTTTGCATTTGTAAACATTTTGTTAAATGGTTTATAAATGTTCAGTAGAGAAAGGAATTAGCGTTATCATTTAGCTGTTTTATCTAATATATCAATGCTAACACATATAATTAGTATATATAAGATAGTTTGTATGCTCAGATTTAGTCCATGAATTACTACAACTATAATAAGTTATTCATATTATTATTAGGATGTAATGTGTAGGCTGTAGGATGTAATTATTAGGAAATACCAGAATTAGCACATTTATATTTTTTTATGTCTGAATACATTGTTTCTAAAAAAATTATGAATACTACAGACAAACAGTTACTCAGTACTTGAGTAGTTTCATCACTAGATTACTAAAAGATTTCTTTTACTTTAGTAATTTTTTGGATGACTACTTCTTACTTGTACTTGAGTATCATTATTTGGAGTAATGCTACTCATACTTAAGTAAAATTTTTGGCTGCTCTACCCACTTCTGTTTGTGACTTCACAAAATCCTTGCTTTTCAATATGCAATTGAACAACTGAATATGTTCATGTTTATTCAGCATTGTTAAATTCTTAACACTAGAGGTGGACAGTAACAAAGTAGATTTACTATGCTTTTTGATTATCAGTACTTCACTTGAGTTGTATATTTTTATGACTTTAGCAAGACAACCTGATAATCTCAAAGAAGACACATCCAGCGCTCCAGATATCCATTTTCAGGGAGTAATAACCATCTGTGAGCAGGCACTCTGGGGCTCGGTACCAGCGGGTGGAGATGTACTCTGTGTGGGGGGGTTTTGAGTACACGCTCCTGCAGGATCCAAAGTCTGCCAGCTTCAGCACATCACGCTACAGAGAGAACCACAATCTGAATTTAATTGTGTGTATTCAGAAAAATTTTAATTATTATTGCACTACATCATACAGTACTTTCTTAATAAGGTATGCTTTATATGTGGCTTACTCTGATCAAAATATTCTCTGGCTTCACATCTCGGTGGAAGATCCCATTGCTTCAATAAAAAATTCACAGCACACATGATTGTCATGTTGTATTTTAAGAGTAAATCTCAACTGTTAATTTTAGAGGAACAAAACGTGATTATTCTATATAAGAAAATGGCTATTTGTTAATGAAACAAAAAGCTAATCACACTTCATGCCATATTATGATTTCACAATGAAGTGTGTCCTCAGAATTTAACCCATCACCTTAGTGAGCAGTGGACAGCCATGACAGGGACCAGTGTATGAGAACCTTGGTTGGGATTTGAACCTGCAACCTTACGATAAGGGTCCACTTCCTGAGCCACTAGGCCACTGCCCCAAATGAAAAGTGATCCATATGGAGGTTAAACCCACGACCTTGGCATTATTAGCACCATGCAGTTATGAAGTGATGTAGCCGTTATATATATGGAATCTTGTAAATTGTGGATCTATCTATCCATCAATCAGATATTAAATTAGCTGGCAACTAATCTGCCAGTCGTTTACAGTTCAATCAGTCGATCAGTTGTAGCACAAATATGAGAGGGTTTATTTAATCATAGTAAATTAACAATACAAATCAGGGTGTCCACATACCATTATACATTAAAATATCACTGAATATAGTTTACCTATGCATGTGATCCAAGGACTTGCATAGCTGATACATGTAATTCCTGACTTTGCTTTCTGGTAATGGACGCTGTCTCCCTGCAGAAAGAAACAGTTTTTGTTTCCACCAACAATAGGTATTACTCAACAATAGGTATTACTTATTAAGAAAATAATATAATGCTGATTACTTCCTATCAGTGTTCAATACCCAAATTTATACACAGTATACACACTTTTAATAAGCAACGTTATTTCCTGTTGAATACTGTATTTATTTTAATATACAACTCACCACCACACCCCAACTTATGTGATGTGATTGTGTTACTCTACTACCAGAATGAACATGGGCTGTTTTAAAATGAACCACAAATTACAATTGTATTATAATGAAAATATAAATATAATTATAATAACATAAGATCTCGATTCACAGAATTCCATGTAAACAATGATACCTCGGATAAGCTCATATATGTTCATTTCCATGAGCTCACATATAAGGGAGAGGGTCCCAGTCTCTTGGTCACTATGACATAAATACAACATGAAATGCAATATGGACTTAACAAACAATAAAAATCATCCGGTTATTTGTTACAAGAAATGCGAATTAGTTGAATGCACTCACAATATCAACTCATGAAGTTGGAGGATATTTGGATGTGGGCTCAACCTCTTCATAGCCTGGACTTCCCGAAGGTTGTGAGCCTGTTCGAGGCTGAGAGACAGACATTTTACACAAGCTGCATCAAAGTGTCTAGTCAAGAAAGAACACCCTTAACAACTACATTTCCCTGCCTCATCCTGTATCTTGCTAGCATTTTAACCACACTGTTGCAGCATGATTTATTCAGTCCACTCAAAAACAATAAATAAGATGAAACTAAGCAGAGAATGGCAGCAACATATTTTAAGTCTCAACCATCAGCAAAGATCCAGTTACGTGTAAAAGTCAGACAGTGCACCAGGTCATTATCAGGGCATGATGTCACTGGGTGATACAGGTTTGAGAGGTGTCCGCTATCCGCTTTCAGCTTAGAGAGAGAGAGAGAGAGAGAGAGCACCGCTGTTGCCAAGTCTGTCAGAGTTTAAATTGCTTACATATTGCCAAGAAAAGTCAGATGAATTTATTAATGAATGTGTAATTGTTATAATACTAAATACAAAGTATACAAGTCAAACAAATACAAATACAAACATATACATGCAGTGGACATATTTTTCCAGACACTTGAAAGACACGTCCCATTTCGAGCAAAAAGTCGCTTATTTTCTATATTTTTGCAAACATGGCTTCGTTCCTCTCGCGAGATCTGGCAACAACTGATGCGCTCTGCTGGAGAAACCTACACCCGGCCTACCGAAGAAATGCAGCTACCTGTCAATGGATTGTTTCATCGTTTTACAGGCATAGAATTTTCCATCCTTGAGGTGTATTGTCTTTACCACTTCGGAGAAAGTCCCTTCTCCAATTTTCTTGATGATTTTGTAATCTAAACAATAAAAAAAATTCAGTGTCATTCAACAAAAATCAAATACCAAATTCAGCAATGAAAGAATTGCCTCGCTTGTTAGACTTTAGGAATACATTCATATATATTAATAGCTTTTACCAATAATCACAATAAGCAAGAATGTGTATAGCCTCGTGAACAATGGCGAACCGTATTACAGGACAAAATGGTCGAAGCAGGAATAGTAGCACAAACAAAAACAAAACGACGCCATTTCGCGTTTCATTACGCCTCTGTCTGTCGTTTCATGAACTTACTATGCATTCCTCTGAACTCTGACCGTACAGAGAAAAACGAAGACATCGGTTTCCTATCGCCATGTCTGAGGGCTAGAATCTGATCTAGGATCTGACTCTTGCCTTTCGGGCCCTTTCAGCCACTCATATGAGTTCAAAGACACAACCTGATCTCAGATCTGTGATCTCCGGTCAGGTCTCCCTGGTAACCGGGCACGCCTGGGCTCTGACCCAACCAGAAACTTTGGCACGCGGTACGCAGCGGGGCTTATATTGTGTCCGATGCTTTAAAGAATCATCAGCTTATCCAGTGGATAAAACGGCTAATAGTGACAAATATACGTTGATTAAAAAAATGTTGGACTTTAAAGACACTGTGTCACAATTATTAAAAATTATTAAAATTATAAAAAAAACAACGCAGGACGAAATAGTTGAGGCGAATGATTATATATTAAATGAAGACGGTAGTCTATGAAATGCTGGCGTCTGGGCGTTATTGCGGATAAAATTCTATAAACAAAGTAAAATCTTACCTCTTTTAGTAAGGCAATTGCTGAGCGTAAACTCAGATCTGCGCCCTTCCTTCTTATTTTCGACGTCCATGAATGGTAGATATTTCAGACCAATTTCGTTTAAGCAATGTCATAATAACACATTTCCACATTTACATTTACATTGTTCAGTTTTAATCCTCATTTACGGATGTCCAAACCCGTTTCCACAATCCATATCGACGACCACAGAATATCCAGACAGACAGTAGCAAATATCTCCCTCAACAGCTTAGCAGCTCGCTGTAATATTCGTATAAGAATAAACAGATAATGTCTACACTCGAACGGCTCACCAGCAGCGACAACAACAAACGTGTGCCTCCGTTTCCTGTTCCCAGAAAAAATATTATTTTCTAATTAAGTTGTTTAGTGTAATACAAAATAAACCAAAAGGCAGCTCGTTTATTTACTTTTAAAGTAATGTTCCTTTTATTACATTATATTTCTTTTAAATGCTCAAGTAAACAACTTACTGCTGGAAACAATGTAATGACAATTTTTACGAAAATGGATTAAAAACCTCCAAACACGTTTCATACAAGTATCTGGCAACACAATTTTAATCTAACAGGCTTCCGTAGACGTTTCGCGCATGCGCGGAACTGTTTCCCAGTACGCCAGGAGTGAGGAGTCGATCCATGCCGACCAAAACGACAGAATGAAGACGAGATTCAATACCTTGGACATCAGGGCGGTCGTCGCCGAAATTAAGTCCAAGTAAGCATACAATTACTGTTTTTTTTCCCTGTGGAGTAAACAGGAACCTGCACAGTGGACCTTAAAGAAAGAGTTTTTGAGCAAGTATAAGAAACATGAAATTATGCAATCAAAACTGTCAATTCCAGGTCTGCAGTAGTATTTTAGGTGAAACTGGAGATGAATTGACGTCTAATCAGGAAATGGGCACTCTGTGCACATGACTAAATAATATTGTGGTTTGAATGAGATATAAATTAAAACACGGTTATGAAGTCTATGGCTGATGAGTTGAGTGGCTGTTATACATTTCTAGGTTTTCGTGAGGTGGTTTGCACACCATTATATAATGTCAAATCTGATTACTGATAGTTTTCTGCTTTAATTTTACAGCTATATTGGAATGAGAGTAGATAATGTCTATGACATTGACAGCAAAACCTATCTCATCCGTCTGCAAAAGTAAGTACTCTATTCTGAAGTCCTGGCATCTCATTAATATAACAGACTACAAAGGCTTGTCACATCTGCGACACTTTTTGGGAGCCTGTCATGATCATTTTTGTGCTTGATTTCAGGCCTGAAACTAAAGTGGTTTTACTGGTCGAATCGGGAATCAGAATCCATTCAACTGAATTTGAGTGGCCTAAAAATCTCATGCCCTCCGGCTTTGCTATGAAAGTAAGAATGGCAACATTTTTGGAATGTTTTAGGATGAAACCTTTTAGGGTTATCACATTTCTTTCTATTTACGTGGGCTGTAGTGCCGAAAACATCTGAAGTCCAGGAGACTGGTGTCTGTCACACAGCTTGGTGTGGACAGGATTGTGGACATGCAATTTGGATCTGATGAGGCTGCATACCATCTTATCATTGAACTATATGACAGGGTAAGACATTTTTCTTTACATACTGGCTTGGAACTATTAGTATTGTATTGTCTTTACAAAGTTGTGTCATAGCACACGTGTGTCTGGCATTTGCAGGGTAACATCATCCTGGCTGATTTCGAGTACACAATTCTGAACCTGCTTCGATTCCGTACTGCTGAGGCAGAGGATGTGAAGATTGCTGTGAGGGAGAGGTACCCAGTGGAGAACGCACGAGCACCAGAGCCCCTCATTAGCCTTGAGAGGTTAGTGCCTTTAAACCTAGAATCAGAATACACCCTTTTTTTATTAATCTGATATTCTTAAAAGAAAATTCAAATAACTTCTTATATTGTATGAAAGGATTGAGTAAGAGGCTATATACAGTTATAATTTGCAAGAGCACTAGGTAGAAGAGGTTATTATGTATTTTTACCGTGACCTCACTGCATGTCTCTCCCTCAGACTGACAGAAATCCTGACCGCTGCTCCAAATGGAGAACAAGTCAAAAGGGTCCTGAACCCTCACCTGGGTAAGTTTTATTCTTGGTACTCACACTGACTCTACGCTTTTGAATAATTTCTGTGTGTTTGTGATTCAAATATCTCTTTCGACAGTCTACGGATCCACGCTTATTGAGCACTGTCTGATAGAAGTTGGGCTGTCAGGCCTTATGAAGATCAGTGGTCAGTTTGATGTCACCCAAGGTAAGGGATTTTCTGTTTTGATTTAAATCCAAAGTTTCCCTATATTATTGTTAACCTTGGTTCTCAAACTGGTACACTCCCTCTAGTGTGTATTTAAATGCAGGTTGTGTCCCGTTTAGGGCTAGTGAATGAACAACGAAGGAAGGGGTATACAGTGGTGTGAAAAAGTGTTTGCCCATTCTCTTATTTCTTACTTTTTTCCATGTTAGTCACATTTAAATGTTTCAGATCATCAAAAAATAATAAACATTAGTCAAAGACAACACAAGTAAACACCAAATGTGTTATTTTATTATTAGGAGAGAAAAAAAATCAAACCTACATGGCCCTGTGTGACAAAATGATTGCTCCCCGTTAAAACATAACTTAAAAGTCCCCTATTAGGAAAATTTCAATTTGTGAGATTATTTAACATTAATACTAGTTCCCCTAGCCTGTCTATGGTCCTGCAGTGGCTAGAAATTGCAATAGGTGTAAATTTTCCTTCATGGCTTGCAGTTGCTCAGTGATTAGATGTGGAAATGTGACCAAATGTTTTTTTTTTGGTTCCGTCACGCGAGACACTAGATAGTTTTATTTTTCAGAAAAAGCGTAGACACAACTTTTTGGTTGTGCTTAACATTGTGGTTGGTGCATGGTGTTGTTGACGTAATTTCTGTGAATGCCCACTCACTTCTATAGCCCGCAACTCATCTAAGAGGTCACAAACAATATCCATAATAACATCCAAACTTCAGGCCTCACTTGCATTAGTTAAGTTCAGTGTTCATGACTCTATCATAAGAAAAATACTGGACAAAAATGGCCTGTATGGTGAGTGCCATGGCACAAACCACTGCTGAGCAAAAATAACATTAAGGCTCTGATTGGCTGAAGAAATGTAGAATGAAGATTTTTAATTCTTTTTTGTGTTTACTTGTTTTGTCTTTGACTAAGATTTTAATTTGTGTGATTATCTGAAATATTTAAATGTGAAGAAATCAGAGAGAGTGGCAACATTTTTTCACACACATGTAGGTGGCTGGGAATCACACAAAACAAACCAAAGTGCAATAGTACTGCGATTTTTTTTTTTTTTACAGTGTAAAGAAGATGAGTCAAACAACCAAACCCAAACAGTGCTACATATAACACAATAGAAGAAAACATACAAATAACACAAATCACTACAGACCTTGAATATCCCCAAAGGTTAATATCCTCATTTGTATTTGACTGTCATAAATGTATCGTTCCTGTATAAATTATTTTGATAGGCCTGTGAAACTTGACTTGAAATATTTTCAGAGGTCACATTCATCCTAAAAACTTTGAGAACCACCGGTCTGCTGCCCTTTTAAATGAGACAGCATCACAACTTTAAGGTCTTTGTCATGCAACATTGATACCGTGCAGCCAGTGACCAGACTGTTTTCTTGTCTAGATGCGGCCAAAATTTTGGAGTCTTTCAAACTGGCTGAGGAATTCATGGAGAAAACTGCTAACTTTAAAGGAAAGGTTAGATGCACTAATGAGCAAACACAGGCATTTTGTCTAATAGAAATGTGGTTGTTGTTCAGATAGTTATGTAACTATTTATTTCAGGGCTACATTATTCAGAAATGTGAAAAGAAACCAAGTTTGGGTACAGACAGCCCACATGAAGAGCTGCTGACGTATGGTTCCTTACATATTTTATATCATGAATATTGAACTGAGATTTTTTTTTATTGCTTCAAACTGTTTTTATTGTTGGTTTGGAGCTTAATTGAGTCTTGCTAACGAGCAGTTAGATCTAATTGTGATTTTATTTTTCTTCAGCTTTGAGGAATTTCATCCATTCTTGTTTGCCAGAATTCAAAGAGTCCATATGTGGAGTTAGAATCTTTTGATAAGGTAGATTCTCACTATACTATGAACGAAAAAAAATAGCTCTACTGTGAATGGGAAAAAAAAACTTCATTAAATTGTTGGCTACATTTTTAGGCAGTTGATGAGTTCTTCTCAAAGATGGAGAGTCAGAGGATTGATGTGAAAGCTCTGCAGCAGGAGAAACAGGCTCTCAAAAAACTTGACAATGTCAGAAAGGACCACGAGCAGCGACTAGAGGCCTTGCACCAGGCTCAGGTAAAATCTGGCTGTGGTGCTTTAGCAGATTGTGAAGTTACATTTTTGGATTTCTCTCAACGCTGAGTAAAGCAATAAATTATACTGCATTAACTAAGGTCTTGTGTGTGTGTGTGTGTGTGTGTGTGTGTGTGTGTGTGCGCGTGCACACTTTAGGAATTGGACTGCTTGAAAGGTGAGCTGGTCGAGATGAACCTGCCCATCGTAGAGCGAGCCCTTCAGGTGGTACAGAGTGCCCTGGCCAATCAAGTGGACTGGATGGAAATTGGACAGATTGTCAAGGAGGCCCAAGCAGCTGGAGACCCAGTGGCCTGTGCTATTAAAGACTTGAAACTGAAGACCAACCACATCACCATGCTGCTCAGGTAATTATTAAAACCCTTCATTCCCAAATAAGTATTGACTGTATAAATTAGATTTTCCTTTTTATTGTGAAATCAATTTTCCCTGAACGCTGATTTTAGTTGTTATTATTGGATAGTGGATGTCATGAGGTATCAGCCAGGTATCAGTCAGTATACACCACCATATTTCTAACTGAAACCCCTGATTCATTTTCGTTTTGCACAGAAACCCCTATATCAGTCCTGAGGATGATGAGATGGATGGAGATATGGAGGAAGATGAGTCAGTCATAGGATCAGTACAGAGTCAAAAGGGGAAGAAAAACAAGAAAAAAGACAAGCAGCAGAAAGGAAAATTGCAGAAGAACAAACCTGTACTGGTGGATGTGGACCTAAGCCTGTCTGCATATGCCAATGCAAAGAAGTGAGAAAGCCTAGGCCTATACTTTTGAAAAGTTCAAAACATTAACAATTATAGGATATTATTAAAGCTACACAAACTAAATGCTATGTAATGTTTCCTCAGGTATTATGACCACAAGCGAAGTGCTGCCAAGAAGGAGCAGAAGACCATAGAAGCTTCTCAGAAGGTGAAATATACCAAGGTTAAAGAACACATATGTTACAGTGTTACCCTTTTATTTAGTGAAGTCATTGGCTTTATCGATGTTTCAAGGCTTTCAAGTCTGCTGAGAAAAAAACTAAACAGACTCTCAAAGAAGTCCAGACTGTCACCAGTATTCAAAAAGCCAGAAAAGTCTACTGGTATGGTTTAGTCTTAACTTTTTGCTCTATTTCATAGGCCAAGTCAAGAATCTAAAGATCCTCTACAACTATTTGCTTTGCCAGGTTTGAGAAGTTTCTGTGGTTTATCAGCTCAGAGAACTACCTGATCATTGCTGGACGAGACCAGCAGCAGAACGAGATGATAGTCAAGCGGTACCTGCGTGCTGGTAGGTGAATGATTGCAGTGTTAGGTTGGGACAGCCATCTATCTGAAGCACATTACAGTCTAACCCTTTAAACATTTGTGATTTCAGGGGACATCTACATTCATGCTGATCTCCATGGAGCCACCAGCTGTGTAATCAAGAACCCCACAGGTGAAACCAGAATGCATAAAACAAATTCTTAAATTTAATAGTTTAGGCCACGTGTTCTGAGTTATCTATGGAGAATTGCAATTCCTTTTTGGGCTACCCCTATCCAACAATCCCAGTTCAACCAACAAATTACTTCATAATAAGTTAATTGAGCAGAAAGGCTAAGATGATAATGTATTCTTTTAACTTCTAAATTCTAGTATTAATGTGTTATTTCACTAAATGTAACATGCAGAGAGAATATATTACATTTACATAATATAAACTGTGAAGGCTTCAAGAGACAGAATCTAGTATCAGTAAGGTACTGAGGTGTTTAGTGGGACATACATATTAAAGCCTTTACACTTTTATTCATTCTCTTTTCAAGGTGAATCCATCCCTCCTCGTACACTCACTGAGGCAGGCACTATGGCTGTGTGCTACAGTGCTGCCTGGGATGCCCGGGTCATCACCAGTGCCTGGTGGGTTCACCACCATCAGGTGAGAATTGAACCCATTCGATGGGTTTGAGCAGTATTACTGGGTATAGCGAGATCAATAACAATATTATGAATGGTGATGTCAACAGGCAGGCTTTTACTGGTTCTGTCTCTGTTCAGGTGTCCAAAACAGCTCCTACTGGAGAGTACCTGACCACTGGCAGTTTTATGATAAGAGGTGCATGTCCACGTTTTCCTATAACCTCTATATCAGTGATAAATGTGATCTACCATCTTCATACATATTTTCTTATTTTCCTATGCTTTAGAGGTGTGCATTCTCTCATTTACATAAAACCCGGCTTCAAATTAAAATCTGTTAACTGTTCTCATCTTTTGAGTCTTTTGGGTTTTTTTCCAGGAAAGAAAAACTTTCTTCCTCCATCTTACCTTATAATGGGTTTCAGCTTTCTCTTTAAGGTAAATAACAGAACACTTTATAAATACACTACTCACAATAAGTTAGGCATATTGTTATTTTTTAAATTACACAATAACAGGGATAGCCCCAAATAACAAAAATTAGCATTCAAGCCAAAGTGGTGGAGTTGGTTAAAAATGGTTTATCTGGAAACCCTAGTACCCCTCTCGAGTACCCATCTCATAAATGGGCCTGCAGCTGTATGGCAGTTGCTTAACGATGTCTGAGTGCATAGGTCCTTAGGTACTGGTCATCATTGGGGTATGTCACTTGTGGGATTCCAATCCTGGGTCTGTCATGAACTCTGCCAGTAGTTCTGTGTCTTGATGCAAGTCTGCTGATGACACTTTGAGACACACCAT
Source organism: Denticeps clupeoides (assembly GCF_900700375.1). Lineage (NCBI taxonomy): Eukaryota > Metazoa > Chordata > Actinopteri > Clupeiformes > Denticipitidae > Denticeps > Denticeps clupeoides. Next base: position 28,735,609 of record NC_041707.1, read on the forward strand.
TGTGTTCATGGCTGTTTGAATGATTAACATGGAATCACTTAGCGACAATACCAGCTTTTTCTACCCACAGAATGTTGAAATTTGGTGCCACATTGAGAAAAGTTGTCTCTTGGTATTAGCCCCAATATAAGGCACACCTGTGTCTCACCCCAATACAATTGCCTCCCAAAAATGTCTGAAGTGAAACAAGCACTGTATGTTTGACCTCCACTAAGTCTCTCATATCCCTAACTTATTGTGAGTAGGGTATAGTAAGTTCGAGTAGTATCTGCATAGTAATCCTGTGAGCTGATTTGTCATTATTTTGTGTGTGTGAAGGTCGATGAGCAGTGCGTCTGGAGACATAAAGGTGAGAGGAAGGTAAAGACTGTGGAAGAGGAGGTGGACGATGTGGCCTCTAGCACTGCAGATCTGCTTGAAGAAGGAGAGGAGTTACTTGGTATGATTTATACTTGGTATCAAGCGTACTTTAGATTTGACCTCATCTGTCTCATCCAACACACGTCAGTCAGATTGCATTGTATTTTGACTGAGAATGCTTACAACACACTTGTATAACTAATATCTGATATGATGGAAAGATTCAGGATTATTCTGCTCTCTCTCTCCTCTGGGATTATGTGATCCAGGGGAAGACAGTGGAAATGAGGAAGACCTTCACCAACTAAGAGAGGATGAGAAGAAGACAGAGAAATCAGTGGATGAGGGAATGACAAGTAGCTCAAAAATATCTGAAGATGGTGAGGAGGATGTGGATGGAGAAGAAGAACAGTTACAGACACTAGCTGAGGAACCTGAGGCAGAAACTCTTGAGGGGGAAAAGATGAATGTGGAGGAAGAGGAGGAGGACAACAACATCAGTTTCCCTGACACAACCATCTCACTCACTCACCTACAGCCCAGCAGGTAACATTGCATGCATACCGAACCATTTATCACCTCTGACCCATGAAATTAAATACATTTATTAGTTAATACATTGATTTTCAAGAACTGGGCTAGACACAAAGTGATAGTGGTCAACTTGTTATCCATGGGTCAGAGCATCTTTGTTTTCATTGTCGAAAGGTTTCAGAATATACTTAATAGCTTGGTTCATATGTGGCTGTGTACATGCAGACTCGTTAGAGTGACCATTCTGACCCCTGTTTAATACTGTAAACTTCTAAAATTTCTGACAGTGTATCTCTGTTTGTTCTACAGTGGCTCAGTAAGGTGCCAATGAAACATATGAAACCAAGAAAATCTGAATTTCAGTATCTTTAAGAGACATGTAATTGGAAGCTGGAAGCCAATATACAGGTGCCTCTCTGAAAGTATGGATAGGAGTGGAGTTGCACTAATGAGTAACAGGCTCAAACCACACCGCCATTGTGTCCCTGAGCAAGACACTTAACACTAAGTTGCTCTAGGGGGACTGTCCCTGTAACTACTGATTGTACATTGCTGTGGATAAATACTGTAAATGTAATAGTGTAACAGATGATGTTTTTTGCAGAGGGAACCAATGTCCTGGTTTTAAACAGGGTATCTCTAACCAGGTAAAGTTACTACTAATAAAAGTTTACTTGGTTGTAATTCTTATAAACAGTTTGTTACAAATGTTTGTCTATAGGTTGATGTGGATATGCAGGGGAGAAAGCACATGACTGCGAAACAGAGGCGGTAAGAGGATACAGTGAGCTCCAGCTGTAACATTGTTCTTAAATGTAAGTTGTTTGCAGTGCAAGCGTTTTATTTTACAGGGAGATGAAGAAGAAACAGAAGCAAGATTGTTCTGAAGACCCAGAATCAACAGAAACCAGAAAAGAGGCACAAAGCACCCAGAGCACAGGATCTACCCAGCAACCTCTGAAGAGGGGTCAGAAGGTCAGTCAGCACTTGAACATTACAACACCACTGAATCGAGCTACTGACATATTCATTACATAAATGCAATTCTATAAATGGAATATGACAGAAGTTCATGTTGTACATGTTCAACTAACATTGTGCTTGGTTTGGTATTGTCCAGAACAAGCTAAAGAAGATGAAGGATAAATACAAAGACCAGGATGAGGAGGACCGGGAACTGATGATGAAGCTGCTGGGGGTGAGGGGCTTTAAATACAAAGATTGATTCAAAGGGTGTAAAATGTGACTTGTGAATAAACTCGACATTGGAAGTTCACAACTTAAAAATAAATAATAATTGGAATAAAAATGTAAAAATGCAACTGAAATAATAAACAAGTGCATATTTAATATATTTTTTAGTCTTCTGGGTGTAATAAAGAAGAAAAAGGCAAGAAAGGAAAGAAGGGGAAAGAGGAGCTGGTGAAGAAGCCGCCTCAGAAAGTTCAGCAGAAACCTAGGCAAGCAGGAGGTGCTGTCAAGGTTCAAGTGCAGCCAATGAGTGATGAGTGTCCAGCGGAGGCAGTTGTGGCTGTTCCAGAACAGGATGACAAGGTATGGGCTGAATTAACATC